>NC_135347.1:43945538-44256903 GCF_023851605.1 Tamandua tetradactyla | reverse complement strand
CTGTTGATGAACTTGCTCTAATTTCCTGCAGATCCTGCTTCTGATCCTTTTTCTATTGAAAAGAGATATCAGAAATTTACCTATTTAGCCATTTTAAATACTAGGCAAATTGATAAAAAAAATCATTTTAATATAACAGAATAAATTTTATAGGAAAAAGCTAATGGCAACTGAGAATAGTTGCATTTTAAAAAACCTACATAAAATGGAAATAGGAATAGTAAGGTCAAATGCCAATTTTCCCATAAAAGAAAAATTCACATTTTGATCACCAATAGTTGCCCTAGAGGAAAGATAGCATTACATTTAAATGTCAGAAACCCATAGAAGTACATACTTATCTAAAGCAAACTGATAGCTCATTTAAAAACTATTTTGAGGAATAATATATAATTAATTTTTAAGATTGGAAATTACTTCTGTATTTCCAGACTTGCTGTATCAAGCACTTTTAGAACATCTGTTTCTATGTTTTTGAGGAGAGATTTCTAGTCAAAATCTTTTGCCTTTTAAACTCCTTTTAAAATCCAGAAAGAAGAAGTAATAATTAACCCATCTCAGGTCACAGTTGCCTGAGGCCATATTCTCATGTAAAGCAGGTAATTATTAGTGGCATCGTGTCACGAATGCTGGGAGCTCCCAAGGTCCACACACCACCTCGCCCTTCCACACGTGGATGCCTAAAATCCTACCCCTGATGAAGCTGACAGTCAAATAGCCTTTGCCTTGTACCCAACACTAGTCTAGAAACTTGATGCATACAATCCATTCATTCCGTCTACAGGTAGATGCTGTTTTACACACAAGGAACCCAAGGCACAAAGATTAAATAATTTGCTTAAAATCACACATCTAGCAAGTAGCAGAGTTGGATTTCCATTCTAGGAAGTCTGTTCCAGAATCTTTGCTCCCCAGTAGTAGGTTTCATTGCCTCTCAGACAAAAATTATTTTCCTTTAGCTTTCGTTCTGCCCACGTGTTAAGATGTAAATGCTCCTGATAGGGTGTCTATTTAAACCTAAGAAGAGTGAAGACAGGGAGAGCAGCTTGAGATGGAGGAAGAGAAGGGGTGGTTGGCAGAGACCTAAGTGAGGAGGAAGGAAATACAGATGGAGAAAGGAAAGCAGGGGAGGACGATGCATGCACCCTCATCAGGGCAAGAGAGTGTAAAACTATAATATTCTGTCTCCACCAATTTGCAAAAAACACCCCAATGATCAAACCAATGAGATGGGATTTTATCATTGGGAGGATCTCATCACCAGTCAAGGGAAATAAACAGGAAAAGCAAATAGCAAACTGCCTAAACAGACAACAACCAAAATTGCATAAACAATCCAAGGCAATCACCCAAAGTTAATTGTCAACACATTTCCATTAATTAAACTCAAAGTCCCATGCCATTGTTTATCATTGGCACCATCGCAATGATGTCCAGCCCAAGACATCAAAATTCCCAAACAACAGTAGCCATCAGGCACAACTGAGGTCATATTAATATTAGTATACAAAATTCACTCTCTTCATCCCTATCTGTGACCTTGTACTGTTCTTTATTTCTTCATAAGAAAAATTAGCTTCCACAACCCCAAGTGTCCTTCAACCAATGAATGAACAAACAAAATGTGATATATGTATGCAATGGAATATTATTCAGCAGTATAAGGAGTGAAGTCCTGATACATGCAACAATATAGATGAATTTTGAAGACCTTATGTTGAATGGAATAAGTCACATACAAAAGGATAAATATTGTATGATCTCCCACTGTTTTGAAACAATTAAAATAAGCACTCATAGAGTTAGAATCTAGAGTATGGGTTACTAGGAGATGGGGTGGGGATAGGGAATGGGAGATAGCTAAGGCTTGAAATATATAGAGCTCCTACTTGGAATGATGGAAGTGTTTTGGGAATGGATGGTGGTGATGGTAGCGCAGCACTGGAAATGCAATTAATAGCACTGAAATATATACCTGAATGTGATTAAAAGGGGGCATGTTAGCTTGTATATATGGTAACAATACACTAGGAAAAAAAAATTCCATGGAACTGTATAACGCAATGACCCCTTAATTAAACCATGGACTTTAGTTAATAGTACAATTGTAAAAATGTGTTGGTATCAGTTGTAACGTGTTCCACATCAGAGCAAGGCTGTGGGATGGTATATGGGAATCCTGTATTTTATGCATAAATGTTCTGTAAACCCACAACATCTCTAATAACATTTTTAAAACTTCCCAATAATTGTATATTCCTTGGTAAAGTACCTTAATACAGTATATGGCCAACATACCTCTACTTTATGTACACTGTTAATGAAGTACAAGTCAAGCTAACTTCTACCATGTGTGATTTTAAATTTTCATTTTTTAACCTTTTATTTTCTGTTTGTTAAAGACCCAGAAATTAGAATTACAATTTGGGAAAGTGAATTATTAATTCCTATTTCAAGGTCTGATTTCAACCTCATGCCATCTTCCACTGTAATCCTTAACAAAAAAAAGTGATAGTTTCTTGATTTTGTCACTTTGCTATAAGCGCTAAACTTTATTTATTCAACACGTAACAACAACAAAAGCATCAGCTTCACCTAGACACTCAGCAGATGCTTAGATACATCGGTGAACCAAATGAAATCCCTGACCTGGTCCAGTTTTCGTTCTAGCCACCAAGGAATCAGCATTCTATTCCTTGACATGGGTATAATTTCGTATCATTTGCAGGAAATTCTATTTCCATGGAGTTAATACATATCTAGGTGTCCACAGCTGGTTTTATGGATTAATCATACACATAAAGGATATAAATACGGAAGAGCAGTATTTGCATCACTATTTTGTGCATCCTATGATCATTAACATAATCCAATAACAATACAGTCATAACTCTGAATATATGACATATGAGGCTATCCTACAGAAAGAAGTGAAACATGAAGAAAATTTCTCCAAATATACATAACATTTAAGATCCCAATAGTTGAGCTCATTATTTAAGCAGGATAGAAAATATTCAGTGATGGATTTTTGACAGAGAAAGGGGCCTTGGAGGTGGCCAAAGGAGAAGAGAGGTTCTAGATTAGAATTTCTTCAATCTTATCGTTCAGAGTTAAGTGGCCTGTGGCTATAAATCCACTATATTCATGCTTAAGTGCTTTGGCTTTTCATTTTAAAACACTAAATGAATTGTTACTTCACCCCGCCACTGTCACCAACCACTGTTAAGTGTTTTCAAAATATACATTCATGGTGAATTCTAGGGTAATACTTATAATTTACTTTCTTCTAGTGTTTTTCTCTGCAATCAGATGCACAAAGTATAAATTAGCAAACCAAATCCAAAAACATTTTCTATGCCTTTTCATTATTGATGAGCAGTAACTGCAATAGTGTCTGTGTACAAAACAATTTATAGAATAAAATGTGTTTACCACGTCCACATGTAAAAATCTGGTATTTGGGTTTAACAGTCAAAACAGATGACCAATTTGACAAACCCAAAAGAATAAAACTTCACGAAGGACTCTTATCCTTGTGAAAATGTTACTATTGAACCATTTCTTAGTAAACAACGCCACCATGTGGTTTTTCATTCTAAAATAGATTTTAATAAATTGGATTTAATAATATAGAATAACAAATATTTTAATTATATGCAACATTATAAAAACCCTTAGAGCCAAGATAGTCTAAAAAACACAAAAATTCACCAAATGGTCTTTATTTTTTTTTGCTCTCAAAATAGTTTTTATATACATATTTTGTGAATATTTTTTATTTTCATGTAAGAGCCCTTCTTTAAACCTAAACATATGTCATTGAAAATACAACTAGAAAAATTGAAAACATGATGGTCAAAAATAAGCTAGTGTTTTTTTGAAACGTTGATTTCAATTTAGTATATAGAGACTACATGAAAATACTTTCAAATGTACTTTAAAATATAATCATATTTTTGTTCCACTTTTGTACTCAGTTTTCAAAAAATATGCTTAATGTTTATTAGATTGATTTTTTCCTCTCTGGTATTTCTAAGTTCGTTAAGAATTTTAAATTACACTAGGCAAACCAAAGGGAAACCAAAGCCTCTATAATCTTTGTTCTCAACTTCAAGGAGAAAAACAAATAATTTTAAATTCCTCCAGGGAAAGAAAAGTACAATTTACCATTATTTTATTGAAAACCCTTATTGATAGACATTCTTCCTTACACCCTACCTGTGCTGGTTTGAAAGGATGTATGTCCCCTAGAAAAGCCATGTTTTAATCTAAATCCTATTTCATAAAGGCAGAATAATCCCTATTTAACACTGTATGTTTGAAACTGTAATCAGATCATCTCCCTGAGATGTGATTTATTCACGAGTGGTTGTTAAACTGGATTAGGTGATGGCATGTCTCCACCCATTTGGGTGGGTCTTGATAAATTTCTCGAGTCCTGTAAAAAAGGAAACATTTTGGAGAATGAGGAGAGTCTGAGAGAGCAGAGCAGAACGACATAGCCACGAGAAGCAGAGTCCACCAGCCAGCGGCCTTTGGAGATGAAGAAGGAAAATGCTCCCGGGGAGCTTCATGAAACAAGAAGCCAGGAGAAGAAGCTAGCAGATGACGCCATGCTCGCCATGTGCCCTTCCAGATGAGGGAGAAACTCTGACTGTGTTTGCCATGTGCCTTCTCACTTGAGAAAGAAACCCTGAACTTCATTGGCCTTCTTGAACCAAGGTATCTTTCCCTGGATGCCTTAGATTGGATACTTCTATAGACTTGTTTTAATTGGGACATTTTCTGGGCCTTAGAACTGCAAACTAGCAACTTTTTAAATTCCCCTTTTTAAAAGCCAATCTGTTGCTTGTATATTGTATTCCCTGTAGCTAGCAAACTAGAATACTACCCAATCTGTAATTCAACCATTTAAACCATTTTCCTCTCCTTATTTGGAAATGGAAAAATGATTCCCTAATTCCTATGAACTCTTTTTTAATTTATTCTTCCCCAGCCAGTGAGGACAACTATATCCTCAAAGCACACGAAATGCACAGTGCCCATTTTGGGCATGACATAACCCTCTTAAGTCCGTAAATATATATATATGGCAAGAAGTCTGAAATAATAAAACATAACTAACATTATCTTGCTAAATCCCTTACCTCTTCAAAAAGGGACTCTTTTAGGATAGCCTGCTTAATTAAATACTGACATTCATCTGACCTGCAGGAGAGGAAAAGGCTCTGCAGGCTTAAATTAATGAAAGAAGACTTAAATATATGAAAACCAAGTTCATTAAGAAAACTCTAAGACTGGCATCAAGCGACACTTTTTCTTAACCTAGGCTAAAAAGAATTTTTCCTGCGAGAAAATTATCTCCCCCCAAAAAAGTTTATTTTTTCATAACAACTTTTATTGTTATTGTTGTCATTAACCTTATCTTCAAATATCACTTTTAGTATCAGCCAGTCCTTCTGTCCCCAAAAGTTTAGCTCTTATGTGATAAATTAATTCAATAGTTATACTGAAGTCCTATTTGAAGGTTGAAAAATATCCTAAAGAGTATCAGTCCCAAGTATTAAAAATTATATTATGACTAAGATTAACATGATTTTCTTCTTCCTATCAATACTTTCTAATACCCAATCTTATCCTTTGGCATATTACGCACAGTATTACAAATTGCAAAATATCAATACTATTCTACTATGCTCTAAAATGCTTTTGGTTGTGCAATAAAATACTTTTCTTTGGAACTAAAAGAAGTCATTGGAGATGTGAGAGAAAAGCTTTGTTTTCTCTCCTTGAAACTCATCATGTCAAAATCTTTACTCCACTGCTGCAGATAAATCCATGAGCAAAGTTCTACAAGGAAAATGTCCCTGAAAGCTACAGGTGGGTCAAAGGGAAGCATCTCTCCTAGACAGTAATTAAATGATGCATCAGAGAAAATTAGAAAAGACTGAAAAAGGAATGTGCTTGAGTGAAGTGGTGGAAGAAATCTCCCTCCTGCCCTTTTCACCAGAAGAATAGAGCAAGAAAGGAGAGGTTAGTACAAGAAATCTAAAGTCGTTTTTTAAATAACTTATCCAACTAAATCAGAAGTTATTTCCCCAAGTTTACACAGTAATTCAAAGTTATACTATTCAATAGGCGAAATTTCTCAAAATTCTGGTCAAGCTTATCCATCAGACAAAACAGTAATGGTCAATACTATATAGACTGATTAGTTTAAGAAATGTTACTAAGATCAGTTTTGGGACAAGTGTAAAGATATATTTTGGGCAAAACTGAGTTTCCTAAAAGTTTTCACAAATTTTTGAAACAATCAAACTTCTTTACCTAAAATATTCATTAGGAATCTTTGAGTACATACATGATTGTATCCTGGGTTTTAAAATCTAGTTTCTCAGGATCTAATTCTATTAAAAATGAAAGTTATTTTTTAAATAATCTCTTCTCAGAGGGTAGCAAAGGCTTTAATAAATTGTGGCTTTTAAATATTCCTTATATCTCTGCTCCATTCAGTTCTCGCCATTACAATTTGTGTAACTTTAATGTGATACCTGAATTGCTATACATTTAACACTATTGACATCATAATCCCGAATAAAAACTGATCTTTTCCTACTATTTCAAAATTACTGCAACTTCCTAAATTCAAAATATCAGCAATGAGTCAGACACAATCAGTATAGTCAGTATTTTTTAAAGCAGAAGTTGGCGCAGTTTTAGTTTATTGAGGGACTTTGTGTATGTATGTGTATTTTATTTTGCTTTGTTTTCATAAAATTATAGCAAAAACCTTGAAGAATGCTAAAATTTTGGATTTTGTGAATAATATCTATCTCTTAAAAATAACGTTGAAGAAGTAGTTTTTTGTTTTTGTTGTTGTTCATATATAATTCAGCTTCGGTTAGTGTGATGGCCAGGTGCACGTGTCAACTTGGCCCAGTGGTGGTGCCCAGTTGTCTTGTCAGGCAAGCATCAGCCTGTCTGTTGTTATGAGGACATTTCTTGGACTTAAATCATGACCACACTGGCTGCATCCACAGCTGTTTGCAGCTAAGGGGCATGTCTTCTGCAATGAGTGACAATTAATCTAATCACTGGACAGCTTTTAAGGAGGATTCAGAGGAGATAATAGCTCTTTCTGATTCAGCCAGCCAGCCTCTCCTGAGAATTCATTGAGGATTTTCATTGGAACTGCCAGCTTGTGGTCTGCCCTACAGACCTTGGACTCTTACATCCCCACGATTGCATGAGATATCACCTTATATTTACAGATATCTCCTCCTGATTCTGTTTCTCTAGAGAACCCTAGCTAATACAGTTAGTGTTCTCATAGCTTTTCAGGATACTATAAATTAGGAGGAGAAGTAAAAGGTATTAGAGTTTTTACACATGAGATCCAAATTCAGTATGTGAAAAGTGATTATAGGTATATTTTTCACAATATACCTTCAAATAATATTTTATCCCTTCACATATAAAAAATATACAATTGGGCAGGCCATTGTGGCTCAGTGGCAGAGTTCTCGCCTGCCATGCAGGAGACCCAGGATCGATTCCCAGTGCCTGCCCATGCAAAAAAATATGTATGTATATATATATATATACATTCCATTTCTCACTTCAGCCTTTTTTGCCATTGTAGTCACACACTTTACAAAATCCATGAAATAGTGTTACAATTTTGCCTTAGACAACTAAATATCAGTTAAGAATTTAAAAATAAGAAAACCACGAATTTCTTATTTACATATACATTATGCATTTCTAGCACTCTTTATTTCTTTGTGTAAGTCCAAGATTCCATGGCATATCATTTTCTTTCTGCCAGAAGAATTTGCTATGACATTCTTTTTAGTGGGGTTTTGATAACAATGAATTTTGCTATGGTTTGTTTTGACTAACAGTCTCTGTTTACTTTCATTTTTAAATTCATTTTTATTAGATATAAGTTTACAGAAAAACTATGCAGACAATAAGGAGTTCCCACCTACCCCCATTCATGCACAGGTTTCACTCTCTTTAAGATATTGCATTAGTGGCACCTTTGTTAAAATTGATGAGACATTATTATTATAATTGTATTAACTATAGTCCATATTTACTTTAGGGTTCACTATATTGTAGGATTCTATGGTTTTTAGAAATGTTAATTCTAGTTATATACATATATAACACCTAAAATTGCCCCTTTTAACTACATTTATCCCATTTATCTATTTATCCCACTTATCTATTTTTTCTTTTGCTGCACATGTTTTGGGTGTAAAGTCTGAGAAACCCTTGGCTAACACAAGATCCTGAAACTGCTTTCCTATGTTTTCTTCTAGAAGTTTTGAAGTTTTGGTTAATGTATTTAGATCTTTACCCATTTGGAGTTCATTGTAGTATATTGTGTGTGAAAGGGGTCCACCATCATTTTTTTGCATATGGATGTCCAGTTTTCCCAGTACCATTAGTTGAAGATATTATTCTCTCCCCATCAAGTGGATTTGGCACCATTGCCAAAAATCAACTGGCCATGGATGTGAAGGTTTGTTTCTGAATACTTCAATCTGATTCCATTGGTTTATATGCCTGTCTTTGTACCAGTACCATGTTATTTTGATTATTGTAGATATGTAATAAGTTTTACCTTGGGAATGTGAGTCCTCTACCTTGGTTCTTTTTTTTTCAAATTGTGTTTGACTACTTGGGATCCTTACCTTTAAATGTGATGATTGGCTATTTCGTTTCTGCAAAGAAAGATGTTGTAATCTGGATAGAATTGCATTGAATTTGTAAATCACTTTAGGTAGAATTAACATCTTAACAATATTTAGTCTGCCAATCTATGAACACAGAATGCCCTTCTATTATTTAGGTCTTCTGTGATTTATTTTAATATTATTTTATAGTTTTCCATGTACAAAGTCTTTTACATCCCTGTTTATATTTATTCTTAGATAATTGATACTTTTCATTGCTATTGTAAATAGCAACTATTTTCTTGATTTCCTCTTCAGATTGGTTGTCACTAGTGTATAGAAACACTACTGATTTTTTTCTTGTCGATATTGAACCACTCCATTTTTCTGTTTATTAGCTCTAGTAGCTTTGTTGTGAATTTTTTCAGGATTTTCTGTTCAGGATCATGTCATCTGCAAATGAGGAGAGATTCACTTCCTTTCCAATTTGGACGACCTATATTTCTTCCTATAGTCCAGTTGCTCAGACTAGAAATTCAAATACAATTTTGAATAACAGTGATAACGGGCATTCTTGTCTTGCTCCCGATCTTAAAAGGAAAACTGTCAGTCCTTCACCATTGAGTATGATGCTAGAAGTGGGTTTCTCATATATGCCCCTCAGCATGTTGAGAAAGTTTCCCTCTATGCCCACTTTTCTGCATGTTTCAAGAAGAGCTGCTGGATTTTGCCAAATGTTTTTTTTGTGTCAATTGAGATAATCATGTGGGTTTTTCCCTTCATTCTGTTAATGTGGTATATTACATCATTGATTTTCTTATATTGAACCACCCTTGCATGACTGAGATAAATCCCATTTGAGCATAGTGTATAACTCTTATAGTGTTCTGTTGGATTCAGTTTGCTAATATTGTGTTGAGGATTTTTGCTCTATATCCATAAAGGATATTGAACTGCAATTTTTTTTCTGCAGTTTCTTTATCTGGTTTTAGTTTTAGGATGATTTTGGTTTCATGGAATGAGTTAGAGAGTGTGCCCTCTTCTTTAATTTTTTGGAAGAGTTTGAACATGATTAGTATTAGTTCTTCCTGGAATGTTTGGTAAAATTCACCAACAAAGCAATTTGGTCATGGATTAGTCTTTGTTGAGAGGTTTCAAATCTCTCAACTTATAAGTCTGTTGAGATCTTCTATTTCTTTCTGACTAAATGTAGATAATTTGGGGGTTTCTAGGAACTTGTCTGTTTCATTTAGGTTTATCTAATTTGTTGGCATATAGTTGTTCATAGTATCCTCTCCTAAGCCCTTTTATTTCTGTTGGGTTGGAGGCAATGTCTTCCCTTTCATTTTAGAGTTTAGTTATTTGTGACCTCTTTTTTTTTTTATCAATGTAGTTAAAGGTTAGTCAATTTTATTGATCTTTGTGGAGAACCAACTCCAGATTTTGTAGATTCTCTTTTATTTTTTCTTCTCTATTTCATTTGTCTCCACTCTAATGTTTTATTTCCTTCCTCTGCTCTCTTTTGGTTTTGTTTGCTCTTCTTTTTATAGATCCTCCAGTTTTAAGGATAGGTCTCTGATTTGAGATCATTCTTCTTTATTAATATAAGCATTAGACCTATAAATGTCCCTCTCAGCACTTCCTTTGCTGGATCCTATAAGTTTTGATATATTGTGTTTTTGTTCTCATTCACCTCAAGATATTTTTTAATTTCCCTTCAGTTTCTTCTTTGACCTATTGCTTAAGCATGCGTTGTTTAATTTCTATGTATTTGTGAATTTTCCAGTTCTCCCTTTATTATTGATTTCTAGCTTCAGACCACTGTGATCAAAGAAAATATTTTGTATGATTTCAATATTTTTAAATGTATTAAGATTTTTTTGTGACTAAACATATGGTCTATTATTTGTGGAATGGATCATGTGCACAAGAGAAGAATATGTGTTTTGCTGCTGTTGGTCTAATTGGTTAATAGTATCTTTCAGGTCTTCTATTTCCTTACTTATATTCTGCCTAGATGTTCGATCTACTATTAAAAGAGGTGTATTGAAGTTTCTTACATATAATGTAGAACCAGCTATTCTTCCCTTCAAATCTGTCAATATTTGCCTCATATATTGAGAAGTTTTGCTATTAGGGGAATTTTATTTATAATTGTTATATCTTCTTATTGACTTGACACTTTTATCAGTATATAGTGACACTCTCTGTCCTTTGCATCAGTTTTTGTGGGTTTTTTGTTTGTTTGTTTGTTTTGTTTTGTTACTTAATAGCTACCCCCAACTCTCTTTGGGTACTATTTGCATGGTTTATTTTTTACTTTCTTTCACTTTCAATCTCCTTGTGTCTGTAAATTTAAGGTGAGTCTCTTGTAAACAGCATATAGTTAGATAAAGTTTTTTTGTCTACTCTGCCAATCTCTGTCTTTTGGCTAGAAAGTTTAATCCATTTACATTTTAAATAAATACTGATAAAGCAGGATTTACTTCTGTCATTTTGCTATTTGGTCTTTGTAATTTTTGTATCTTTTTGTTCCTCAATTCTTCCATTAATGCCTACTATTTTTATTTTATTTTTTTGAACTGTACCATCTTGAGTCCCTTCTCATTTCCATCTTTATATATTATTCAGATATTTTCTTTGTGGTTACTATGGGCTTAATTTAACATCCTAAATCTATAACAACCACATTTGTTTTGATACCAACGTAAATTCGGCAGTATACACAAGCTCTGTCTCCCACCTTTTGTTCAACTTGTTACAAATTATAACTTTGTACGCTGTGTTCCAAAACCACAGATTTATCATTACTTTCTATGCATTTACATTTTAGATCCTATAAAAAATAAAAAGTGTAGTTACATAGCAAAGAATGTGACAGAATAATTCTGGCATTTATAATTATGGAGGTGGTTATCTTCACCAGAGGTCTTTATTTCTTTATACTGCTTTGATCCACTGTCTCATGTCCTTTCCTTTTGGCTGAAGAATTCCCTGTAGCATTGTTTGTAGGACATCTATGCTGGTGAACTACCTCAGCTTTTGTTTATCTGGGAATGTTTAATTTCTCTCTAATTTTTGAATGACAATCTTGCTGGTATAAGATTATTAGTTGGTGTGCTGGTTTGAAAGGATATATGTCCCCTAGAAAAGCCATGTTTTAATCTAAATCCCATTTCATAAAGGCAGAATAATCCCTATTCAATACTGTATGTTTGAATCTGTAATGAGGTCATCTCCCTGGAGATGCAACCCAATCAAGAGTGGTTGTTAAACTGGATTAGGTAATGATATGCTTCCATCCATTTGGGTGGGTCTTGAGAAGTTTCTGGAGTCCTAGAAAAGAGGGAATATTTTGGAGAATGAGAGAGATTCAGAGAGAGCCAGAGAAGAATGACATAGCCACGAGAAGCAGAGAGCCCACTAGCGAGCGACCTTCAGGGATGAAGAAGGAAAATGCCTCCCAGGGAGCTTCAGGAAGCAGGAAGCCAGGAGAGAAAGCTAGCAGATGACGCCGTTCTCGCCACGTGCCCTTCCAGCTGAGAGAGAAGCCCTGACTGTGTTCACCATGTGACTTCTCACTTGAGAGAGAAACCCTGAACTTCACTGACCTTCTTGCACCAAGGTATCTTTCCCGGGATGCCTTTGATGGGACATTTCTATACACTTGCTTTAATTAGGACATTTTCTCGGCCTTGGAACTGTAAACTAGCAGCTCATTAAATTCCCCTTTTTGAAAGTCATTCTGTTTCTAGTATATCGCATTCTGGTAGCTAGCAAACTAGAACAGTTGGTAATTGGTTTCTTTAAATGTTTCATCCTACTGTCTTCTCGCTTCCATGATATCTGAAGAGAAAACAACACTTAACCTTACTTTGTCTCCCTGGCATACAACATCCTGCTTTTCTCTTGCAGCCTTTGGAGCTCTCATTGTCCTTGGCATTTCACAATTTGAGTTTATCCTGTTTGGGATTCACTGGGCTTGCTGAATGGGTGTATACGTACCTTTTATTAAATTTGGAAAGTTTTCTGAAATTATTTGTTAACATTCCTTCTTCCCCTTTCTTTCTTTCTTCTCCTACTTGGACTCCCATATTATGTATGTTGTTATGTTTGATGGTGTCCCACAGGTCTTGTAGTGTCTGTTCATTTTCTTTTCATTCTTTTCTCTGTCTGCTCCTCAGCCAGATCACTTCAATTGTCTTATTCAAGTTCACTGATTCTTCTGCCATCTCTAATCTTCTGTTGAAACCATCTAAGGAACTTTTTCATTTTAATTATCGTGGTCTTCAACTCCAGTATTTCTATTTTATTCCTTTTAAAATTCCTTTCTTTATTGAGAGCCTTAATTGTTCAGGAATTGTTTTCCTGATATCCATTAGCTCTTTCTCCATGTTTTCCTTTATCTTCTTGAGCATAGTGAGGATCATTTTTGTCTGATATGTCTAAAATTTGGTCTTCATTGATGGTTTCTGAATTTTCATCTTTTTCCTTTGGATATGCCTTTATTTTCTGGGTTAGTTGGTTTGTTTGTTTGTCTTGTAATCATTTATGTACACTGCACAAAAACATATATGTAAATTAAATGTAAATCATTTTAATATTTTATCCTGTTAATTCTAGGATTTAGTCCCTGAGCTGTCTGTTCCTTAAGTTTGCAACCAGATAGTGATATGACAGAGACTTCCTTGAGTGCCCAGAGCTAACAAATGCAAAAAAAAAAAATCAATACTTTTCACAGTCTTTGCAAATTGCACTGGTTGGTGCTCTCCTTCAGAGTTTAGTCTTCCTATCAAGAACATCTGACTGTCAAGGGGGAAGTGAGCTGGGGCTGCAGCAGTGGCCCAGGTCTGGAGCCTACAGCCACTGCTGCCTTGAGCACATCAGGAACAGCCTTGACTGGAGATGAGCTAGAGTGGGTGTCAGAGTGGCAGCTGGAGCTGAGATAGTGCATGTAAGCTGCTAAAAGACGCCTGCACCTGAATACCTCAAACTCTGGGTCCGAGGTCTTCAGCTGGGCTGAGCCCCCTGGACCAGACGGCAGTCTCTCTGAGCCTGATTCTGGATCTCCCTTCTTGGGTTTCCTTCAAGCTCAGGGTGAGAGCCAGAGAACTGTCATAATCTCAGACCTGAGTTTCCAAGCCTAGGCATTTTCTCAACACCCAGGGTTGTGTCAGGGTTGCAGTGCCTGGGAGCTCCCTCTTGCTACCACTTCTGCCAGGGAAGGACTGACTCATTTCCACTGGTTAGAATTTCTCCCCTCCCCCATCCAGGAACAAATTTATTTTCCTTCTCCTTTGGAAACTGGCCTAGGATATCCCAAAACATCTATCTGTGTATCCTTCTCCACCTCCTGGAACACCCTTAGAAATATGACCTTCTTTTCAGGGCTGAGAATCTTTCATTCTTGATTTAGATATGTTTATTCTTTTGGGAGATAGAATGTTGCCCCTTTTCCAGCTTCTCAACTAGCTGATGCTCCATGCCCAGGGTCTTATCCATTTGAAACAACTCCCTGGCTACCTCTATGTGATTTCTCCCACCCATGTGAGTTCTGGTTTCCTCTGGACTCCAATCTCCATTCCTGGGTGGGACTGCCTGCAGGGCTCTGGCCCAGGATTCCCCACCCTGGAAGCCAATTCCAAGGTAATGAGAGAACTTGTGTCAGGTACAAACCCGGTGGCTCAGGAGTGGGTGCTCCACTCACCCCACATGAGAAGATGCAAAAAGCAGAAATAACTCAATGCTTTGATCGGCCTGGCTGCAGACAACCAGAGAAAGAAGCCCAGGAAAGTCCATCACCTGCTTTGTACTGAGCCCCCTGATTCAGACTCTGAGTCCAGCTCAGAGGAGGAGAGGAATTTGGTATATATTGTCAATAATTTGTCCTCACTTTATCAAGGGACACTATTTATCATGTTGAAAATTTGTCATCCCCTCTGTGCTTTTGTCATCCTTGTGACGTGTGTCGTGGCCTCTGTTGACTTGGTGTGGGTGCATGTTGTTCTCAAGAAGGACCTGGATGCTCTCAGGGAAAATTTTAGAGCAATGGACTCAAATTGGAAAAGCTTCTCCCAAGAAATTCCCAAACTTAATGAGGAACTACTCAGCAAACAAAATAATTTAAGAAGATTGAATCTGGAGAGCTGGGCTTGAACAAAATCTGGATAAGTATCACAAAAGTGATTAAGCAAATTACTCTCTGGACTTCTGTGGTAAACCACCTCAAAGCCAATATTAAATCAGCTTCACATATAGTTAGCCAGCCTGCCACTGTAGAACGTACAGCTTCCATTGACAGTGCTTTAAGTGGTGTCCATCTTGCTGTGGAGACAATACTGAAAGCCAAAGATGAACACAAGAAAACATGGAAATCTTCAGAGCGATATGAATCAGCATCTCTTGAAGTAGACCAGTGGAAGCAACCACATCTCTCCATCGCCGTCAGTTGTATCAGAACTTGACAATAAAAAACCCACAGTGAGGATTTGAAACAGGATATCCTGTACCTTCACAATTCTTCAGAGGAAATAAACAGTGCCCTGGTAGGGATACCACAGATCCAAGAATGAACTTAACCTCAAGGGGATGACTGAAATGGTCAGTGACCTTACCCAGAGAGTCAACCTGATGGAAAGCATTGTGGTTGCTGTGAGCAAGGTGGAGAAAAGAGTGAACCTGTCCTATAGCATGACAGGTGGCAGAGCTGTCACAATGAAAAGAGAGTCTTTGGATAAAGTGATCAACAGGACAGATACTGTAAAAACCCAAAGCATAAAGAAAGATGATAGTTCAGATTCTCAAGTATCTAAGCTGAGAGAAAAACTACAGCTGATCAGTGCTCTCGCAAACCAGCCTGAGAGTAACAGGCCTCCAGAAAAGCTGATGATGAATAAATTAATACGGAGTTTCACATCTAAGCCATCAGCATTGCCAACATTTTCACAATCTCCTGGAGACCAAATTGGGAAAGCTGCCCAGCTAAGACCCATCTCCCTACCAGGAATTTCTAGCGTTGAAGATCTTCAGGATTTATCTCATGAGCCTGGCCAGGATGTGGATGGGAAACTGACCTTTCAAGAAATCTGGAATTCCCTAGGTTTTGCTATGCCAGAACCAAAGAGCTTGAGAGCATTTGCTTGCAATGCAGATGTAAGATATTCATTCCTGGAGCTAAGAGTATCTTTAGGTGTCTAGCCACATCAGGCATATTTTAAAGTGAAAATATACATGGACAACCTAGTATCTATTCACCTAACAAAAACAACCAATCCTCCAGTCCTACAAATACTGTAGCAGACACATTGCCACCTTTAACTTATTTGAAGAAGAATATAAGTTATTTTTTGAAGAAAGACAATTTTACTTACAATATGATGTTTGAAATCTGTGATTTCCTGAAAAAGTAAGAGCTTACATTTCAAAATTACAAGAAAAAGTAAAGTACTCTTTTTTTTTCTTTCCTATTTCTGGGGAAGACATTATCTTTTAAAACTGGAAAGGGTATATATAGAGAGAATAAGCCACCTTTATATTGCACATAAATTTGTCTTACATTAGCTGCACTTTATAGGTACTCAGAAAATGTATTTTCTTTAAAAGACAGGCCTTTTCTCTTTGAAATAGTCCAAATATAAGAAAGCATTGTGCATATTTTGTAAGAAGTAGGAAAAATGGTTTTAACCAGATGTGGACAAATGACTTATTATTTAAAAATCACCAATCTGATCTGGGGAGCAGCTGAAACTGTCCACATCTCTTTAAGGCATCTCTCAGGGACCCAGATGTTGTCATGGGGTTTGACCAGGTGGCAAAGGGAATAGATTTAGGGCATGGACACTAGGGACAGTGCCAACTCCAGGCTCAGGAGGGTAAGATCCTGGTTCTTTGTTCCTAGCCTCTCAGCTAATGGCAAACAGTGAATCAAAGACATCTCAGTGGGGATTTTTCTCATTTTTAATCCTACTTCAGAGTTTATGACCATAAAAAAGTTATCTGGTAGGGAGTGACATCCCTTCACCACTCCCTCTTCCCCTAACTGAGCTTGGTGAGGGAAATTAGATCATCTGCCCCCACTTTCCCAAGTCTATCATGCAGCTGTAGCTGGCTTCACCTCTGATACCATCTCCATTTGGGACGGAAGCTGGAAGTACCTGTCTTAGCCTGGCCACCCAGGAGCTTTCTAGGAGAGCTCTGCCTCTAATTTTGATCCAGGAAGCTCTACCCCTTGAAATGTTTACCTTGGAGCTAATCAATAACCTAATATGTTTTTCTGTGATGTAAGGCCAAAAAGATTGTAAAATAAAACAAAGCTAACTACATACCAAGTCATATTCTATTTCTCTCTCATTCTCGGCTCAGCAGGAGCTACAGGCTTATGTTCAGAGGATGCCAAACAGCAGCAGGAGGTCTGGAGCAAGGGGCTCTAGGTGATGATGTTGGCAAGTTTCTTCAAATCTAATACAAGCCAGCGCAACGTTTTTCTTCCCTTTAAATACTTCTGTGGACCTGGCACTGAAGGTCCGTGGGCTGGAAGGTTTAATACCTCATATCACCTGTATGTTTCGTTTGGGTTTGCTGTGTTGCTGCTATAAGCAGTCTTTGGGTAATACAAAAGGAAAAAACCTTGAAAAATGTAACTTTGCTGTAGGTCATGTCAGGGAGAAACTAAAGAAACCTTCACAGCACAACCTTCTCTAGTAGCGCTCATTTCCATTTTAGCTTTCTGTCCAAGTTGCCCTGGCAGGCATGGGGGCAGTCCAGCACGCTTAAACTTCTCCTTTTGTTTTGTTTTCCTTGACACGATGTTCAACTTGGTGTTGGCGATCCTTCATTTTTTCTAGAAGCATTAAAATTTAATTGAAGCAAGATGAAATATTTTCCCCTTCTCTGTTTACCTCATCATGGCTTCTGTTTTTCTCAATTTTTTTTTAAACATTTCCCTTGCCCATCTGAGCTATTTCATTGCCTTGGAAAGGTTAAAATATAGTATAAAATTAGCCTGGCATTTTATGTAACTTGGAGAAAACTCCTACTCTTTATAGTCGCCTTCCATCCCCCATCCCTTTTTAAATACATATACAAAATCTTGCATATATTTTGTAATATCTGAATAAAATTCTAGCAAAAAAGTAAAAAAAAAAAAAATTAGACGATCCGTCTGAGGTGAATGTAAAGTGCAGGGTCTTTTCATCTTTTCTGAGCCTGCCTCTTGTCCTGGGCTCCTGCTCACTTGTGACTTTAGGAATTCTCCCATTTACAGGACTCCAAATGTCCCCTCCATTCCTTAGGGAATATACATTGGCATTCCCTCCTGGGAGCTCTATTTTGCATCCTAGTAACTAGTAAACCTTTGCCCTAGGCTGCTTTGACTTAATTGCTTAATAAACTGCTTTAGCTGTCTGCTAACTGCTTCTGCCTTCAGGACAGTTTCTGGCAAGGCAAGCCAGAGAGGTGTTTCTTGTATCCGTCTTTCAGGATGGCACTGGGTAGTTTGGCCCAGACACAAAGACACCCCCATATGTGCACTGGGATGACTCTGCTCCCTCAAGTTCATGATCAGGGACCCACAAGAGAGTCACAGGCTGGCTGCACAATGAACTGAAGAGGGGCTGTGGGAGGGGCTGGCAAGGGCAGTGTGAGCTCCTACTATCCCTTTTTAGCTGTGTTTTCTTGATTTGGAACTTGCCTAGTTACTGCAAGCCTTTAACTATTTTCTGGGGTTTCAAGGAAATTGTCTCTGCCAGTTTTTCCTAGTTATTCAAAGATTCCATGGGGAAAAGCCATCCTGGAGTGTCTGATACCAATATTTCCAGGTCAGCTGTAAACCTCATCTTCATTTTTGAGAAATATTTCCACTGGATATATAATTCTAAATCCACAGGTTTTTTTTTTTTTCACCCTTTAGTACTCAGATGTCATTTCTTTGTATGTGGATTTTGCTCCTGATCAAAAATCATATCTTCCTGCTTACTTCAAATGTCTAGCAATTCTTCATTAGAAGACAGACATCATGAATTCTATACTGTTGAGGAATGTATTTCATTACATTACTTCAAGGGATGTTGGAATTTTTCTGGCAGGCATTTAAGTTACTTGGAGAGTAGCATGATATTTTTCAGGCTTATTTTTAAGTTTTTTAAAGAGTGGATCTAGAGTGACCTTTACTCTGGGGTTGCATTATCCCCAATACTAAGACCACTTCTGTGGTCTCTATTGAATGTTCCATGAATGGAGTATCTGTACTCTAAAGAGTAGGAACTCAAATACATACTTGCCCTGCATAAGGTTTGGAAGTTGTTCGGCATAGTGTTCTTAATTAATTTGTGTTTTGGGGGCAAGTTTTTCTTTACTTCACCTGATAGAGTTTCAACTTCACGTACACAGATTTCTATTCAGCCAAAGATACAAAGGACCCCTAAAACAGAGCTGAAGTTCTTTCTCTGTATAGTAATGTCCTCTTAAGAAATCTGCCCAGCAAATTCTAGCCAGATTAGATTCCCGTCTCTGGTTTCTATCTCTTCAACCCATTGAGACCACTAGACTCTGCTTGCATTTCCTATCCCTTCACTACAGTCTGGATATTACCTCCAGACCAAAAGCTGATTTCAGGTAGCTTTCCAGTTTTCCGGTTGTTTTCAGCCAGAGGTCAAGTCATATGGAAATTTCCCTTTCATGAGTGGAAGAACAAATCCCTGTAGTAATTGTCTTTTATAGACATACCACATTACCTTTTATTCAGAAGGCATTTTCTTAGGGACAATTTTGTGGTTACCTCTGGTAGGGAGCATATAGTATTCACTAGTTTCAAATCAGATGTATTAATCGGGGTTCTCTAGGGAAACAGAACCAACAGGAGATACCTGTAAATAGTATAAGATTTTATAAAAGTACCTCACCCAACTGTGGCAAAGCAGGAGTCCAAATTCCATAGGGCAAGCCATAAGCTGGCGAATCTGATGGGGGTTTTCGATGAATTCTCCAGGAGAGGATGCCTGGTTGAAGTAGAGAAAGTTCTCTCATCTGACTGCTGAAGTCATCGCCTCTGCCTTAAAAGCCTTCACCTGATTGGATTAAACCTCTCTCATTGCAGTAGACCTCTCCTTAGTTGAGCATAGATGTAAACAGCCATAGATGCAATGAACTGACTGATGACTTATATTCACAAAATGTCCTTGCAGTAACGGTTAGGTCAGTGCTTGCTTGACCAGACAACTCGGCACCATCACCTGGCCAAGTTGACTCATGAACCTAACCAGCACAGCAGATTTCACATTAGTTTCTTGACTCAAAGTTTCCTCATGGAGCATAAAAGTTCAATATTTCTGTTCCATACATGATCCAAGATAAGTAATCTTAATATATACCTTTTCATAAGATAGGAAGCAAGAGTGTTTCCAATGAGACTAAATGTTCTCAGTTCCTAGTTTTAACCAAAGATCTGAAAACTAGCCCTTCCTATACAGGGCATGGACTCTTGAATCTTGTTGCTGTATGTCATTCAAGTCCCAGAGCCTAAGGCATTACCTTAACTGTGACAACACAGTTCCAATTCCTACCCACCATCATTTGTTCCTGCTGGACCTGGAGATTTAAATTTCCTGTTTTGAAATTCAGATATGTAATTTTACATAGCTAAGGAATTTTAACAGTTTTCCTGTCATTTTATGTATTTGTAAGGAAGGGATGTTTTTTCCAACATCATCTTGGTCTGCCATTTTGACTGCTAGGGCTCCAAAATTTATACACGAATAACTGAAGGTCAAAGAAATGATGTGTTTTGAACAAAGTAGATACTGATGAATAGCGCAGGAAAAAATCATACTTTTTAAATCAATAAATCAACTAATATTTTATTTAGCTTCAAATAATATTGATCTGAAAGTTTTCATTCATTCATTAATATTAATTTGCAAATTTAGCATGAGCCATGCAAGCCTACACCACATAGTATTTAGGACATGAAAGTTGTTCACAAGAGTTTATTGGAAGATGATAAAAAGGAAAAATGCATCAAAACACCACTTTGTAAATAAATATCGGAAGCAAGGAGAAGAGCTTTAAAATACTCTAGGAAGCTCAATATTCTTGCTTTCAAGTATGTACATAATTAAGTTTGAGGCTTATAGGAACCCATCCATAGCCCTGTAAATGACTATATTGTGTCTTTTTACATTGAAAAAAGTAAACATTATATGTTTGTTCCATAAAGCTATCCACCTTCACCCTACTCCTCATGAGGTTTAAGAAAAATTAGTTTGCTAAAAAAATTTGCTCAGTAAAACTTTAGTCCAATGTATATCCAAGATTCAGTTGCTATATTTTTAACCACTGGTGTACATGCCATGTTTTATAATTCTTGTTGCTTCATTTTTTTCAAGAATTCACTTATTTTTAAAGGCTGTTTATAATAATAAAGGTGAATGTCCTCGACAAAAACAGAGTTTTTCTTTGTTGATTTTTTATTACATTTTCAAAGTGGTGGCTATATCAATCGATGTCAATTGCATTTTCTCCTCCAGTTTTACCAGACACTGCTCCAATATAATGCAACTTTTTTAAACATTTAGGATAATTACTGCTATATCTGTTCCCATATTGTAGGCCAAATATAGAAATAAATGGATGTTGGAAATATAGTTAGCCAATTTGCACATATCAATATCTATTCCATTTATATCAGTCCAAATATACCTTCGTTAATATTATTTAAGCCTAAGTGCCTTGAGTTGATCTAATTAGAATAAGGAAAAAGAAAGCATCATTATCTAAAGCCATGAAATAGTCCATGAAAGAGTAGACTAATAGCTTAAATTTTTATTAAATGACCAATTAAAAGCAAACAGTAGCTATAGGCTGAGCTTCAATCATAGAAAAGGCTATGACACTTAAGAAGATAAATATCAACTAATTCATACAAACAATAGAAAGTTACTAATATAAACGAAGTCTGCTAAATTCAGAATTGCCACTGGGTAATTTTGCAGCAAGTATAAATGCAGTGTCTGCCACATTCATGCAACTTGAATGCATGTCACATGGTGAAATAAAATATGAAGAGCTACTTAATTTTGAAAATTTTAGGCTAAAAGCTACTGAATTGCTTAGCATTCTACATTTTCTTTCCTAAAAATCCAATTTGTCTTCAAGTTTTTCTTTTTCTTCTTATAGGAGCACTAACTTCTATACCCAGACAATTAGTGGAATAGATCATTATAAATGAAAAACAAATTTCAAATTGATTCATTCACAAAACATTAAGCAATATTCAATAGGACTTTTTTATAACCACATACTGGGAGTTTTCTAACAATATTTTTTTGAAAAATAATGACCGATAAGGAATAGACATCTTGAGTTAATAATTTCAGAAGGAATTTTGCTAGCATTTAAACTAACATATTCATCAAGAAGCTAGAAATAGGGGGGGCCGCGGTGGCTCAGCGGGCAAAGTGCTTGCCTGCTATGCCGGAGGACCTCGGTTCGATTCCCGGCCCCAGCCCATGTAACGAAAACGGAGAAACAAAATACAATAAAACAAGAAAATGTTTAAAAGATGTTTCCCTTTCTTCCTCTCTTCCTTCCTTCTATCCTTCCTTCCTTCTCTGTGTCTTTCCTTAAAAAAAAAAAAAAAAAAAAAAAAAAGAAGCGAGAAATAGAAATAAATGACTAAAAAGCAGTCCAGCTGGAAAATCATCTTTTTATAAGCCCTTTGTTAAAAAATTTTCCCAAGTTAGGGGAATGAATTAATTTCTTGACTGTGAAAGCAAATAGCGTATGATGGGTTTGCTTAACAACAGGAAATTATGGTCTTATGGTTTCAGAGGCTAGAAAGCTTTCTTCCTTCCAGGGTGGGTGTCTTCTAGCCAGTTGGCCAATCTTGGGGGTCGTGGCTTTTCCATCACCTGACAATACACATTATGGCATCTTCTCCTTTTTCTTCTATTTCTGTTGGCTTCCAGCTTCTGGCTGCTTCCTGTGGCTTCCGTTTCTACGTACAATTTCTTTTGCTTATAAGAACTTCAGTCATATTGGATTGAGACCCATCCTCATTCATTTTGGGAACATTTTAAGTAATAACAGCTTCAAAGGTCCTACCTACAAATAGGTTCATACCCACAGGTCCACGGTTGGGACCTGAGCATCCTACTGTGGGGAACATGATTCAATCCCTAATAGGGACTTATCCTTTTTTATGACACTTGGCCATTTTTAGAACTATAATGTGTATATTTAGCACTATATATGTATATATTTTAAATTAAAATTTTAGCCTCAAAATGTCCTACTGTATATTGCTTGGAGTGGCAATAATTTGGAGATAGCCTAACTATCATCAGCAGGAGGCAAATGCATCCACAATATGGAATATGGTGCAGCTGTTAAAACAGCACGCTACATCTGCTTATTATGTCCTTGTGAAATGTCCTTCATCTTGTCTTTGTAAAAAAAAAAAAAAAGAAATACATGTGTATTTAATATAGTATGTTATAGTAAAATAAATATATGTTTGCAAGATCATGGAGCCATAGAGAAATGTTTGGTATGATATGCATCACATTGTATGATTGACGATCTCACAGAAGGTGGTTAATTGCTCTCTTTTTCTTCATTCACCTTGTTTTTGTTTTTAATTGACCTGTAGTAACAATATATTACATTTATAATTTATGAAATTAATAAATAAAACCCTATCCAAGGAGGGAAGTCCTGCAAACAATAGTTACAAAGGGGCTTACTATAAAAATGGACTAAACATATGTCTAATGGAATAAACTGATAGATTCCAATTTTTCTAGCAGTGTGGAATCATAATCATCCCAGCCATACCTGCTCCCACACTATCAGCCTCACTTTTTTTTAATTAGAGAAGTTGTGGGTTTACAGAACAATCATACGTAAACTACAGGATTCCCATATACCACCTGTCATGGTTAGGGACAGGTGTCAACTTGGCCAAGTTGTGGTACCTGTTCATCTGATTGGGCAAGCGCTGACCTGTCTGTTGCAATGAGGACATTTCATAGGATTAGGTCATGATCACGTCAGCTACATCCACAGCTGATTCCATTTGTAATCAGCCAAAGGGGAGTGTCTTCTGCAATTAGTGATGCTAAATGCAATCATGGGAAGCCTTTTAAGGAGGACTCAGAGGAGACAGGTTCCATTCCTGCTTTGGCTGGTGAGCCTCTCCTGTGGAGTTCATCCAGGCCATCCATTGGAGTCATCAGCTTCGCAGCCTGCCCTGTGGATTTTGGATTCTGCATTCCTACGGTCACGTGAGACACTTTCATAAATTTTATATTTGCAAGTGTTCCCTGTTGATTCTGTTTCTCTAGAGAACCCTAACTAATACACCACCCCACCAGGAATACCTTGCATTGGTGCAGAACATTTGTTATAACTGACGACAGCACATTTCTATACTTGTACTATGAATTAAAGTTGATGGTTTAACAGGGTTCACTGTATAGTGCAGTTTCATAGATTTTTTTTTTTAATTTCTTGTTACCATATATTCAATCTAACATTTCCCCTTTTAATCACATTCAGATGTATATTTCGGTGCTGTTAACTGCATTTGCTGTCCTGTGCTACCATCCCACCCTCCATCACTAAAGCATTTCCATCAGACCAAATAGGAACCCTGTACATTTTTAGATTTAACTTCCCATTCCCTATTCCCACCCTGTCCCCTGGTAACCTAGAGTCTAGATTCTGACTCTGTGAGTTTGCTTATTCTTATTGCTTCAAAACAGTGAGATAATATAATGTTCGTCCTTCTGTGTCTGGCTTATTCCACCCAACATGACATCTTCAGGGTTCATCTGTGTTTTCACATGTATCAGGATGTCATCCCTTTTTACAGTCAGCCTTACTTTTAAAAACAGGCATGTCAGTCAGACCAGTTCATGAATGGCTATTTTACCTTTTATGTGTTCTGTTGATGCTTTTTGACTTTTTTTTTTTTTTATGCAGGACTGCTAAGTAGATAACATATGAGCATGTATATGGAAAACTAGTTCATGTTCTGTTACTTTGCTGGGGGGTAGGGGCGGGTAGGAGGTGTAGGTGAGTGAAAAAAGCTACTGATCTGCTCCAGATGCCACCAGAGCAGACATTGGAAAGAGACATGGGTGACTGGGGAGGAAGTAAGTTGGGAATAAAATTAGTAGTAAAGAGGCGAAAATACAGAGAGCTAGAGGCATGACAGAGGCTGGTTGCTGAAAAACAGAGAAAACAATCTCACTCACGTGAAGCAACAGAGTGGAAAGGTGGTCAAGTGGCATGTCGAAATAGCACAGTCAGCAGTTCCTTTGGTTTCTGCAGAGAAGGGCTAAAGCTCATCCCCACACTCTACCTCCTCATAAATTCTCTCTTCACCAGACTTCAAAAAATTGCACTCATAAGGCAAACATTTCTGGTTATAACCACCTGTGCAGTTATCAATTAATTCCCTCTTGGCTCCAAATTCATCCTTCACTGCCTTTGTGAATATAGATCTGGGTTTTTAAAAATACTTTTTCATTGCCACCTGACATCATGGTAAGCTTTGTCAGTAGAGGGTGTTGGAGAAACACCTCAAGAGGAGAGGGTCTTTCTTCATTGTTTCAGGAGCTTATTCACCAAGCTCATGCAACACACTTCTCCAGGGCCCATCCCCAGCATTACTGTCAGCTTCCTCGGTGCACACACCTGAAGCACATATACCTTCTCCAGCACCTGGTTCCTGGACTGCACAGCACCCCTCAGCAGCCAGCAGCCAGCAGCCAGCAACATCCCCTGGAGCCCTCCTGGGATGGTTTTGCAATAGAGTGCCTCTGATGAGATACCTGCCCATGAACAACTTCCCCAGTACCCTATCAGGCAAATTTCAACTAAGCTCCCAAGTTCGGATTTTGTGCAAGTGCTGTCTGCACTACGCTAAAGCAACCTTGCTGCTATTTCAGTGAGTCACAGCCACGCCCTTTCCAACAAGGTCCAGATTTCAGCCCTCCGGGGCCTCTTCCTTGGACCCTGGCTGCTCTATCTCAGCCCTAGGGGCAGTGGTTCCTCCTTATACCCACTATTCCTTTATTTTTTAGGGTTATCTTTACCTATTATTAAACAATCCCTCATTACTTCAATTTCTCGTTAAGGTCATTGCCCTTTATACTAAAATTTTTCCTATTCAAATTGCTACATGGTTCCGCTCTCCTGCTTGGACCCAAATTGATACATCACCAAATCCATGAGATAAAATTCACTGTCCTCTGGTTTTAGGAAAAAGGACTAGAAAAGCACCTTGCCTCAAAAATATTTTTACTCACATTTCAAACATGTAGTCATTTTAAGCAGAAACAGGTTTCTAAGGATAATGGTCATTTGGCTACTTCTCTCGAAATCACATTGTGTGTGTTGACAAAACAAATTTTTTCATTGTAAAAGTTGTATTTATACAATCATCTTCAAGAAACAAGGCTACTGCAACACAGCTCTACAGTTTCATGCAACACAGCCCTACAGTTTCAGGTACTTCCCTTTAGACACCATAAATTGAAAAGGGGATATCTATATAGCGCACAAGAATAAATTCCATGATAACCTCTCATCTCTGTTTGAAATCTCTCAGCCACTGACTTGTTTTTCAACATGGGCAGGCATCAGGAACTGAACCCGGGTCTCCAACATGGCAGGCAAGAACTCTGCCACTAAGCCACCGTGGCCCGCCCTGACACTTTGTTTTGTCTCATTTCTCTCTTCCCCCTTTCGGGCGAGGTTTTCTCAGTCCCTTGATGCTGAGTCCCAGTGTGTTCTCACATTTTATATTTAAAAAAATGAGAACTAGCTTTAAAAACCTTCAAACCTTTTAAAATTTTTTTCTCAAATCAAAATAATTTTCTTAAGTTGTTCATCAAAAATTAGGAATAATAATGCATTCAAATTTTAAATTACCATTATTAAAAGAAATATGGGCCCTACTACTCATTTGGAATTTAGTAAGATCATGAATAAGAATGCTGACTTGGACTGATTTGGGTTTCAATCTAAACTCACCACGGTCCACATAAGTTTTTTTCATCCACATAACTTTGTGTAAATTACATAACTTCTCTATGTTTCCATTTTTCTCAAGTGTATAATGGAGATAGTGTTATTACTGGATTCACAGGGCCTAAGGAGATGATTCATGTAAAGCTCGAAATTAGCACTGATAAATAGTAAATTCTCATAAAACACTGTTTTTATTGCTAAGGATAATAAAAGATCATTTAAAATTTTATTAAGATTTAGAGTTTAAAATAATAATAATTAAAGGAAAATAGTCTAAAAATCAAATCATTCAGGCTAGAAAGTCTATTACAGATAACTTTGAGCAGTGGCATGTGTGGAGACAACTAATTTTACAAACAAATTTTATTTTAAATATAAGATATGGTTAATGTATCATATATCAAAATAAACTTCATTTGCCTTTTACTAATTTTATTAAGGCTGAAATGCAACTTACTATTAAATTGACAATATGTCAGTTCTGTTTCTCAAAACTAAATTTAAGGGCAGGCCACGGTGACTCAGCAGGTAAGAGTGCTTGCCTGCCATGCCCGAGAACCCGGGTTTGGTTCCCGGTGCCTGCCCATGTAAAAAAAAAAAAAAATTTAAGCAAGTTACCCTAAAGGCATATTCTGAGTGACACATGGTGATTTCTTTCTAAAGAACATCCATTAAAATGTGAGAAAAATTATTATTCAGATCCTAAAATTTTAAACTTTCTTAGGCATGGCATTTTGATGGCTAATTTTCCTATAAAATGAATGATAAAAATTATAAAGAAACACAGTTGTGACCAGTGATGGTGAAACCTTAAACTATTTGGAGAAAACTATTTGGAATCATCCAAAGTTACTCGGTTATGTAAATCCATTCAGTACAGCGGGGAGCACACTAGGCTGTAATCATGGGGTGTAAAAGTGATCAGACCCAACTGTTATGTTTTCAATACATTTCAGTTGCGAATTAATCGAATGGGCCATGAAACTGATAAAATGTCTAGGCTGTTATCTTCACTTAGAAAACATGGATCAAAATTTTGCAAAGTTCAAGCATCATCATACAAATAATAGTCTAGTGTGTTCTGCTCTCTTTTCCTTCTCTCCACCACCTCCAACATCTACTTAGTACTAAATTTGGCTGCCAACATTTTCAAAAGGAGCACAGATTTCATGTATGTTTCTTTCCTTATTGGGTGGGCTCACTTCCTATTTTGACAATTCAAGAAATAAACGAAAATGTGGCCCGTTTCCCTGAAATCTGGGCCTTCGTTTTGCATAGCACAATGAAATTCTTAAACAGGAAAAGGAAAAGGAAGAATTTAATTAGTGAGGAAGTTTGAAAATATACTGTAAAGAATATCCAGGAAAGGAATAAGGACATTTAACATCCTCTAAGGATCTTTTCTATATAACTAAAGCATATAAGAAAAGCAGATATTACCAACAGAAAGTGCAAAACTAAACCATTCCACACTAGTCCACCAAAATCACAGAGAATGGACCACAATGACCATTCTGGGTCACTTCTGTTCGGTCAAAAGAGGTCTTTAGAGATGTAAACAATTGAAAATAATTTGTCAGTACAAAGACTATGGTATTAGGTCAAAGAATATTCAGTTAATGGATTGGATTCTCTGAAGATGTTTTTAGGATTCTGGAAAAATCTAGATCAATAGTAGAGTAGACGCAGATTTATTTTCAATAATCGAATCTCTACAATTTATATTAAGACTCTATAGTTTGGGAAAGACGAGGCTTCAAATGAGCCAAGATGTTTTTCCAGACCACTTCAAACCCTGTTCTGATTCAGCACTAGACTCTTAACAGACAAAAGAATGGAGGTCTAGAAATAATTTCCTGATCTTATCTCTAGTATCAATGGGAAGGAAAGGGACATATGTGACTAAAGTACATTTATACTTTATTGATAATTTTTCTGGCACAAGGTAAAAGGTGAAAGACAAAAAAATAATGTACAGAATGTCAGAAACTGAGCATGTAAGAAGTATGAAGATGGGAACTCCTAATACGTATGAAAAAGAGTTGTCTTCAAGTTTAATGAAGAGGAGGTAAATCTTACATTTTGGGAAATTAATTGGATAGGTTTTGCAAGTCATGGAAAACCCTAGAGAAAGTAAAAACAGTATTACATTTACTTACATTTCTTTTTTTGCTCACATAATAGGCAGAAAATAAAATTATTAGAACCATTTGAATTTACATAAAACTTTACAAACATAAGTTTAAATGGAATTTAATGCTATTAATAGCTTCCTTCACTAATATCAAAAAAGCAATCTTTGCTTATACTCAGAAGAACTACCCTTTTAGGTATGAAAATAATTATGAATGTCTACTCTAAACTATTTAAATACAAATAATAATGAAACATAGTATTTATATCATATTATTTATTGGTCAACATTCCCTAATGCTTTCAAAATAGCCTTGGAAATTAGCCAGATGAAACTGAGACCATTACCAAAGAAAGAGCCAAAAACTAGTACTTATATTAGTTATATCTATTTGTAAGGTTCTAGTGGTGGCTATTTGTTGAATGCCTTGTGTTCCAGACATTGTTTTAAGTTCTTTCTGTGATTATCTTGTTTAATACTCAAAGCTGAAATATTGAATAAATTGCCAAAAATTACAGAGTAGACCAAACCGAGATTCAAAACCAAATATTTCTGACTCCAAACCCATTATATTCTTTCTCTAAAATTGGGCTACCTTCTAAAGTAGCTTGTGCAACAAAAGCTTGAGGAATTTGTCCTTTTTTGTATACATGTATATAAAATCTTAAAAATGATGAGAACGCCCAGTGTCTTGTAACTAGTAGTTATCCAAAAAAATATTTCATGAATGAATGAGTGAATGGTCAACCAATTCCTCTCCAGCATCAAGCAGACCAGCTCTCAACTTGCCCAGACAGATAACAATGTATTTTTAAACATCTTCAGAGACACATAATCCACAATCGCATTTGGCAACCAACTTTTTCAAGTATTTAACAACAATTATTTTCTGGATTTAAAAAAATAAATAGCTATGTACTTTAAGCAATAAAAATGCCAAAACAAGTGAAATCTGTCAGCTCAGTATGAATCTATTTCTTTGGGATCTTAAAAACAAAATCTTAAAAAATTAAGAGTTCAATAGGCAAAAGTATTTTTAGAATTATGAAATTTAACTCCTTTTTCTAATAAAAATCTAATTAGAATCACTTGTATTTTAATTTTAATTAATGAAATAATCTCTGTCCCCAATGACTGGGCAAATAATTGACTATTTTATAAATATATTTCAACCTTTATGATGATACAGAACCCTAATAATCTAGGAGTAGAGCGAAATTTTGAATTTATTTATTTCACAGACTAATCCACTTACAAAGTCAAGATGTTGCACTGTAAACTACAAGTGTTTCAGTCATATGCTGAGCCACCTAATAACACTTTTTTTAAGCCCACAGAATTTTGCACTGCTAAAAAAAAAACCCATCACCAAGTATAGATAACCATAAATAGAATCAGCAGAATTGTTTCAGTGTCTCACTTCTAAGTCAGGAATTTGGGAATCACTTCATGCAATTCAGCCACCGCAGGCTATGTTATGCCACAACCAAAATTGGTCAATATAGAACAAGTGAAAGGAAAAGACTCTCTTGTCCAGACATGACAGTTTGCCATTAAAGAGCATTACTTTCAATTTTCACCCAGATCTTTCTTCAACAGTAGATTGTGTCGTGTTATGAAGCACTCAGCACATGTTTATTCTGAAAGAATCACAAATGTTGGGTCCTTAGGGGTCTCTCTGACTGCCCCATCAGCCATCCCTCTCAGTCCAGTTAAGTCACGCCCTTTTCTCTAACCCAGAGGACACTAACTAGATTCTATGTCATTATGCTGTAATAATTATGTGTTTTCTTCACTGCAGTATGGAAGTTTTGGCTGGAGAAAGGATAGCTTAGTTATCGTTCAAATATTTGAGGACAGAATTTTCCTCTTAGCATTCTCTTCTCCAAACTAAACATATACAGTACTTCCCACCACTTCATATATAAAAGTTTTCTAAGTCCCTTAAACAGCCTGGTCACCTCCTCTCATGCATTTTGCTTGGCAAATGTCCCCATACCTCAAAAATAGCATCGGTCATTGGAATCAGCTCTATTTATTTGAGGCTGACCTGCAGAAATTTCCAGAGTTTATGCAATTATGATCCTTTTATATAAAGACACCTTACAAAATATTGTCTCTAGAGAACTAAGGTCTTGGAAAGTAAAGAAGAGAGATTACAGATTAAGTCATTTAACAAGCACAGAGCTCCCATGTGCTGGCAGGATGCCAATATTGGAAATGCTGTCATAGAAGACACACCCTCTAGTGTAACCCACCAGAACGCATTAACATACATCAGACACAAATGGAAGCTTCATAAACAACTACTTTGGGGACATTCTGGATTTTATCACTATATTCGCAAGTGCTTTTGCTTAGAACTTCTTGAAACCTTTAATACATAAACGTAAATTGTTACTCTCTGAGACTCAGAATATAACATGCACCATTTACCAAACGCATTTCATTACACCACACTGTTTTCACAATGCATCTCATAGAAGCATCTAGTGAAAATAGTTTCTGAAATAAGCTCTAGAGACAAGTAAACAGATAATTGTGGTTTAAGGATCACAGTGTAAGATCTAAGTACAGAGGAGGCTTGCAAGGACTGAGGGTGTGAGGGGAAGTTTCTAAAAAGCAATGATGCTTAAAATGGATCTTAAGGATAAGTCTAAATTAAGTGCAAAGAGGGAAGTCAGCAGTGTGGTTTCCTGACAGACTTTTCAGGCGTGGGTAAAGCCCACAGAGGCTTGTTATGCACAGTGGCATTTCATGATGAGAACTGCAATCACATCTACATTAGGTGAGTGGGCATATGAGAAAGAGCACCAGTACTTCTGGTGAGAATGTGGCTGCCAAGCTTAGGAATCCTCCTGCTCTGTTTTACCAGAAATTATTTAAAACCAACAAGAATAAAAACCAAAATGAAACAAAATCATGTTCAAAGAATCCAGGAGACATGCAGTCTCGACATCCAGGAATATAAATATGAATTGCCAAAAAAAACAACAACAATTAAGATAGAGCAAAATTTAACAGAGTAGAATTTCAGAAAGTATTCCAGTGGATCCCAAAAAGTGCCAGCAAAAATAGAATCTTCTAAAAATGAGGGACCCATTCTGAAGTCCAAAACTATAATCCTTTTTTTGCAAAAAAAGGGTGTGTAAACTGTGTCAAGCAAAGGATGCTTAATATCCTTTGTGTGATTAAGAGTTGATTAAACTTAGGACATGAAACTTCGGAGAGTCTCAGAGTCCCAGGTGTTCTTTAGAATTAACGAGAATGACATTAGTTGAGGTATTGCAAAGAGGTTCCTAGGCCAGATAAGTCCTGAAATCCAGCTTCCACAAGAATATCAACTGATTCCATCCCCCTACTCTACATTGTTGACACCCCTTTTCAACATGAAAAAGTTAGAATGGGCATAGACCAAAGACCCCTCTAGATTGGAAGTAGTATCAAAGGAGAAGAAGAAATTATAACAGAGAAGACAGGATTTAACAAGGAAGTAAGACTGCTGAGTCACTAAAATGATATCTCTTTTAGCTTCTAGTATTTTAGAGCAGCTAGAAGGAAAAACCCGAAAATATGGAAAGGTAACCCATACCAAACTTTGAAATCTGTTCTGTAACCACTTGTTAAAATGTACTTTAAAAAGTATTGCTTCTTTCATGCATGTATTTTCCAATTTGAAATTGTTTTAAAATAAATAGTTAAAAGTTGCAGAAGATTCAGGGCTCTGAGACGAATCATAGTGATGAGGCATTTCGCAGGTAGCAGTCTGCTTGTGACAGTGGACAAGGAAAATATTCTGAGTGTGGACTACTCCCTCAGCTCCTCAACTGGCAACTCTAGAAAAGAGCTGATGCAGGAAAACCCAACTCATTTAATAGTAACTAAATTGACAGAAGAGAGATAAGTACAAAATCAACACAAAGGCAGTATAAGAAAAAAATTTTAAAAATCATTCACCAAAAAAATACAACCTAGAAGAATAAAAATCATGAAAAAAAGAAAAGAGTAATCTCTACAAGATATTATATCATATCATATGAAGCTTTAATAAATAAATCATTGTGGTAGTGACACACAAATAGATCAATGAACATATCAATAAACTCAGAAATTGACGCAAATATATATGTGAATTTAGTTTATGGCATGTCAAAGTGAGTAGGAAAAAGAGGAACTATTTAATAAATGGTGTTAGAACAGCTTGGTAAACTTCTGAAAAAAAAAATTACATTAAAGCCATACTCCATGCCATATATCAAGGCAAATTCCACATACAGTAAAGGTTTAGATGTTATCAAGTGTCACTAAAGAAATTTTAATATTTATACTCCATTTATCAGTATCTCTGTGGTTATCTGATTCCCCAGGATTTTATGTTTTCAGACTTTTAACTTTTGCAAATCAAATACCTAGAAAACATGACATCTTGCTATTTAGTTTGCATTTCTCTGATTATTTGGGGTTTAAACATATTCTCGTGTATTAATTGACCATTTTGGATTTCCTTTTCTGTGAAGTTCACTGTTTAAAACCTTTGCCCATTTTCTTCTATATGGTTAGGTTTTTTCATACTAATTTCTTTAGGAGTTCATTTTACTTTTTAGAAATCACCCTATTGTTTGCTTTATGTGAGGCTGTTATTTTCTCTGGTGTCACTGCTTATCTTTTCCTTTTATATACAGTATCTTCTGATGTGTACTTATCTTCAATTTTGATGAAATCAAATTGTCATTCTTTTCACGGGTAGATTTTGTTTTACGTGCCTTGCTGAGGAAGGCTTTCTGACCCCAAGAGCAGAAGGATATTTTCCTATAATTTCTTCTGAAAGAGAAGGAAAAGAAGGAAGAGAATGAGAAGGGGTGGGGAAGGGAAAGAAGAAAGAGGAAGTGGCTGAAGGACAGAAAAGAAAGAGAGAAGGAGAGAAGGGAGGGGGAGGGAGACGGTGTGAGGAAGGGGTAGGAGGAAGAAAAGAATATTTGATTTTCTTAAATGGTGAAATCACAAAAGTGCTGGGAAAAAATATATAGACAAATTCCTTTATAACTTTGGAGTGGGGAAAGCTTTTCTGTAAATGACTGAAAAAACCCTAAACCATAAAAGAAAAGCTTGATAAATTTTAATTACATATATATTTTTAAAAAACTTCTGTGGGCAAAGCATCTTATAAACAAAGTAAAAGGCAAATGACAAACTGAGGATAATTTTCAATTTACTTGTATTTGCCTGAAGAAAGTAATTACAGTGGTCACCCATGGGCCAATCAGGGTAGGGAGCAGAAGAAAGAGGCTTAGCAGACTATGCAGAATTACACTTAAATTAAAAAATCAACTTTTTAAGAAATTTAAATTGATAAAATTAATTTAGCTTTAAAAATAAACAAATAATAAAAAGGTGATATCCATCACTGAGCTGGAGATGTGGGGGGTGGGGGGAATGAGACTCTAATATGTTTCCATTTTTATGTGCCAAAACAAGTTTCCTGAGATACTTCGGAATGAAAAATATAAATTCAAAAATGTTTTTCCTAAAGGAGACAATGAAGGAATGATACAATTTACGGTAAGCTGAAGGAGTGAAAATATTCCATGCAGTATAAAAATGATCACTTCAAACTTAATTTGAAGATCACATATAAAGAAAAAAAAGTTTGCCATTAAATGATCAACTGACAACTTAAAATATGCTGAAATGCATAACATTTTATTATCATATCTATTTCCTGACATTCAGAAAAGCCATAAGGAGTATCTTCTAAATCTGTAATTTAATGCACACACTGTAACACATTTTCAAAGCAAGCTGTAAAATGAGTCAGCTTTATAAGGCTGAGTGACATTTTGTCACTGATTTAGAGGAAATGTTGTCTCCTTAAGATCTTGTAATGTATATAATAAAGAAAAACGCATGTAAGTTTAGACAGATTTGAGAATTTTGTTACCACCTTAACATCAGGTTGTTAATGCATATGTAACCAATATTTGAAATATTTCTTTCATTATATCAGATGGCAAGAAAGATGCCTGAAAACCACCTTATTTGTTTAGGTAAATTAAGTAATGTCAAATCTATGAGTGAGGTACTTCTCATTATAGAATCTAGATGTTCAGAGTATCATAGGCCAAAACAATATCTGTCATCGTGCAAAAATGAAACATTTCAACATTGATGTTTTCCCCGAAAGGATTTATTTTCACAGTTATTCTTTCTCAGTCAGACTAGCTGGCTTACAGGTCTTATCTACAGAAAAAAACCTGAAAAATAAGTGTCACTTTAATTAAGTACAGCCGTGGTAAAGAAACAAAGGGAGCCTTAAAAATGATTTGAGTGGCGACAGATGTCACTCAGAACCACCTTGTGTTAGTTAATGCATTTGCAACGTTGAGGGTAAAATCTTAATTGTTCTCAGTAGAGGAGAGAAAGTGCAGGAGAATGAGCCACCACAGGGTGGCGCCAAAGGCGAGGATGCTGCAACTCAGCTGCAAAGGCTTAGAATAAAGGACATTCTCAAGATATTTCACTACAGATCTCGTGGAAACAATTTGATTTCGTCTTCATTTGACTTTTCTTTAAACTTTGGCATTTTTACACATTTTTTTAAGTCCTTAATTTTAATGGGTGAGGGAAGAGAAGAAACGTCCAGCCCCTGAACCTCCCTCAGCACAGGTCCTGCCCTTGGCCTTGAAAACTGCTAGGCTCCTCCAAGGTTGCAAGGACAGATGACTGGGAACAAAGGAGGGAAGCACGCCTGGGAACCAGAGGGTTTATGGCCAACTATCATTCCACCAAATATATATATGTATTTTTTATGTCAAGGGAAACTGAAAAGTTGTACTACCTATATATCCATATAGTCTTTTGATATTTAAATGTTGAAAAAAGTTGCAAACAGCCTCCAGAAAACTAGTTTTCAACCTGTGTACTTTGATAAGAATGATATCTAACTCTTCACAGTGCTCAGTATGTGACAGGAGTGTTCTAAGCACTTTACAGATATAACCTAATTTCTTCCTCCTAACGGCCCTTTGAGCTAAGTCCCATTTTATTACCATTTTTAAGATGAGTAAACTGAGGCACAGACAGATCTTAACATGCCTGATACAACACAGCTGGGAAATGGCAGTGCTAGGACATGAACCAAGGAAACGTGCTGCCGAGTTCACACCCTTTAAATCCTGAGGCATTCCTATAAGCAATGTTCCCCTTAAAAGAGCTGGTTATAATATGTAAATGATTGTCAAACTGAATGAATACTTCCTGGCATTATAACTACGGATATATTTCTATGTAAACATTTTTCAAAATCCGTTTTTAAAAAATCTGGTTACTATCATGAGCCACCAGTATTTCTAAGGGTTCAACTGGGAAGAGGAGTATTTGGGGAAAATTAATCTTATTACTTAGCAAATATTTTCTGAAGGTAAAAACATCACTGTGAAAAAAATTTTTTTTTCATGTTCAAGCTACCACTTCCCATTTTGCTTTTTATGAACTTTTTCATTGAAAAATATTGAACTGAAACTAGAAGCCAGAGTAAATACTGACTTCTAAGTTTTATTAGAAGATTAAATTCATACTTTGTAAACATCTTTTCCTAAACTTAGTAACTCAACTTGTATCACGCTTGAAACTTTAAAAGTTCATACTTTTACTATCTGATTCTATATTCATGACAGGGCTTATAACTATGAGTTAATTTAAATATGAAAAACAAAGGGGTTAGAGATGGCTTATTTTGTGTGGGAGAAGTATAGAAATTTATTTTATGTACCTACTAGCACCTCGGAATGTGTTGAAGGACTTTCAGCTTATTTCAGTATTCCTGGGAAGTTTTGTGGCTACTTTAAGAAAGAGAATTCCCAGGATATCCTTCAGGGCAAGTATAATGTCAAGTCATCTGAAAATATGCATCGAACTTAACACCCAAAATGGCCATGTCTGTCATCAAAATTCTAAGATTATACTGTCAGTATCTCCATCCTTCTTGTGGGATTTTTATTTCTGGACCTTTTCCTCTCATTCCCAAATTGAGAACATATACGGTATCATTCTGTCAAAAGTGTTTATTGTGAAGTTTTGATAATACAGTAAAACACAAATAATTAATGAGATATTACCTTAGTAGAGACATATTTAATTGGGGACCAAAATCACTGAGTATAATTTTTAGTGTGTACTGACAATGACTCAGAATGATAGTAATTATGATTGTTCAAGCACATTTATGTGGGGTTCATGAATAAATAGCGTTGCTGTTTTCCTCAGATTATACTAGTTAGAGCTCTATTTCTTACAGTTAGTAAGTTATTTGTGTCTATTTGTATGCAGTTGAGTAGTGACATAAAAGCAGTACCCTCCCCAAACAATAAACCTAACTTTACACTTAACTTTCCTTATTCTAGAAGGTAACACCAGCAGCTGCAGCAGCAGTGAGAGTGCCAGTGAACAATTTTTGAGCCTTAGCTATGTGCTGCACACTTTATGTGCAATTATTAATTTCTAATAGAAGGAAGGCAGCATTTGTATGGTATAAGAAAATGAATGACCTGCCAATGACCGTTCTTGTCACAACAGTCTCTAAATCCTTTGCAACTCTAGGATGAATCTAAGTGACTGCAATTGCTTATTTTACACTAGTGTAAATATAAAAATTGATAAAAATACAAATACAATGCATTAAAAATGATAGTTAAAATATAACAGGTTACTGCCATACTGGAGACCTGGGTTCGATTCCCAGTGCTTGCCCACATACACACACGCAAAAATCATATATATGTATATGTATGTATGTATATATACATATATATATATATAAAACAGGTTAACTCTGGGAACAGCATCAAAATTTCTTCAACTCAAGCCTTCATGAGAAAACCTGAGAAGAATCCTACTGGATAACACTGCTCTTCACATGTGCAAACCATGTGGTGATAAAACAAAAATAAAAGTTATTTATAGTGACCCCAGTCAAGGCACCCAGACGCACTTCAGCCTCCATTCCAAAGTCTGTGGTAGACATCAGAGCATTCACTCCTAAGTGGCTTGTCGTTTGTCCTCGGGTAGTGTGCTCTATTCTCAGAAGGTCCACAGTTCACCCCCAGTTGTACAAACCCATCACATCACATCGACAGGTTTCACCTGAGTCTCTTGAACGTGTAGCCACACCATTCAGAGATGTGCGCTGGCTTAGATGTTCAGATAAGAAGGAAACTGAAGAACTCCTTCTGACAGAATGCCCCTCCCTCTTTCAACATCAGGTCCAACTAAAGAAATTTCTCTTGCAGAGGCCAGGTTTGGTTGGTACTGGAATGTTTATATCCAGTTTATATCCAGCAGGAAGTAGGTCCTCCATATTTCCTCTAGGAAGGTTACTCCTTTTATATTATCAGAGCACCATCGGATATTGATTATGGGCTCAGCACCATCTTGCCCCAATTTGGACTTCTGGCTCACCGCTGGTCCAAAGTCTTCCCAATCCTCCTGAGAATAAGCCACAGTGATTCCCACAAAGAATCACCACAAAGGGAAGTCAAACTCTTCATTTTTCTCACTAGCATGAGTACTAGGGAGCATTGAGAAACCCAAACACACACACGGAATAGAAGATTGTGGCAAGTGGCTTGACTGCTGGCTTCCAAAACTCATGCTTAGCTCCAGAATTTCTATTCACCCAACCCCCATGAAGTTTCCGCCAGCAGAAAGCTGGGTATTTTGAGTGTGCTAAATGCTAAATATCTGAGTCAGCCCTACTAATGTCTCCCATGACCTGGCTGTTGCCAGCACTGAAGAGTAAGTTAGAAGTTTGGGGAAATCATTAAAGACTTAGTAGAATTCCAGGGCCTCAGCTGACTTTTTTCACAATTGAGCTGGGACCATGGAGACACACGGAAAGCCATTAGACAGGAAGCCAGGCTTAGCTAGGTAGCACAAAGGTCTTAGATAAAGGAAACAAACCAGGGCTCTGTGAGGTGACAAAAGGGAAATAAGCAGCGTCACACCCTCAGCCCATCATCCAGGCTGTCTAGTGCACAGGAAATAAAGCCACAAGACTAATAGCCTCCAGCAGTGGGAACATATACCACAGGTGATCTGGAGGGAACAAAAGTTAGGTTCTGTTTTTTTTTTTTTTAACCCACTTTGATGTATTCTAATTACCGAAAGCTGTTCTTTGAGAAAATAAGTGAAGAGCGTCTTACTTTGGAGATTGTAGTGAACATAGCATATGACTTGCTGAAGCTTTAAAAAAAATAACTCAAATCTGACTTACTAAATATTTTCTGATACAGAGTAATCTATGGGTCACTGTTAACAGTGCTATTTATTTTAGAATCTGAAAAAATGAAAGACAGCTCAGAGCTACCATTCTGCCCAGAATCCCTTAGCACATGGGACAAATTCAAGCCTTTGGAGATTGACCACTTTTTCCTGTTCTCAAAGTACAGAGACAAAAGCCTATGGATGATGAGGAATATGATGGAATTCTGAACCAGAATATTTCTGTAACATCTAATAATATGTAAACTATGAGGACATTGCCATCTAAATATTCAGTAAAGCAAAGAAATGTAATAATTTATTAACAGTTATAAATTAATTTTTTGAATAAATATTTTTGCCATGGGCATTTGGGAAAGCAAATTTTCTGTATGGGATTGAGTCTATCTAAACAATGCTTCATGAAGGATTCAGGACGGTCTAATTGGAGTGTAAGCAAAGGATATTAGCCCAGACATTCAATCCCCAGCAAACAACTTAATCAAAGAGACAGAAATGAATGTAGTATATGTGGAGAGACAATGTTGAGATCAGTCAGGGCAAAGTAAACTACATATTTAGGAAGCAATAAAATATCCATCTGTCTGTATTAGGTAAACCCAGTCGTGATGGAAGAACTTGAGGCTGAGATGGGCCGAGGGCATTATAGGTTTTCTAATGCGGTGTGACACAATGGAAGGTGTGTTTTGGGATACCACGCAGGCTGCATTTTGAGAGAGGTAACTTAATTTAGGCATGTCACCATGAGGCCAAATCAGGCCTGTTGACATAAGGATCTGACCAAAAGTGGGACACTGGAAAAGGGAGACAAAGGATGAATTTGAGAAACACTGAAAAGGAAGAAGAAATTCCATTCCTACTGACAGACTGGACATAAGAAAGGAGACAACCATGTCAAATAGAAATCCAACAATTCTTTATAACTTTGGAGAGTGATAGAACACAATAGAAAACTACTCAGAGAAATGGAGAGGCTGAGAAATGGGGCTTGGGTAGGGGTGGCAGCAGTCTGACTGATTTCTGAAATGTAGTATAATTCAAACGATGATTCCTGGCACACAACACTCTCCTTAGCTGGATCAAAGGTAGAAACTTGATTCTAGTTATGAGGAGTTTTTAATGCAGTGGGACAAAAATGAAATGCAGACTGTGCATGAAAGAAATACAAATAAAATTAAACATGAAAATGTTAATCTATTAAACGATTAATCTATTAAGCGATATTTCAATTCTATCGCTGATAGAATTGAAAATAAAGGAATAGCACAGGAGGTGGGAGAGTGGACTAAAATGCCACAAATGAAAAGCAGATACTGAGTCTTGAGTTCTGCTTTGAGAGACTAGAGATAAGAGAAAGAGGAACTGAGGAGGCGCCCTGGCAGCAATCTGCTGAGCTATCGGAATGAGACCGGGTGGCTGGAGAAGCTACAGAAGTAAAAGTAACACGAAGTAAAAAATCAAGCAGGTGAAAAAAGCCTGCCCCCTCCCTCGCCACAAAAGCCTAGAATTACTACTAAGTAAGTAAAATGTAGGTGACCTTACTGTAATTCTCATGGGTAAACTATTCTGTCTTCTAACCACAACATTATCCTGTATTGTAATGAGCTTGTTCTAATCCTACTCTCTATAGAGCTGGAGACCTTGTCAGCACTTTGCTTCTAGAAAACAAAACTAATTGTAATAGCCTCTTCTCCTCAAATCACGCCACTTGCTTGAATTGCTATAGAATGTTTTAAACTACTTAAATGAATTGTATGCAGGTCAAATTCTACTTTATACTCTACACAATTCTTCAAGAGATGGTAGGAGGAACAAAGTATTTTTTTAATTAAGCTATTGTACAAGCCAGCAGGGAAATGGAATTCTGAGAGAAAGTAAAGGGAATGCACATATGCATAATCAATGAAAATGATGAGTTCTGCAGAGTATGGTATTTCAATTCTAGTATTTTAGCAAACCTGATGATAGTTGCTAATGGTGTGCTCTCTACCAAAATATGCAAATCAACTTTTGAACATATTATAGTGCAGATCACAAAGTTTAGCTTAGGAAACGCCTGGGTTCAAAACCTGACTTTTCCATTTATTGCTTCAAGAATGACAGGAAGGCTGTTGAATTTCCTTATTTTCCAATGGCTCATATGCAAAGTAGGGATGATCTCAGTATCTACCTCAGTGAATTGTTATTAGGTTTGATTAAGATACTATTTGTAAATTGCTTAACATAGTATTCAGCCCAAGTAAGGGCTTATCAAGTATAATATAACTGCTATTAGAATTTCTTCCCACCTTCTTAAAAGAGGACTACTGCTTTGTGTGAGGAAAAAATTAGAATAAGTGGTTCCATGTACTGTAAACTTGAAAACACACAGCCTCAGGGTGGGAGTGGGGGTGAAGTTCACTGACACAGTGCTTTAGATGAAGAATGTGAATTTGAAAATACACAATGTGCTAATCCAGGGTCTATATTTAATTTTTTTTCTCTTCTTTCAATAAAGTTTAGGTAACATCTCCTGAAAAGTTTGCAGCACAAATGCTCAGCTGGGGATGGTATTTAACTTCACAGGAAAAAAGGTTCCTATTGCTTGTTAATGGCACCAGAGTCAGTGTTTCATCCCTAAATAATTTTAATTTTTAAAAGCATGCAGCTTCCCTCCCCCCTTTTTTTAGTTTTGAAAGAATTCATTTGGTCATAAAGTGAAACCCATATTAACAATTACGTGACAATGCTCATTCCACTCAGATGCATCTTTCTCCTCTGTTTGGTCTCCTGTTTGCAATTGCTTCTGCTGTCTCAGGAGGAAAGAAAAATAAGTGAGACCTGAGATGTGTGGGGTTTTGCCATTGGATGAAGTATAAGGTTAGAAGACTGCAGCTGGGAGTCTCTGTAGGTTTTCAACTATTTCTTCACAATTTGAACACTTGATTATTGTCCCTTTTAATTTATGTGAAGTGCTACTTTTTAAAATAAAGATTCATCTGTCCATGAAAAAAAGCTCTACTGGTGAATTTTCTTCTCCCGAATTAATAATGTTTCTGAAAGGTAGCTAATATGTGTGGTAATGAGCCCTTTGGTTCTCTTTGGATGACCTTTGAGAAAAGACTGTCAGTCACTGACATTTTCAGGTTCTTTCCAATTTCCTTGTCTATTCCCTTGGAAAGACATTGTTAGACCTTATGGATATTTAATATTTCCTTGAACTATGAGTTGTTTGGCTATAATATGTTCCACATTAACTGAGCAACTTCCAGGCTCTAGGAACTGAAACAGTGATAGGATGTCACATACATGTATGGTGGTTTGAAGCTGTATGTACCCCAGAAAAATATGTTCCTCAACCTAATCCATTCCTGTGGGTGTGGACTCATTGTAAGTAGAACTTTTGGTAAGGTTACTTCGGTTAAGGTTTGGCCTACCTTATTAGGATGGATCTTATTCCTGTTAATGGAGTCCTTTACAAGAGATCATAAAGCCGTGGAACAAGTAGCTGAAAGTAATGAAATCCAGAAGAGAAGGGAGAGACCAGCAGATGCGCCATGTGCCCTGCCATGTGGCAGAGGAACCGGGAATCCCCGGCAGCCAGACTTCGGGAAGCAAGCATCACCGTGATGATGCCTTAATTTGGACATTTTCTCAGCCTCAAACTGTGAGCTAATAAATTCCCATTGTTTAAGCCAATCCATTTCATGATATCTGCTTTAAGGGCCTAGGAAACTAAAACAATATGCATTCTTTACATGGTATCAAAACAACTAATCCCTTAGTAAGAAAGAAAACGTCAATTCAGAATTAAAAGTAATGGTTTTAGGAATGCAACCACAAAATATAAAACTAACTTTGTATTAGTTTAGTTTCTCTCTCTTTGTCAAAGAGCCAGTTTACCTTTTTAGATTTTTTAAAATCTAAAATCCTTTTACCAATAAATACCTACATTATCCCAGTCATATGTGTTCTAAACAAGCACTAATATTATATGTGCTGAGAAAATGTTCACATATGGAAATATAAGCCACACAGATCCATAATTTAAGAAAGACTGAATATTTATCAGTGCCCCCTTTCATTATTGTAACACTGCGGTGATTGTTTATATGTAAAATTGCCACCCACCAACAAAAGGGAAAGCCCTTGGAGCTATTTCCAGCAAAGGATCTAGTTGAAGAAAACATGAAATGCAAATAATTTTCAGGGTGTATTGAACAGTAAGTTGTAGGAATGTGAAAGTGTGTTAAATGTCCTTATAAATTCCTATCACTCATATTACCTAAGAATTCTCTCAAACCTATGACCTTTAACAACTCACAGGGCTGAAATGTTAACCTTCAACATTTTGAAAAATTCTTCTTTAAACACTTCCTCTGGAAAACACACAGCTCAAAGTGCTAAAATTGTCTCCCATAAAACCACAACAGGACTGTAACAAACCCACTTTTAAAAACCAAATAAAGCCTTCTGTGGGGACGGTTCACCACTTCCCCTATTTTAACATGCAGGAACTAATTTAGCTGAGAAGATAAAAGCAAGAGCTGCCTACAGATGGACGAGGAAACTAGATCCTAGAACATAAAAAAACCCTCAGTGGCAGGGTGGTCTGGGCACTTTTCTGTAAAGAGGGACTTCTCTTTATGGAAATATCACAAGTGGAAAGCAAGAGCCCTGAGACATGTATATATTCATATTGAAGTAGAAGGAAGAGAAGCATACTAAATAAGTTTCAATTATATTTCAATTGTATTTATGCCTTTTACAATTATGTAATTATACCCATTTTCAGCTTAATGCCAATATAATGATATGCAAGAAAAAAAAGACAAAGATGACAAGCTATTCTCAAATACTTACCAACAATAGCCAAAAAGCAAAGAGCCTTCAGTGATCTATCAGATGATCAAACTCTCCCCCTTCTTTCACAGAAGGAACTCATGAAATACCATCTCTTCCATAAACTCTTCCCTCTTTCAGAAAGATAGGCATTTGACCCCATCCCAGATGGTCTTAACAGGCCCACAGGATGTGACTTTCTCACTGAAAACTCTACAAAATGCCCTTGGTTCATTACCCATTTTTAACATAGCAACTTCATTTTTTCCCTTGCTCAATTCTGCTGGTTATCTTTTTTGGTTGAATTCTGTGAAATATACTGTGTGATATCTGATTGATTACAATCTACAAAAATATTGGGCATGCCTTTTTTTTTTTTCATAATTTCAGTCTTTTTTAAATTATTGAGGCCTGTTTTTTGACCCAACATGTTGTCTATCCTCGGCAATCATCCATGAACAGTTGTTAAGGATGTATATTCTGCCATTTTGGGATGCATTCTCTATATGTGTATCTGTTTAGTTTAGGGTCTAATTCATTTGTCTTATTATTCAGGTCCCCTGTTTCCCTACTGATCCTCTGTTTGGATGTCCTGTCTTTAGTTGAGAGGGGTGAATTCAAGTCTCCAACTACTTGTTTTGAGAAGTATTACTTACTCCCTTTGGTTTTACTAGTGTTTACCTCATGAACTTTAGGGAATCTTGATAGGGAAATTGATATTTATGATTATTATTTCTTCTTGGTGAATTGTCCCTTTTATTAATATATAATATCCTTCTTTGTCCCTTACAACATTTTGTATTTAAAGTCTATTTTGTGTGATATTGGTATAGCTACCCCATCTCTTTTCTGGTTACTGCTGTGTGGAATATCTTAGTAGAAACAAAGCTCCTAGGGTTTGGTGATCAATAGCTTAAGTTAGTACATTGCTCTATACATCTCCAGGCTCTATGTGCCCCCTTTTATTTTAGGGTCCAGTCTTTCTCAAGTATTTTGTGCTTTCCGACTCAAAAGCCTCTTATTTTTTCCATCAACCTGCCACCTCTTTTTCTTTATTTTTGAGTTTTTATTTTGAAATAATTATAAAGTTCACAGAAAGTTGTAAAAGTAGAACAGACAAGTTCTTTGCACCCTTCACCTAATTCCCACCAAAGGTTGCACCTTATGTAATTATAACACAGTATAAAAAACAGGAAATTGGCATTTCTTATCACAAATGTGTGTGTATAGAGCTATGTCCTTTTATCGTGTGTACAGTTACGTAACCAGCAGCACAGAGAAGACAGAGAACTGTTCTACATAACAAAGGGCATAAGTCCTACTAGTTCAGCATCTACGGTGTCTAGCACTGGTGTCCTGTGGAGGGAAAGACAAATATATCAAGTGTGCATTCTGGCCATCTTCCCCTGGCTGTTACTGGGAAGATTAATTGAACTATCTGTCAATAAGAGCTAATGCTCCATCAGTCTTTCTTTGGACTTTTCCATTATCTAATTTAGAATATGTGAGAAACAAATGCAGTAAATCCCCTTAAACAAATGCAGTAAATCCTCTTGCTTGTCAAATAAAAGAAAAATCATGGTCAAAATTTCTCATTACATTAGTGAAGTTTAGATGTTTGGGTGCAATTTGGCAACATTTTTTTATTTCACTGTCATTGTCATCAGTTATTCGTGAAGGACACATGTTTTTGGTGTTAAAACCTCTGGAAAATTTGAATGCCGAATGAGGAGAAAATGTGCATGAAGGATTTGGCCATGTGAGAGCACACAAGTACTGGGCACAATTGTGAAGTAAATAATATGCATTTGCAGCATCTTCCTCTTTCTGAAAACTCCATATGAATCCCTGAATATGAATATGGATAGCGCCTGCATGCTAGTCCCTAATGTTTTAGGATAATCCAATGTAAATCATTTTAAATTTTCTGACTACCCCCTTCATAAAATGTTTTCTATACTGGATTCCATTGTATTAAGCTCTACTTTTATCTATGTATTTAATTTCACCAATCTCCAATCTCAAGAAATGCATTTATCTGTTAATAGGTACTTTAGGAGTTAGCTTCTTAATCCAAGAAGTTTTGGGATGTCTCAAATTGTGTCAGTTTTCTATATGACGTATGTATTTATCTGGCCCTCAACATGAATCTATTGCTTATCTAATTTTTTAAATCATATTAGGAAGTTAAAAAAATACCCAATCAATTAATTGCTTTACATAATGAGACAGTAACTTCAACTCCTGAGATAGTAACTTCAATTCTCCCATACCCAAACACCATTTAAGGCACGACAAAATCACAGCACTTTATTTGGTCTTAGCCTTTCCTACTGTCTCTGGTGTTGGATCCCTCAATAGCAATAGAAAAAAATAGCCAACATCTTTACATCCTCCAATCTTACCCATTCCCGATCCTTGGAAAGAGGCATATGAGGAAGTCAAGAACTATCAACTTGGAATCTTCTTTGAGCTAGGGAAGGGATCAGCCATTAAAGTATAATGTAAAAAAAAAAAGTATAATGTACTTCCTTTCTCAATCTGATAGGTTCTAAGCTGGAAAAAACAATTACTACTCTGCATAAAAATAGTTCTTACTGATTTTTACAAAATCTTCCCCTCCCTACATCCACAGCTTTGTGACATGACTTTGTAGGTCTTCCCATCAATAGGTGGAGCCTATTTGTTTACCCTTAAACCTCGTTGACCATGTGACTCAACTTTGCTCAATGGTAGTTTAGCAAATGTGACACAAACAGAAGGTGGAAAGTGTTTAATACTTTGGGACCTGCCTTCTTGCTGTGCTTGGAATTCTTCAGCTTCCATGTGAATGAACTCTGCTGAGTAAGTCTGCTGGATGATGCGAGAGGCCTAACTCTGGCAATCGTATCAACTCAGCTAATGAGGTTTCATCAAACATGAAAATAAAGCCATCCTGATCCGTGCCTCAGCTGAACTGCCAGCTGGCTGCAAGCACATGAGTGAGACCAGCTGATATCAGGAGAAAAACAACCAGACAAGCAGAGCCCAAATCATCGACTCACAGAATCATAAGCTAAATAGTCACTTGTTGGTTTAAGCCACTAGATTTTGGTGTGGTTTGTAAGGCAGCAAAAGCTTACTGATACACTCACTAAGTGGAAATGGAAACATAACTTTGTTTATTAAGGAAATATTTCATTCATTTCAGACTTTGCTCTTCCTTAAAATTATTGTTTGTCCTTGGGAGAAGGTGTTTATGTTTGCACTTACCATTTATAATTTAATAAATATATCCATGATTCACATGGGTTCAACTGTCCAAAAGAAACTCCAGCATGGAAAAAATACAGCTTACCTTGGACCACTGAGTTAGAAAAGCAGAGGGCAACAATATGGCTTAGGCTTCAACTGCATCTCTGACCATCCTAAGGTGCCTAAAAGCACTTCTCCGGGTGAATGCTCCAAACTCAGCAAACGAAGGAAAATAGGTACGTCGCTGTAAATGAGATTTACATAAGAGAGGTGGTTGGAGATTATCTTGGCAAGAACTAAAGAAGAAGATGCTACAGAGAGGGATGAGAGCTTCAGGAAGTAGAATCAAATAGAACTTGGGAAGTTCTCATGTGTTCGTTCACCTTGTAAAGGGCCTAAATTACTTAGGTACCTTCTCCCTGGTACTCTGGGAAAGGTCCTATTAGTCACATGTTAAAATATTTCTTCTATCTTATAGTTCCTTTTCAAGTAGTTCTAAATGAACAATAAGGCAAATTCTGTGGACTTTTCCAGTCTGGTGTGCAAACCTTGGGAAAACAGGAGAAAAATTATACGCAATCCTGAGGAGGCCGGAAGAAAGACTTACAGAGGGAACTTTCTTCTCCACCCCTCCCCCAGTGCATATTAGAGGAAGCTGACTTCTGAAAGAAGGTGGCAGGAAGATATCTGGGTTTCAATACCCCAAAACAGACAAAGGTGTCTGGGGTCGAGACAGGAGATGCTTGATGCTTGAAAAACAAAATCTGTTTTAAACAAGTTCCAGTTGTGCGTGTTTTTCTCCTGAAATGTTCTGTTTGAAATGATTCCTGGTTGCGAGATGGAGAAGTTAATGAAATGAAATACTAACCCAGTATTTAATTTCATCTGCTTTTGAACTACCTTAAACAATACTCCTTTCCCCCTTCTCCCAAAGCACTATTTTCTCTCTAGTGCTGTAATTATTTGTGAACACATATTACACCTTCTGGTAGGCTGCAAGCCCGCTAAAGGAAAGGGGCATGTGTTATTTATTAATGAATCCTCCAAGCACCCAGAACTGCACAATACTTTATGAGGTTGTTCAATATTCTTTTGATTTACTTTAATGAATAGATGCATGAATGACTTCATGAATATGTAAGCCATCAGCAAATACCCAAATGAAATGAATTAAATTAATGACTTACAGGACTTTACTTCAAGAGTCAAGAGAGCTATTGAGAGATCCTGGATATAGCAAGTAACATGTAGGTGAAAATGAGGGTGAGCTGTGGCTTGTAAAAAATAAGTCTCAAACAATCCTTTAGTTAGGTGATATCAGTTCAGAAAAGAACCACTCAAACATCTAACTTACTAAGATATAGACTTGTGAACTTTATAATTTTTAGTAAGGGAAAAAGTCCACTATTAATAACAATAATTTGTCAATATCTCCCAATGCTAATTTAAAGGCATCATGTCTATTTAATTTTCTACACTAAAAATAAAGTTTCCAAGACAAAATAGAACCAAGAGGTACTAGTTATAAAGCAAAGACTTTTCTACACTATTTTAAAAAGATGATAAAGGGATAGTTTCCACAGAGACATCCATTTAATTGACTTGATAGGAAATGTGATACTTTAATTCTCACCTTTTCTCCTCCTTGGACATTCTTGGCTCCATTCTTTTCCAAGTTTTCAGAAGAATCCAAGCATATCACAAGATTATTAAGAAGGTTCTGAAAGCTCACACTTCTAGACAAGAAGGGGAGAGAATCAACCATAGTTTCAATTTATAAGAATCTGAATTAAGCCATTTAAAAATACTCATATACATAGCAGTAATTTCAAGTTCTCTACAACAATAGCATGAGCTAAGTTATTTCTTTCAAGCAATCCATAAGTAAGAGGCAGAAATTGGTTGGTAATTATGCATTTCCCTATCTCTCTAATATTAGACCAGCCAAACTTTCTGATTCTCTCCAGTTAAGATAAATTCAAAGACCTAATCTGCTCCCTTTGGCATTGCTTTGGGAGAGGACTGAGACATCTTCTCAAAAGTATATACCTTTCTAAAATGGCACAAGGAAGATTAAATGGGTACGATTTCAAAGCTAAGCAAAAAAGATTAAATGTTCACACTACAGATTGAACATCTAAAGAGATTTTAGAGTAAGTCCCTTTGAAAATTCTGCCCTGGAGAGATAGTTCACTTTTCATCACATATTTAAATTTTCATTTCATTTTTGCTACTTTCACAGGTAGCGAAATGAAACTTCTGAAACTATTTCTCTTTTTGTGGTTGCACCTTAACAAGAGATCTAATAGCAGAAACCACTTTTCCCCCTTATCTTAAACATGAACACACTCTGAATAAGTTAATTTTACATGTCCCCTACTGTGGATGTTTTGTCCAAATGTCTATAAACAGATTTTCAAGTTATCTTTTCCATTATATTTGAACCGTTCATCCCTCACAAATACAGATTTGAAAATTATGCCCACAAATCCTTTAAAGAAGCAGATTACATTTCATTTTGAACGACTGCAATTTGTTGGCACAGCAAGCAGTAGACTGTACATATTTGCATATATACTGAAAATTATATAACCTGAAATTTCTATTTTACTAGCAATTTAGTAGCACATTATATCACATTGTTCCTGCTGGAACTATAAAATGTAGCCTTTATAAAAATGCTGAACCTTTCTGTAATAATGTTTTTGGATAATAATTTTAAAATTTTGTATAACACTAGCCAGACTCTAGCACCTAACACTCTGCTGTGCAAGAAAAGACCATAATGTCTCCTAAAGTGGTTTTAATGAAATTAGTTAAAGTTATGGTAAAGAGAGGAAAGGGAAAAAAAGAAGGAAAGAAAAAGAGAATGACAAAGAATTCTCTCCAGGATTAATGGTGGAAAGAATGGTTCTGAATTTCCAACTGAGGCTTCCCTGGAAGTTAACATAAAACAGAGAAGCAGAAACCCTTGATATACAAACATCCCTTCTCTTGATGTCCACAAAGTGAGAACTAGAAGCCACATGATTAGAAATCATAAGTGTGACCAATCACAGAGTCACAGACTGCATGGCCTTTACGGAAAGCATTTTATGAGCACACTATAGACTTAGAATCATCTTGAGACATACCTATGAATGGAGTTATCATTTCAGGATAGTTTATAGTGAACAAATTCCAATTAGCTATGTAAGTTATTTTGCATAGGAAAACTATGTAGAAAAGCTGAAGACATTAGAATTCATCAGTATCATCCACAACAAAGATGCTTTGGAAAGTCAGATTTTAAACTAAGATACATGCTCTTGAAATGTGTGAGGTGGGAAAAAAAGGATTTGAATTCATTTTTTTATAACAGCTTCAGATAGAAGCTGAACTGGAAGAACCAGAATTTATGGAGCATTCCCTGAGTGTATTTTGTCCAGCCATTACTCTTATTACACCACCTTCACACTTCTTTTTAGCCTTGGAACTGTTCACGTGATAAAATAATAATCTCTGATCCCTAAATATCTGATAATCTTCCAGTTTCAGTACATGACTATCTATAAAGTAAATTCCCTACTTAAATCCCCACCAGAAGTTGGAAAGAAGGGAGGGACTGAGGGGAAAAACAAAGAGAGACGCTAGCAATTTTCACTGTTCTTATCCCAGGTGACCTCAAATGTCTATGTGGACCTTGCAACCGAAACCTCACTCTTAATTCATCACCCCTTCTTTCCTCTTCTCCACTCCACTTCAGCTAATTGCACCAAAGATCACACCCAGGTTTTTGTTATCTTTGGAATGGCAAAATCACAGAAATCTTTATTTCTAATATCCTCCTCTCTAACCGCAGCACCATTTCCTGTCTGCTCTCTCATTTATCTTTCTCTACTGTTCCAACTTTATGGAAAAAAACTCTTTCCTCTAAGTGTAAGCTTCCTTGAGACAGCACTCCCATCCTTTATCTGCAGAGATCTGATAAATCACTTGAACCAGTGTTGTCCAACCTTTCATATAACACACATAGAAAAAGATAGTATTTTAGTTTAAATATTGTTATTGAATTTATCATTTCACTTTAATATTTTTTAAAGTAGTAGGTGGCTTATACCACGAGAAGCAACCAGCCTGGGATCTCTGGCTACTCTGGCCATGTTTTGCCCCTAGAGAGCTAAAAGGAGCTCTATCTGAGCACATGAGTGTGTTAAAGTGTTGTAGCAAAGACAAAGACATTGTAAACTTTTTGAGGGAGAAAAATTTGGGAGACTATGCCTTTTGCTATTACCCTCAATTCACATACCTCCTTATTCTCCTAACCAACCTGCCATCATCTCTAGATCAATGTTTTCAGCTATGGATTTTTCAGCTCCTGAACCTAATTCTTCAGTATTCTGGAGAATATTGCACAGTAACAAGACTGATGCCAGCAAAACAATGGTCTCTAACTTCAGCTAGGATCTCAAGACCATCTGGCAATCCTTTGGTGGGTTCCTAAGCAACCCCCTTCCAACTTTCTTCACCATTCTCTTCTAGATCTCCTTCCTAATGCCCTCAAAGGCTCTCAAGGCCCTTCACAGAGAAATAGGGACCATCAAGTAGGTATTCTCAAAAGTAGGTATTCTCTCCTCCAGACATGCTTTTTGTACTCAAATTCACGAGCTCCATCTTCTCTCAGTTTCGATGGAAGAGATACTCCAATGCAAACTAATTCTTCCCACCCTCTCTCTAGATTCCACTTTCTCTAACTTCCTTGAGAACAGTGTCCCATAAATTTGCCACTTCCTTTCCTATACGTAAATACTTCCTCTCCATTGGCTTTTTTCTAATCCAATGTTTATTTAAAGGACTTTTCTATTTCTCTTCTTCTGACCATAGCCAACCCTCACGAAAGGAGCAGGTTACATACATTTATTATCTCTTCTCCACCTCCCGTTTTCTTCTCAAACTGAAACCTGTTTCTGCATCTCTTCAATTCACTGTCTCTGCTCCTGTTCAGATCATTGATTACCAACTAATTACTGAATCCACTGGATGTCTTTCAGTATTGAGCTTCCTGAATCTTACCACAGCCTTCAAGTACTCTCTTACTTCCTTCATCAAACTCTCACCCTTCTTGACTTCTGATATCACTCTTTCCTGATTCTTTCTACCTCCACAGATGCTTCTTTTCAATTTCTGTCGTGAGTCCCTCTTTTATCTACAGCCACTCTCCTTTAAAGTTAGTATGCTTCAGGATTTCATTGTGAATCATCTTTTCTCACTTTACATATGTGCCCTGCAGCTCTCATTTAACCTCCCATTTTTAAAACTCAACGAAAGACACTTTAAGTCCTCTTTACTTCTCTGTCTCCATTATTAGAGTTCAAACATGTGAGGGCATGGATTTTTTTCTTATTTATCATTGTACTTCCAGCATCTAGCATGTATTTTGTGATCAATAAATATTGGTTGCATGACAGAAGAAATTTTATATCTATATTCTTATTCCAGACCATATTTTTAAGCTCCAAGACAATTTATAAAACTGCCTATTCTCTACATATGTCTCAAGCATATATATATATCTAAACTTACCACACTCCTGAATGTGACTTTATGGTATTCAAATAGCAGCCCCTCAGTTTATGAGTTAGCCGAGGTGATCACCCCGCATCCAGGTCTCAGTGTGGCTTGGTGGTTCTCTGCTCCAAGGGTTAATAGTTTTGAAAAGGAGATTATGTTGCCAGTATAATATTTCAGAATTTGGAAATTCATAAGGGGCACAAATGTCATCTTTGATACTATACCCAGGGTTTCCTGTCCTTGAGCACCTATGGATATTCCATAAGTTCACACCTCCTTTTATTTGAATATCTGCTATTTAATCTGCTAGGAATTCCTGCCATGCTCCTCCAACTCTTTCTCTTCCTTTAAAAGTAAAAATGAAATGTCACTTCCTTCTGGAATCACACGGAACCACTAAGAGTTAGACTGCTAGACGTGTGGGTGATGGAAGTGGAACCAAGGAAGAATAAGGGAAAGGGTTAGTGGGGGAGGATATTCTAAGCACTGTAAATTTGGAAAATAACAAATATATCCAACTGACTGACCCATAAGGAACCTTGGAAGGGAGTAGTGGGAGAGAAAGGGAGGAGTCTTATATGCAATTTTATGACTTTGAACTTAACACTAAACATTAAAGAAAGCCACTGAGATTTTAAATAAAAGGTGACATGATTAGGTTTGCAGTTTTGAAATGTTAGCTACTTCAGTAAGGTACAGAAAGAACTATCGGGGAATAGAGCAGGAGACAAGGAGTCCAAAGAAGCTATCACAGAAATCCAAATACAAAGTGATACGGGCTATGGCAGTGGCAGAATGCCAAGACAGTATGGTTGGGGAGGAGGCAATTATTGGAAAATATGAGACCAGATGGACAGGGATTAGTAATTAATTGGATTTGAGAAGTGTGTAAATAGAGGGGTTGAGAATGATGCCTAAGTTTCTCGCTTGAGCAATAATATTTATAATTATCCATATTAAACTGTTAATAGACATCAAGCCAGTGGAAAAATTGAGCACTTGACATTGTCATGTACCAAAACTAGGGAAAAGGACTTTAGGGGGAACTGGTAATGTGAATAGATTCTTTTTTTTTTTTCATTTTGCTTATTCTATAAGAAGACAAGAAGAAAGAAGCTTAACTTAAAAATGATGCACTGTATTTCCAGAATCTTTTCAATTTTCTATGAGCAAAAACACTTTCTGTTGGAGATAGTGGAGGTCTATAAATAGTATGTGGTCAGATCAGGACCTGAAATCCCATAACCCAGACTGAGATATGCCTCTGTGAGGTTAATCACAAGTGATCAGTTTCAAAGACTCTTCTGAAAAAGGAAAAATGTTCTGGTACCAATGCTATTTCATTGTGTCCTCACTTCTCCCTGTCTCCTCATCAAGTCTGAATTTCTAGTCATTAGTCACTGTGGAATGTGGGATTCTCTCAAATGAGGTTTCAACCTGACACTATCACAGTTTCTCCTTTCCATGGTTGAAATAATTTCAGGCATCCACATGATAACTAACACTTAGAGATGTGTAAATAATCTGCCACAGGCAGTCAGTGATTAGGATTGTTTGTCTAAAAATGTCCTTAGGTCAGCTAGCAGGATGCTGTACTTCTAACCTCTTCCCTCTCTGTTTTTTTAAATTTATTTTTTATTATTATTTTTTTTTTTGCCATTTGCTGACCTCTCACAGGATGTGACTTTGACTGTTGTGTCACAGCACCATGAAACCTACATAGAACATTTCAGAGCTAATCACGACTATATAGCACAGTCAATATTTCATTTATTCCTAATTCTCAAATGAAGTCTATGGATGATGTTTATAAATGAGCCCATGTTCTTCAAAAGATGACTTCTTAATCACAGAAACACAGCTTAATTTAAAAATATATATATTTACTCAGAATAGCATCACACCTAAGAAAAGAATATCTGGCCCATACTAAGAAGAATGGAGGGAATTCTTGATTGTCTAAATTTGTCAAGCCCCTGAAATATCAAATATTTTAAACTGCTTCTGCTGATCCCAAATCCACCACACTCATCGAGACAAGCTCACTGACACTGGAAATTATAATCCTGAACTATTTTATAATGCACATTTTGTCCACTAGACTGATAATGAGTTCTTTTTAAAGGTATCATTGATTCAGCCACAAGTCACTGGCTGTCAAAAAATTGGCAGATTGCTCTTCTGATAAAGTGACATGATATAAAATACATCTTTGAACATAGACTGCTGTTTAAATTGCAGAGCTCACACCTGAGGAAGCAATACCATTAATTGGGAGATGTCTTTAAAGAGACTAGAATGTGTTGCAACAACAGAGCATGCAGTTATGTTTTTTGGACAAGAGTAATAAAAGAAAATGATGTTAATTTCCAATTCATTCAAACAAACCATTATGTATTTTTTAATGCCCTGGCACCATTTTCCCTCATCGAGCTATGACAGAAATGCTGCCACTCTGAAACTTTCTCCATTTTAGTGAGATTCTTCTTTTATAAAGTTCTCTTGCTTTAGTCCTAAAACACTATTATAGTCTTATACTGAATTACTTAGAGATATGCCTTGAGGCCTCGACTGCTTGGCATGAGAATGAGGTTTTATTTCCTCCAGGCAGGAGTGGGCTGGGTTTCCCTGTGGTTGTTTTCACCAACCTGCACATCCTTCATGGCTGACAGCTTCCTGCAGCAAAGGTCTAGATGCAGATTCTTTCCCCAGATTACCTGTTTGGGTTTTTTAATCAGTCTCAGAGGAGGAGCAACTGGTGTTCTAGCCTGAAAGTGAGATTTAAGTTGAAGCAATGACATTTGATTTGGGTAGGAATCCCTGCTCGCCAACCCAGTCCAGTCTAACCCAGCCCAATAACTCCTCATATGCTTGTTCAGTCATCTCCAAACGTGCTTTAGGACTTCCCAAGTCTAATTTGAAAACAGCCTTTTTCTGAGGCCAAAGAACGCTACATATCTAGAGAGGCATCTAAATGGAAAGCCAGTCTTGTGTGGATTGCTAAATAGCACATGGTTTGCATATTTATCACAGTGTCAATAAAACCAAAAATCGACACAAATGAATTGAAAGAAAAGCATTCTCATTTAACAAAAACAAAAGGCATTATTCTCCATATTTGTTTGTTTGTTGTACATGTTAATTGACCTTCCCTAATTCAATATAAGAATAGTATACATCCCCTGGTCCTTCATATAGACAAAGATGACCCATAGACTGTCCTCCCGAAGCTCCCCTACGCGACTGAAAACTCTCATGAGCATAACTGGGCTTCAGATCACCTGAGCTACCCCCGGGCAAATACCCAGCCTGAAACAAACATCGGCTCTCTCCTCCAGCCCATCCCAGTGCCTCCTGACCAGCTGATCCCTAAGTGTCTAGCTCAAAAGAAAAGGGAACACAGAACATTTATTCAGAAATAAAATTAATTTACAAAGTTAGGTTTTTGCTAAGTGAGCAACTCCATTTGCAGGTTTGACCTGGCCCCACGGGCAAGACCTTGTATCAGATTCTGTAGATGAGATAAAAACGAATCTGCCCGTAGGAACCTAGGTCTACCGGGGAAATACCCAGGTATGCAAATTACTGAAATAAAATTTACTCAACCTTTCACTCTCAGTTTAGAAGTGACTTCTTCAGAAAAGCTCTCCCATTCCCCTCCCCCCTAAATCCAAATAGGTTTCCTCTGTTAGCCTTTTTTCCTAGCATACTTCTGTTTCACTTGCCACCATGTGCAATTCTATATTTACTTTATACTAACTTAATATTTATCTCCACCACTAAATAGTAAGTTCCATGAGGGCAGGAATGTTTTCGTTCCCTTTTTTCCCGCTATTACTCAGAACTTAGCACAATGTTCAGCATCACGTAAGAAAAAAAAAAGTGAATGCAAAATCTGATTCTATTACCAAAAGTGAAGTATAAATGAAGTACAATTAATTGATCTGGGAAGATTTCAAAAATTTAGATAACTAGTATTTCAATATTTGAAACAAGGGGAAAATAATGTATCTCTTGGCTAAGGGGAAACCATGAGCAAAGACAGAAGAGGAAAGAGCAGGGCATATTTCAGGAATAGAATGTTAGATTAGAATTCAGTTTATGGGGAAGGAAGTAAAAAATACGTCTGCAGGGAGGTGAGAGACTAATTATAGAGGTTCTTGTCATCCTAAGAATTTTGGAACTTGATTTCATATTGCTTAGTCATAAAGTGTTTTCATCTTCTATGAAGCTCTGTTTCCTCATCTCAAAAATAAAAATAGTAATTTTTAAAAACAAGTTTTAATCATTTGACTTTGGGAATAATATATATGAGATATTTTCTGCTTTAAGATGCAATTAAAATTCTGGATGTTATTCATATTGATTACTCCAAAATCAATCGAATATTTAAATTTAAAATGATGAAAGATAGAAGGCAGTGCTTGATCTGTTGTCTTCTTTAGATATTTTATGAACTGTTTGACTTTAATTGTTGCATACAGTATACCATAGATTGTATAGTTCTGCCACCACTTTCCATGATTGAGTTCCAATGTTGTGTATACTCAGATCAGCATTTGGGAAGTGCTTGTTTCCTTCAGTGAGATTCACAGTGCCATTATTTGTTCCACAGGAGTAAGATCTGCTCTCAGTATTACTTTGAACAGCCTCATTCAAAGGAGTGAGGCAAATGAAAACTTTCTAGCTTCGACATAGTGGTGCATCAGAAGAAAGCCTTTCCCATTCCTGGTGATAAGAATGTGCTACTCTGACCACTTTACGCTGCCGTGCTCTGTGTCCATTGGTTCCCAATATTAAATCCAGGAATTGCCCTTTATCATTTGTGACTTTTTTTGTTCCCTGTCTGGTGTTTTACTTCTTGTTTGGACTGACCTTCAAACTCTATATATGCACTTAACTGCTTGCTTTCCTAATTATTTTTCTTATCTGATAATATTCATAATTAACAATAAAGGCTAACATTACTGAGCACCCGCTATCTGCCAAACGCTATCCACACGTTATTGCATTCCTGAAATATTCCTACGATTTGAATATCATTATGCCTGCGTTACAGATAAAGAAACGAAATCTCCAAAATGATTAATAAAGTGTCCAGATCACACATCTGGCAAATTGCAGAGATAGAATTTACACCAGGTCTTTTTGATTCAACATCCCTTTTCTTACCTATGCTATCACACTAACACTCAGACCCCTGCTTTTTACTCATGTGCATTTGGACTTCATTTCTTATCAAGTAAGAACCCACAACCTGAGGCACATCACTAACCTGCCTTTCCCCAATTATTACTGACACTTGGAACAGGGGGACTAAAATCAAGTTGCATGTTTCACCTCATTGTTGGAAAAGAATTGGTGTGCAGTCAGAGACATTGACTAGTGTCCAAATGCTGGCATTTTACATACACTGCAAGCCTTTGGGAACACATATATCCCTCCTGAACCCAGACGACTCACCTATCAAACTAAAGGATACACTCCACTAGAGAATCTTTCAAGTCCTAAGAGACTTTCTTTCTGAGACATTGTCCTCAGCCCATCTGTGCTGGCATAAGGACAGGTTCTATCTGCTTGATGGCCCACTTCTTATATCCCACCATATTTGGATTCATATCGCATATTTCCCTTGTGCTTCCTTGATCAGGCAATGTGTGTCACTCTTCCTTATAGAGATACACAGCGTGCATTTATGAGAACTCACTGAGAGATCCTTTCACATCTCAGTACCTGAAAAGCCTTAGCGTCTTCTGAGCTATTTCTAATGTTTTTGCTCTGCAGACACTGTGAACTTGTAAATCGTAAGGGTTTTTCTTTGCTTTGGTTGCTAAAAATCTCAAAACCAACTATTGGCCCACCTCCAGCAACTGTGAAGAGTTTTATGGCATGTTTTTTAACTTTATATCCAACTTAAATGACCATTCACTATTTACTTGTGTTCTAATTGTCACAACTATTTATTAATTCTTTTTCTTCCATATATGGTATATGTGCTGATAAGTTTCTAAAATTATCATTTTTGAGTTGGAAAATGGGACAGAAATGTTTACCAGTGAATGCATACATAGATGATTAAGTGGAGAGATATGTTCCTAAATAAACAATATACTGTGCTAGGGCTTGCTTTTCTACAGCTACTTACTATATTTAATTTGAATATATTTGGGTCCTACTTATTTCACAAAAGCCTAAACAATGTCTAAAAGCAGCATTACATTTAATAAGTTAAACACTTCCATATTAAAATCCTTAAAAATTATGCCAGCAACAAAATAAAATTTATCTGATATTCATAAGGTACATCTTTTAGGACAAAAAGTTGTATCAATTTTGTCTGCAGCATAAGAAGTTCTCTGTGCTTTTGCTGATGCCAGCCAAACTGAAGAAAATCATACCATTAGCAAATCAAACAACAGTGCTTTAGTAGGATTATGATCCAAAAGCATAAACACCCTATGTAAAAAACTGTTTTACTAAGAATGAGGACATCACAGCCTTAAAGGAATGATCCATTTGGATTTGTAAAAGTCTTGATCCAGATTAGAAATCTGAATCTCACAGTATTCAATTTAGATCTTTTTCTCACATTTTGAGGCAAATTGAAATACTTTGTGCTTTCATTTGGATCAGTAAAAACAAAATAATGGTCTTTGCCTTAGGTTTAGGGTTTAAAGAACTAAGTGGTAGGAGGACACAATATGTGGCACTACTCATATTGTATTTGAAGTCTATGGAAATTCATTCAGTTCTTTATTTACTTGCAAATGTTTATTGAGCAGCTACTTTGTGCCAGGAATTGTGCTAAATGTGGAGGATACAGTGATGAACAAGACAAACTCCTTGTCCTTCTGGATCTTACATTCTACTAAGGGAGACAGAAAAACAAATCATTGTAATTGTAGTTAGTGATAAGGATTCTAGAGAAAATAAAACAGGATAATAAGTACAGAGTACAACCAGGGAAATCTGCTAAGAATTTAAAACCGAGGTAATTAATTGGTGGGAGAGTTGAAGAGTCAAATAGGATGGTGAGGCCCCCCCAGAGATTTTCAAGGGCAGAATGCCATTACCACCTCTAGATTAGAGGGACAAAGGAAGGAGTTCATGTTACTAGATCCTGAGGAGTGAAGTCATCCAGAGGAAACTGAAACCACAGTGGGCCAGACAGGAGGGAGTTGGAGCCACAGGGGGAAAAAAATCACTCCAGACAGAGAGGGAGGGAAAGAAATTCCCTTTGATCTTTCCATCAGTGCCATCAGTTGGGCACAGGCAGCAGAAAGCCTGCTGACATGAGAGCCTGGGAGATGCAGCCTGCAAGAGTCAGCCCCACTGCCGCACAGACCAGTGGGAGATGAGCAAGGATCAGCTCCAAGGTCAAATGAGACGAGGCTTCCCAGGGATACAGTGACTAGCGAGCGGAGGGGCTATTTTAAATAGTAAGGATGGTCACACTAGGAAGTGACGCTTGGGCAGAGATCTAAAGATGAGGAGGGAACCAAAGGAAGACCACAGGACAGTTTCCCAGGAAGAGAAAGAGCAAGTATGGAGTCCCTGAGGACAGAAAGGACTGGCAAGTCTGATGGTGTGAAGATCAAAATGAAGAGTAATAAGATATGGTTAGGTAGCTGGTCAGGAGCAGATCTTGGAGACTCCTGTGGATCACGGGAAGGAGTTTAGATTTTTTATTGGATTAAATGAGGAAATTTTGCCTCATCTCTATTTGCAAGGGGCTCTGTGGAAATTGAGCATAATGCTGCTTAAAACTTGCTTGCCAGTCTTAGGGGAAATGGTTCAACCCTGATCCTTTAAAAACAGTAATGTAAAGCAGGAGTAAAGTTCTCCAGGTATATCCTTTGCTGTGTCCCACCCCAACTTCACTAATGCACATACATCCAAAATAACTCAGAAAAGAGCTTGTAAACACATACCCAAACAAACGTAACTCCTGCTCCACTACCACATCTCTGCTTCCATATAAATGTGGAAAAATTTCCACCCACCTCCAAGTTGCCAATTTGGCTGCTGAGCCAAGCTTCATTTTCTCCCAACTCTGAGCACCACAGATAATCTCTGTGCCATGGTCCCAATACTTCATTGTTCTTTATATAAAAATGGTGTGATTAAAAGAAAAGTAAGCTATTAATGAGAAAATTGAGTTGTTTCCAATTGGTCTATTGAAACAGATAATGTTGCCATTAGTTTGTTAATGAGTCTAGGAGGTATATATTTTATTCACTATTAACTCAATTTTTCATTCACTTTTACTTATGAACCAACATTTAGTTAAATCAATTAATAATTATGGATAAAATTTTCTCTTTAAAAATGTGTGGGGAACACAAAACAAATGGCAAATAACAAAGGGGGAAATTATTTTTAAATTTAGAGAACACTAAATGATAAATAAAATATAAGGTATATCAGATATTCATTTGTTCAGGAAGCAGTTGATAAGTACCCATTATATGCCACACTTCATGGCAAGTATTGAGATGCCAACTACGGCCTGGTTGCAGACATGGTCCCGGATTTCATAGACGTTAGTGGTTAATTACCACATCATTGTGGCGCCAATGACAGCTGCAACTATGTCTTGCACAAAATAGGTGCTAAATAATACTAGTCAAGTGGATGAACAAGTGAATTCAATTCATGTACTTAAAGTCGTCAAAATGAATCCATTTCTTTAACAGCTGCCAACAACCAGAAAAATATATTTTAGAATACTAAGTGAGCAGGTTTAAACAATGAACTGACTTTATTCAGTAACTTCTCATTATTAAAATTTAGAGCTGAAATGGCATCTGGGAAAATGGTACATAACTGAGAAAAAAGATATAGAAATATTTGAAAAATAAACCTTTGGGTAAAATTCTGGAATAATTTTTTTTTTTAAAGTTTAAACTGACTAATCAACAAAAGGAAGTGATTAGAAGTAACAGGGGGAAAATGGTACACATGATAATCCAGTACTTGCTAAGGCCCAAACATAAAATATTGCCCTTTTAAACTGTCTAATTTAATGTGGAAACAAATTTGCACAGCACATACAATAGGAAAGAAAATGTCAGCTATTTCTAAGATTTCTCTGGAAACTTACACCAAAGCTCACTTTAATGAGAACATGCAAGATGTGTGAATATATCAAAGAGCCAGTGTTTTCTATATATTTACACCTTTTCCTCATTTATCTCATTCTTAACAGCTTATCACACATGCAAAAATTGTTTAGCATCTCCTATTATCCATGTATGATTAGTAGGTTAATTAATCTAACAGTAATGCTTACCATAATAATCTCTGAATATCCTAAAACGTGAAACTCTTAAAGTGTTTGGTGATATAAATATAAAAACATTGTATTTTTCAAAGAACCAAGCAAGGATTAGTAAAAGAATAACCAAATGATTGGGTCAGTATGCCAACCTTATGCCAGACACTGGAAAATATTATATAGAAATAACACATAAAGAAAAAGTGATGAAGAATTCCATTTCCATCATTTCACATAATTAAAATAAAAGCTGAAGTTATTTTGTTAACTCATAGGAAAGAAATATTCCACCAAATCTGGCCAAAAATAAATTTATCTAAGAAAACAAAAGAAGTTCATTGTATCCAGAATTAGGATAAATCTGTTACTGCAAGCAGAGGCATCTGTTACTAGCATTTTTATTTTTTTAGTTGTGAATATGAATTTTACTTTCATAAGCTACTTTTCCATATAATTTCCAAATTCAAAATTTCTGGAGAGATTTAAAGGGAAGTAGTTCTCCCAAAACTCTAAAGAATATAGACTATATTTTAACTAGAAGAAGACTAAGTTTGGATGCTGAAAAACAATGTTTTTGTGTTGCTCAGCAGTAACTCTGAATTTTAATAAAATATTATAACAGTCTTGTATTTGTGAAAAAAAGAAAGACCACTACAGCTCTTTGAGGGCAGGAAAACACCAAGTAAATCGGAAGCATTTGCAGGTCCAGCAGGATGGAATGGGGTCAGGAATCAGAAAAGCAGGGGATATATTTCTTTCCTTAAAATTAAATGCATATGTGGCCAAAGGAAATGGCTGCTGTGATGATGATTATCACAGCTGTGAAGTTCAGGCTTTTAACCTGGTCTTAGCTTCCCTCTGCATCAGTATGAGGATTCACACACACTCATCACAAGGTTCTATCTCTACAGTTAGGCTTTGGCAGAGGGATTAGGAGGGCTGATTCTGGAGTCACTCAGAACTGGGAGCTAGTTCCCGCTCTGCCCTCCCCAGCTGTGTGACCCAGGAAGGTGGGTCACCTTTGCAAATCTCCTTGAATTCACGGGCTGGTGAGGGAAGTAGGAGACACCACACATCTCCCCACCACCGAGGGCTCTTTCTAGTCTACAGGTCTTACTAGCCTCTTTCCATGTTCTACTGACTGCTGCTAGGGAAAAACTGCTCTAACTAGTAAATTTGGAAAGAATAACTGTTCTCACTCAGCCCCAAGGAGCAAGTGTGACCACAGCAGGCTCAGAGAGGAAAGACATGGTGCTCTTCGCTGCCCTAAATCTTACCTGGGCAGGCCCTCCCGGTAAGGAACCCTTTTCTGTTCAGCGTCGTCATCATTGGTGGGTGTCTCCAACCTGCCCTCGATCCATCATCAAGGTGGTATTTACCCTCCTGTTTCTATCATTTATCTTATTTCTCAACAGGTTTAGAATCCTGTGGGGAAGAGGAGTGCTGTTTATAGGAGGTGCCCCTTAGGAGATCCCAATATTTACTGTTCGTACTAATCATCATTGGTCTTTCGCTGATGTGGGAAAGGATTAAAAATATTAGGACCTATCTATTACCACTCCTTGGGTTTTCAATAACATCTATTGGCTCAATCATAAAATATTGGAACGGGATGGAACATTAAAGATCATTCAATTGAATGCCTTCTTTATACAAAATGGGAAACTTAGTTCTTGAATTTACTGCAGTACCATAGATAACCAGCAGCAGGATGAAAACACAACTTAAGTTTTCACTCAGGTCTCCAGATGCTCAATTTTACATTCTTCCTACCGCTCCTCACAGCACTCTAAACCAGTCATGTACTCTCGGTTTTCTTTGGCATTTTCTTTTAAATAATATGTTTTGCTTTTATTATCAATTAAGAATTGGGATTTTGAAGAGAAAAGAAGTACCTCAGAAGTAGAGGGGAGCAGGGAGACCATTTGAAGTAGCTTAATTCGCTCAATTGACTCAGAATGGGTCATGTTTATATTAGTTTATTATAGACCAGCCAAAATCAGCAATCACCCACATCCTACTTCTCCAATCTCTACCCACTTGCCCAGGCATTCTCATATTACTCATTCCGTTAGTTCAGAGTTTCTCATATGGTAGTCGTCATATCAGCAGCAGTGGAATCACCAAATGTTCTTATTGAACATGAAGACTCCTCAGGTTACCCTGTCTGCTGAATCAAAACCCTTAGGAGTGAAGCTCAGGACACTATTTTTAACAAAGACATCACTGTGATCCATATGAATGGTGAAGTTGAGAACCAATGCTGTATTTCAACATATTGAAATGTAGCATAAAATGCAAACGCAAAGCAGAAGAGGTAATATTAAGTAACTTATTGTCTACTAGCAACTCAGTTCAATTTGTCGAATTACACAGAATTGTACTGACTGTCAGATTATCAAGATTTACTTTTTCTTTTTTTGCATCTGTATTCTGTCATCCAGCATTTTAGTATTAAGTGGCTGCTGGTAAAATATAACTTTAAAAGAAGGAGAAAAAAGAAACAAAACCAAACAGGAAAATCTACTTCCATAACTTCTTTGTGCATATGGAAAGAGAAAGTCAGACTTTATTTATTCGTGAAGCAATTATTCTCGGGTGCTTTTTAGTTTTCAAGTGAAAGGTGGGTAGGCCCCACTGTTGCGGACATGGCCCCAACAACCTGTTTTGACTTGGAGTGATGTTGCATAAGGATTCCTAGAAGTAATCAAGATCCCAATCCCTGATCCTTAAGGTTTTCAGGTGAAACCAAGTAGACCTGGCAAAGCTTTACTAGCCTGATGTTTCACAAAGTGTGGTCCTCACACCAGCTGAATAAGTATCACCCGAGAACATGTTGGAGAGGCAAATACTTGAGTCCCACCCAAAACTATTGAGTAAGAAACTGGCGGGGGGCGGGGGGGCTCAACAGCTTGTATTTTACAAAGTCCTCCAGGTGATTTTTCTATCTCAAGTTTGAGAACTACTGTGCTAGATAGAAAGGGCATGGACGCACCGTGAGGAAAGAGGTCGTTTAGCTGAAGTGATGGGTTTATCACCAAGGCCTGTAGGTTCTCGAGAGAAGACTATTTCTGGCACAAATACTGACCAGCCTAGAAGCCTTCAGGACCAGTAATGTTTCAGCCTTAAACATTTGATTGCGAAACAGAGGAATGAATAACTAGAAAGCCTAAGTGTGGAGCTCTAGCCTGGACAGTTTCTGTCATCATGGGATACTGCAAGTATCCATCAACTGTGGCTTCCGGAAGGACATGGCTGTGATCGGAGCTGACTCACCACTGTTCTCCATACTGGACCTGGGGAGTGGACTGACCTTTGGGGCTGAGTCAACTACCCCACTTGGAATTTTAATTCTGGGGTTAGTACGATCTCTAAAGAGAACTGATGCTCTATTTTAACACGTTGATGTCTAGCTTAAAATATACGTGTATAGTGAAGAGGACATACATTGAGTCATTGTTGAGGTTACTCAATGTTAAAGAAAAGATGATTATGCCTCCTGCAGGAGACACACAGAAGAAGTAACAGAGATGTTGGAAGAGAAGAACGCGCTTGCGGATTTGCAACCTGAACTGGATATGAGAACCACCTGAGAAGCTTGTAAAGAAATGGTTTTCTTAGTCCTGCCCCTACCTGACTGAATCAGAGTCTCTCAAGATAGACTCCAAGCCTCAATGCTGCCTGGTCTTCTGGGTAAGTAGAGAGTTTGCATAAGGTACAGAATTAATTCATCGTTATGAGGCAGCAGAGATACACAAAATAACACTTTTTTTTTAACTGGAAAAACATAAGCGTAAGATAAAAGCAACATTTCACAAAATGATTACAGGTTAAAATTTAAGTATTGTGAAATGCCAACACTGACATGGGAAAGAACCAAAATTTTCCCCACTCTTTTACTCCACTGCAGTTCTCTAGACGAAGCTGTCAGGTGAGCTAGTCACTGATACGGTATGAATATGCCATCAATTCGCACCACTAGAATGACACCACACCTATTCTGGAATATTATTTACCTCCTCTTTACATTTAATGTTACTATAACTATGTTCAAGAATATAGATACCCTTTTGCTGAAATTCAAATGAAACTTTAAAAATCTAGTTCTTCATGGGGTAATGATTTAAACAAGAACCTATGGCAGTTAAAAGTAAACTCAAACACCCACTCTCCCAAAAAATCTGAAACTAATTTTAGCTAATTTAGGAACAACTAAGTAAAATAATTTCCCTTTGGAACCTTAGGATGATTTGTTATGCTGTCTTCTTGTTATGCATCTGTGTTTCCAAAAATTCCTTTTCCTTTTATACCAAACTTAGTTGCTTTATATACCAGCCTTGCTTGTGTTACTCATTTTCTAGAAGCTTTTCTTGGTTTTTGAAAAAATAACCACCGGAGTATGTAAAAGGGGCTCAGATGCTTTAGCCCCCTAACTTCAACAAAGATGACTAGACTGTAAGAGGTAGAATCAATGACTACTGATTCTACCTCTTACCCAGAACTGAAAAACCAATTGCCGAAAAATCAGGGCAGGTTTATGTGATGTATGTAATAAGTTGACAAGATACTTGAAGGGGATTTGGTTGACTCGAGCTACTTCACGGAACTAAAGCTTAATTTACATTGCTTTATTTATTTCAAATACCTTCTTCTACATTATCAAAGTTTTGTTTATTTTTATTCTTGCCCCTTTTTTTTGGCAGCCTTTTCTACCATTTCCTACCATATGTGATTATTTGAACTATAATTTCTAAAAAGCCATCAGTGATCGCCCATTGACATAATTTTCACATTCATCTGTAAATTCAACTGTGTAGCACTTGGCAATTTCAATCCACTTGACATAGATCCTATAACATCCCCAAAAGATTACCTTTAAATAACTTCCATCAGGCTAGAATACCAAGAGTAACAAGACTTCAAATTAACTGATGATTGTAGTTGACAATATAAGAGAATTTGTTTATGCCATACTTGTCTCACAAACATGATTGTGAAAACAGTATAGAATATAAATTACTCTTTAAAATCTGCCTCTGTGCCTCCATATAGATTTTGTACCTATCCCAAATCTTTCTTTTGAGTTTTATGACTTGTTAGCAGAATTATGTAACAAACGCAGGTGGAGTTAGGAAACCAATGGAACTATTCCATGTGATTCCTGTGACTTTTGTCTGAACACAGCTCCTCTCTTAGAAATCAGGTATATTGAATAAAATGTAGAATTTGAATACAACTCCCACTGATTTATGCAGTGATCATTTACTGAGCCCTAAGACTAAGGACTGTAATAGGTATGGGGGCTGTGAATAAGATACTGACTTCTGACCTCAAATTGCTGACAATGAAAGATGAGGAAGAGTAAGGTCACAATCTGATCCCTTGAGCACCAACTTCAGGCAAGTCATTAGATAGGAAATGAGTAGAAGGGGCACAGACCTGTTCTTGTAAGAGTTCACAGTCAAATAAATAAGCAGCAAGAGGGTCAACATAGCTGAAAATCAGTGACGTATAAATAAGGTACACAAGGGATTGAGAGGAGGTCAGCAACATGACCAGGGAATTGCAGGAGCTGAATTTCTGTTATTTAAATAACCCATAATTGCAAAAAGTGTTCAGATAACTCACTTTCTATAAAAGGATTCAAGTAGAAAGAAAATATCCCAAGATGAATTACAAAATAATTCTCCAATATGTATCAAAATAACAGGGTACAGAGAACTTGATGGTGTACGCTAAATAGAAACACATTTGCATAGCATCTGATCTGCAGTTTTTTTGCAGTGCTTTTATTGGAAGTTGACAGAAGCTTCCCAGGTGTCATTGTTTTCCCAAGAAAGATATTTTCTGATCCCACATCTCCACACATAGTGAGCATGACATTATGCTTAAAGGATATGATCTAATCTTTAGTGTAAAAGGATTCTTATGAATCTGCCAAATATTTTTTATCTCTAGATATAACTTTCATCAGCAAATGCAATGTGAAAAATAAATATGCAAGTGGCTTTTTGGGTCCATGTGTTGAATATTTGGAAAAATTCCTCTTCCAGACAGTGCCATATAAGTGCTCTTCTGTGACTAAAGAAGAATATCGTACTCTAAAATATTCAGTGTAGTACCTTTAAAAAGGACAGAATTTAATGATTAAATCACAATGTAAATAAAATATATTAACTGCTCTGATGCAATTCATGTTCCATACCATGTATTTTTGTGTCCTATACAATTGTAGATTTTTCTTCCTTATTTTTTAAAATATTTTTACTGACAAAACAACATACAAACACCAGCATTCTTAACATACAAACGTTCCATATATGGTGTACAATCAATGTCTCACAATATCATCACATAGTAGTATATTCATCACCATGATCATTTTTAGAACATTTGCATCACTACAGAAAAAGAAATAAAAAGTAAAAAGAACTTATACTACCATATCCCTTACCCATCCCTCTCATTGACCACTAGTATTTCCATCTACTCAGGGTTGATCTTACTTCATCCAACAATACTCCAAACTCTTTAAAGGGTTAGCATTACATTATCTTTGACTTTTCTCCCAAAAGAAAGTCTTCTTCTCCATCCTTTTCACCCATGTGGCTCTTACTTAGGATAGAACAAAAAAGAAGCCCAAAGGTATGCAGGATCAACACTAAATACTTTATAAGCGAGAGATGGGTACAGGCTTTGCTTCACAAAGCAGACTTGAGGTTGTTTATTTAAAAAAAGGTAATTATGCTCAAGGAGACCCTGAAAGCCTGTCGACAAGGAAGTTCAAAAACTGTCATCCTGGGAGTTATCCAAAATTGGAAGCAGGAAATACACACAGGTATCCGGACACCAGAACAAGGGTTCAGACCTAGGGCAGTTGGACACATTTTGCCAAATACTTCCTCCTCACCCAGCCCTGCTTTCCGTGGGTCACCAGACATGTTCAGAGGCTTCTACTCCATGACGTCATAGAGGTGGTGCTCAGCTTTGGCCCCGCCTCATTCTCAGAGGCTTTGCCTAGAATTCACGTCCACCCTGATTCCTCACCTTAAGTCCCCGAAGCTCTTTCTCTTCTGACTCCGTGCATCATTTTCACGTTGTGTTAAACCTGAAACCAGTGTATGACTCTTAGTATTGCTGGGTAAACTTGAGCACAGCAATTTATGAAAAGAGTATGAAAGCCAGGCTCGGTAGACCTGAGACAAGGCTGAGACAGAAATGAAAGGTTAAACATATGAATGGGCCAGCTTAAACCGCAGCTAATGTTCCACACCCAAGTGAAATGTCACCACGAATTGAGGTGAGGACAGGTCACAGAAGGTATGTTTGTACTATACTGTAGTCTATTAAGTATACAAGAGCATTATGCCTAAAAAAAAGCAAAGCACATATTCCAGTTAAAAATTACCCCATTGCTAAAAAAATGCCAATCATTTTCTGAGCCTTCAGCAAGTGTAATCTTTTTACTAGTGGAGGGTCTGGTCTTGATGTTGATGGCTACTGATTGGTAAGGGTGATGGTTGCTGAAAGTTAGGGTGGCTGGAGCAATTTCTTAAAATAAGACAACAATTAAGTTTGCTACATCAATTGACTCTTCCTTTCATGAAAAATTTCTCCATAGCATGCAATGCCATTTGAAGGCATTTTACCCACAGTAGAATTTCTTTCAGAATAGGGGTCAGTCCTCTCCAACCCTGCTGCTGCTTTATCAACTAAGTTTATGGAATATTTTAAACCCTTTGTTGTCATTTCAACAATGTTCACAGCATCTTTACCAGAAGTATATTCCATCTTAAGAAACCATTTCTTTGGTCATCCATAAGAAGCTGTTCAGGTTTTATCATGAGATTGTAGCAATTCAATCACATCTTCAAGCTCCACTTCTAATTCTCATGCTATTTCTACCACATCTGCAGTTACCTTGTCCTCTGAAATGTTGAAGTCCTCAAAAAGTTATCCATGAGGTTTGGAATCAACTACCCCCAAATTCCTGTTCACATTCATATTTGACCTCCTCCCATGAATCTCAAATGCTCTTTTTTTTTTTCTGGGTGCATGGTCCGAGAATCGAACCTGGGTCTCCCGCATGGAAGGCAAGCATTCTACCACCAAACCACCCACGTGCTCCAAATGTTCTTAATGTTTTCTAGACTGGTGAATCTTTTCCAGAAAGTTTTCAATTTACTTTGCCAAGATCCATCAGAGGAATCACCATCTATAGCAGCTTTAGCCTTATGAAAAGTATTTCTTAAATAAGACTTGAAAGTTGGAATGACTCTTTGATCTATGGACTGCAGAATAGATGTAAGTGTTTGCAGGCATGAAAACAACATTAATCTTACACATTTCTGTCAGAGCTCCTGGGTCACCAGGTACATTGTCAATGAGCAGTAATATTTTGAAAGGAATCTTTTTTCCTAAGCAACAGGTCTCAACAGTGGGCTTAAATTATTCAGTGAACCATGTTGTAAACAGATATGCTGTCATCCAGGCTTTGCTGTTCCATTTATAGAGCACAGAAGATAAGACGTAGCATAATTCTTAAGGGCCATAGGATTTTCAGAATGGAAAATGAGCACTGGCCTCAACTTATAGTCACCAGTTGCATTAGCCCCTGACAAGAGGGTCAGTCGTTTGAAGCTTTGCAGCCAAGCATTGGTTTCTCCTCTCTAGATGATGGGATCTTCCTCCAATTGAAGGCTGTTTTGTCTACATTGAAAATCGGTTATTTAGTCATCAATTATCTCAGCTAAATCTTCTGGATAACTTGCTGCTGTTTGTACATCAGCACTTGCTGCTTCACTTTGTACTTTTATGTCCTGGAAATGGCTCCTTTCAAAACTTAAACATTATGAACCAACCTCTGCTAGCTTCCAGCTTTTCTTCTACAGCTTCCTCATCTCGCTCAGCCTTCATAGAATTGAGAAGTGTTAGAATTTTGTTATAGATTAGCTTATGGGAATGTTGTGGCTGCTTTGATCTTCTATCCAGACCACTAAAACTTTCTCCATATCAACAATAAGTCTGTCTTGCTTTCTTATCATTCTTGTGTTCATTGGGGTAGCACTTTTAATTTCTTCAAGAACTTTTCCTTTGCATTTACAACTTGGCAAACTGCTTGGTGCAAGAGGCCTAACTTTTGGCCTTTCACAGCTTTCACCATGCCTTCTTCACTAAGCTTAATCATTTCTAGCTTTTGATTTAAAATGAGAGACGTGTGATTCTTCCCTTCATTTGAACACTTAAAGGTCATTGTAGGGTTATTAGTTAGACTAATTTCAATGTTGTTGTGTCTCGGGGAACAAGGAGGCCCGAGGAGGGGGAGGGAGACACGGGAATGACTGGTCAGTGAAGCAGTCAGAACCCACACATTTTATCCATTAAGTTTGTTGCCTTATTTGGGCATGAATTACGGTGCCCCAAAACAATTACAACAGTAGCATCAAAAATCATACATCACCATAACAGATATAATAACAATGAAAAAGTTTGAAATATTACAAGAATTACCAAAATGTGACACAGAAATATGAAGTGAACACATGCTGCTGGAAAACTGGTGCCAATAGGCTTGCATGACACAGACATGCCACAAGTCTTCAATTTGTAAAATTTGAAATATCTAGAAAGCACAATAAGATGAACTGTAATAAAAGGAGCTGTGTCTGTGCTGACATATTTAGGGTCTAAGGGGCATGATAGCTTCACTCTCAAATGGTAAAGAAATACATACATATATATACATGTATGTGTATAGATAAAAAAAAAAGTCATGTTCAGGTTTGTTGTGAGAAATAAATGACCCAGTGTATCTAACGTGGTTCCCCTCTCCTTTCCCCCAGCATTCCCACTCATTCCTGTCTCCTCCAGGAAGCTTGGCCATATGACCTCATATGTAAGCTTTCTTGTCTGAGTCATACTGAAAACAAGTCATGTCTGATTGCAGGGTACAGAGGATCCCATGACCTGCCACACTGGGGTGGGGCAGTGATCTCCTGAAGTCAGGGGTCATAGCAGAGCACTTTGATTCTTCTGCTCCTGATTACTAAGCCCAATCTAGTAAAAAATAAATGTGTCAAAATATAGGGTTTTGCATATTTAGAGAATAAGGCTATTTTTTTTATGTACTATTAAGATATCATTTGACATGCTATTTATAGAAGAATGACTATCTCCAGTTTTCTCACCTCTGGGTTCCTGTGTCCTGCCTACACTTTGGTTTTTCTGGTTGTTTTTGTTGTCCTTGATAGGTCCCTGCCCTACCACGACCCCCTACAGAGTTATCACGCAACCATATTTGAAGAATCAAACTGTAAAAAATTTGTTTTCACACAGTCCACATTATTTCCACCTGCAGTCACTAACTGGCATTCTTTCTGCTTTAAAATAGCAATTTCTGATCCCCAGAGGCTTATCAGAGTAAAACATACTTTCTTAGCAAGTGCATCCAGAGGGATAGATCAGCAGTAACTGCCCATTTTTAAAACAAAGTTTTGACATCCTTCCAATACCCAATAAAACTATTAATGGTCATAGAAAAAGAAAATGATATTTAATTTGAATATTTGATTGCCTTTTAGTGAATTGGAAATGTAAAGTATTCAACCACATAAAACAAATAAAATAAATGGGTGAATTACAATTATAAGCAAGTAAATTAATAAATCCCAAAACACAGACAATACTGCCAGAAGAGGAAGAAGAAATCTTATTAATTTTTTAGAAGGTATTCTAGCTAGGCTTCTGCTCTCTCTTTACATTCTCCTAATGGATCCCTGGAACCATGAGGTAATTGCCTCCCCGCCCCCTCCCTGCCTTCTTTATTTTAGAATAGGAAACTGAGTCATTTAGCTGGGTATGTAGCCACAAAGCTAGAAAATACATCACCCAGCCTCCTTCACAGCTAGTTATGGTCCAGTAACCAAGTTTGGGCCAATGGGATATGACGTAAGAACTATGTAACAAATTCAGGTTTTGGCCTTAAATCTTTGGGTAGAACCTGGAATTAGCCAAACTGCAAAGTTTAGAACCAACTATCATTTTACAGGACACACAGTCTTCTGCAAGATCACTTATGACACCAAGTTTAGGAGGGGGGGGGGGTTGTCCCAAAATCAGCTTCAGTTTCAATAATTCACTAGAAGGACTCACAGAACTCACCGAAAGCTATTTGACTAAAAAAATGTGGTTTTTTACAGGGAAAGGATATAAATTGAAATGAGGCGAAGGAAAAGATGCATAGCGCAGACTCTGAGAGGGTTGCAGAAATGAAGCTTCCTTGAATCATTCCATGAATTTCATGGAGTCAGGATGTTGTTCTCTCTTAGTATCAGTGTGAGGCAATATGCACAGAATATTGCTAACTGGGAAGTTTACTGGAGCTAAGACAATTCCTTTCGTCTCTCAGGATTCTAGTTTCTGCTTCTTTCTGCACAACTTCTCTGTTCTCTTCCTTCTCTTTAAAGACTAGCTTTCTATAAAGGGGATCACTAGTTACTTGGGGAGAGCATTTACTAGTGGTCAGAGATGCTCCAAAGTATGCCCACCAAAGATATTAATCTCTTCCCTTACCAGGATGCTCCCTTGCTATCTTTCCTCCACCATTAGGAAATCAAAACTTTCTGCCAGGAGACCGTCTTTTAGGTCTCTTGGTTCTCTGCCTCCCCAAATCTGTGAAACCCCAAAGTAGTCACCTCTGTACCCAGGTCCCAAACTAGTACCAGACCATTCCCCAAAACTATCTCAGCCCTTTCTCGAATTCTACACTTGTACCTTCTCATCCTGCTACAGTCTTCCTCATTTTTCATCTGATATTTTGGTTACTGATTTTCTCTACACCTGACACCATTGTCCACATCCAAGACTTATTTCTGGGGACCAGAAGAAACGTTCAGCCTGGACCTTCCTCAATAACACCTCGAAATTAAATGTCTAATAATCTCTCCAAACTACTTTATACATGCAGTTTCTAGTACACAGCTAAGTTCTTGTTCACCATGAAACTTGAACAGCCCATTAGTAGATACCTATAATGTATCACAAATTCAGTTTTTAATAAAACTCCAAATAACCTAATAAACAGAACCACTATATTGCATTGTAATTTATGGATTAAAACTATTCTTTTATTAAGTGATACTAAAAAAGCTTGTTTGGGCATTTTTACAATATTTTTTAAGCCTACAAAAGAAAAAAAAAGGAGACAACTTAGGCTTTGCTTGGCCTCTGAAAGACTCTAAAGTAGCTTTATGTCTCATCGGCCCCCATGGATTTCATCCCCTGCACATTTCCATATGTCCTAATGAAGTTGATGGATGCACATAATTGAAGGACAATGCTGGGAAGACTGGAGGACATGGTGCTTAAGTTGGCATTAGGATTTTTTTTTGCGTGTAAGGTGAATGACATGAACATGGGAGAAAGGTAGGAAAATGGAAAAGAAGGGGGACACTAGGGGAAGATAGGATGAAAGTCATTTTATAACCTATATTCAATAAACAAAATATACATATGGTACTTGGTAAACATAGACATAGTAGCTTCTCCATAGCCCTCTATTCTCTCACTTATATTCTTCAGGTTTTGTTTAATCTTTTCTTTTTTAATTTGTCTCACTTATATTCTACAAATTGAACATTCTACTTCTAGAAATTTGTTTTTGGAAAACTAAGATAAAAAAAAAAAAAACCTTGATGGGGTCAATGTATTTGATCTGTACCAGTTATTAGAAACTCTTTATCATTTTCCTTTTGTGCCTGAGAAAGGAAGGAATAAGAGGGAAGGGTAAGCTCATGTGTATGGCTGGGTAAGGTGGGAGCAGTGCAGGGAAACACCCAGAAGGGGTTCCTGCCTGGGAAGACAGCCTTGGTGGTGAATGCATGGAGCTTGGCATGGGTAATGCAGATTCTGGCTGCAACATACACAAAGGGAGGGCATAAAAACCATTTTTTGCCTACATAACTATTTTGCAATATAATGTTCCCTGGACTGCTATATAGGAAAGGAAAGGATAAGAAATGGAGGGTTTGGAGTGCCTGAATAATGTCTTGCCTTGTCCATAAAGGCAAGAACTTTGTCCCATTGTTCCTATTTTAACCCAGAGCCTAGAACAGTGCCTGGGAAGGCCTGCCAGGTACTCAAATATTTGTTGGGGGTATGGAAAAAATGCTTGCTCTGTGACAGGTGTGCCAGGTGCTTTACCTGTATTGGCTCATTTACATTTCACACATAAACACAGATGAGGAAATTAAGGCTCAGAGAGTATAAGTGTCTTGCCTTAGGTTATCCAGCCAATAAATGGCAATGCCAGAATTAAAATCCTAATCTAAATGACTAAACTCAGTGCTATTAACCACCATGATACATGGCATCACCAGACAGGAAACTAGACAATGACTAGATCATACAATAATCTCTGCTTGGCACAACTCACCCTGATGAATTCATTATTCAACTGGAAACTGGAAGAACCAGTTTTAAGGAAGTGTGGGGGGGGTGGGGGTGCAGAATATTAAGGGAAGCTGAGCGATCAGCCTGACTGTTTTCTTTTTTTTTCCGTGGGCAGGCACTGGGAAACAAACTCTGTATTTTGCAGTCCAAAAGTTGCCTAAAGTTTAATCAGGATCAGAATTATTCAAGTATAAATGAGAAGTAGTTATTTTCATCTCTACTTCTCTCTTTGGCTTGGAGTTTTATAAAGAAGAACCAAGAAACATTCTTTCATTAATAAACTTGTATCAAAATCTTTCATATCAGTATTGAAAAGCATGAGTAATTTCTTAAATTCAGAAACCTAGATTTACTGCTAATGACATTCCAAGAAAGCTGCAATAACCAATTACTCAGAGATATTTTGGTGATTCTTTGGCAGACTTAAACTGAATTATCAGTATCTAACCATTTCTATTAATCATCACAAACTTGAAGACATTCATTTCATTTTGTTACCTTACAAAGTAATAAAAAGTAGAAGAAATGAAAGAATGAGACAAATAAATGAGAGGAAATATATATTAAATACTACTCATTTTATATTCATTGCCAATGGACTTTGGCAGGTGATGGTGTGTATTCAGGCTACTGAGACTACTTCTGAATGTTTCTGCTGAATACCAGAAAACTGTGATGCAACAAAGACCAAACTGACTGCCAGCCTTGTACTAGCTGGTAAAGAGCGGAAATGAGTCATCCATTCTTCACCCACTCTCTTGAAACTAGGCCCGTTAAGGGAAAAGATTTCATATAAACTAGAACTCTATCATATTTGTTGCCTTGTCCACATTGCCTAGATCAGTGCCTTGCATAAATATTCATGGCAAAGATGTCTAAGATTCGTTGAATAAATGAAAGAGTATATATTATTTCTGTTTTTCTCCTCTATCCAGAATTATGCATGACAGCAGTAAGAGCGTTTGAGTTTGCTGAGATTAGAGATTTGTAGTCAAGGTCCACTTGGACACCTATTATACACATTAAACTTACATTCAAAATAGAATCTTTGATTTCTTCCCCTATAAATTGAACTTCCCAATCTTTTCCACTCAGCAAATGTGCTATCTCGCCAGCTGCTCAAGGCAAACTCCTAGGAGTGATCCTTGATTCCCATTCACACTATCTATATTCTCAGCAAGGAGCCCCTGATCTCAAAATGTATTAAGATCGAGTGACTTTGCAGTGTCTCCTCTATTAGCACCCTAATACTGCCACCACTGTCAAACACCTAGATTACAACATTGAACTCTAATTGGTCTCCCTACTTCCATGCCCGCCCACATGCAATTTAATCTTTATTCAGTCGAAAAAAGTGATCACCCTTCTGCTTATATCCCTCCAATGGTTTCCTGTTGTACTTAGAACAAATGCCAATCTCTGCTGTGACTTATAAGGCCATAGGTAGGCCAAGTTCCCCGTACTTCCAACCTCATCTTCCACCACACTGCCCTCCCCTCCTGTCCTCACTGCATGGCTTGCTTTATTCTCATTAAGTGTGTCATACTCTTTCCCATCTCAAGGACTTTGTACGAGTGGTTTCTCTGTATGGAATATACCTTTCTTCCAAACTTCACGTGGTTGACTCCTCTCACCACTCAGGTGTTAGTACAAATGCCTCATGTTGGCTATCTTCCCTGACTAATGTTGGGCACCCCACCTGCTCCCCCCACCCCAATGCCCACACCCCAGGAACTTTATATTGTATCATCATGTTTTATTTTCTCCAAAGAACTTAACATTATGTGAAATTACATTATGGTTATATATGGTTACCTGATTAATATGTCCATTAATATGTCCCAACCGAGATATAATTTTGATAAGAGTAGGGATCTTATTTGCCTTTGTCTTCATCAGACCCCCTGGAAGTCAATAAATACTTGCTGAATGAATGAGTGAATGCTTTCGGAAAGTCTCTGAGCAGTATTTGTAATTGCTTTTGGTGCTTTTGTTGAGTGTTAATTCATTCATATTTTATAGGGTCTCTGTGGGCAGAATAGAAACTAGCATTGAGTCTAGGTCATTATAAAGATACTGACTTTTGGGCAGAATCTGACGGTCTTCTCTTCAGGAAACACTTTTAAACTGCCAGTGTATCACAGAGCCAATTCTGACACATCTCTATCAAAAAGTAATTTCCTCAATTCTGTGTATTGCATTCATGATTCTTTTCTACATATTACCCACATCCGGCATGGCCCCCATTATAACTAAATGATTCTTCTAACCATATTGTTCCCACAGCTTGTCTACTCTCACTCCTGTTTTTACCTATGTTAATAATTTTTTTAAAATGTAAAACGGGAGTTTTTAAAACCAGCAAAAAATTTTTAAAGGAACTTAATCTGTGCAATGGCTGATAGATCTGTTGTTACTGAGCCAACTGCTTCTTCAGTAGCTAAGTTCTTGTGAAAAGCTAACTTTCCAGAGCAGTTCAAAGGTGTTATTTAGAATGATTTCACTTTACTGAGCCCGCATGATCGCACGACACCCTGAGGCCACATGGCTTGGGGTGACACAAAATGTCGTTCCTAAATAATATGAACCCCTTAGCCCAATCTTCAGAGTCTAAGAACAAAAGGGTACAGCCTGAACCTACACATGGAGAGACTTGATTTTCTTGAAAATGATTTAAAATATTTTAGCTTATTGCAGTAACCTAGCCGTCTTAGGTAAATCAGTTGCATAAAAGAGCTATTTGTTAATACAAACGAAACTGCATTTACCCTTTTGGGTTCATTTTATAGTACCCATTATTTACCCACCAGTTCATCTATTTGTAATCAAAGTACAACATAATTCCAACAGGATGGATTTTCTAAAAAATGTTTATATTGGAGGGAAGGATAACACAATCTAAAGAGGCAAGTAGATAAATCTAGGGAAGAAACACTGTTTAAACTAATATTCATTCAATAAGTATTTATTGACTTCCCAGGGGTCTGATGAAGACAAAAGCAAATAAGATCCCTGCTCTTACCAAAATTATATCTTGGTTGTGGGACACATTTATCAGGTAACCATATAATGTAATTTCACATAATGTTAAGTTCTTTGGAGAAAATAAAACATGATGATACAATACAAAGTACCTGGGGCATGGGCATTGGGGTGGGGGGAGCAGACATAGATTTCAAAAAAAAAAGATAAATAAAAAATTTTTAAATCACTGCTATTTAAAAAGTCTTCAAAAATACAGTTAATAAATAATAATATAAAAGTACATGTGTATATATATATACATGATATATAAAACACATGTTATTCTTTGTGCTATTATGCATTTTTCCTTTTTTGTTCAAATGCAAGGTTTTGTAATAGCTTCCTAATAAGAGGATTAAATAGACATTAAAACAAAATTGAGATATTATCCATTTACTTTTTTTTTTTTCCCTTTGGCATGGGCAGGTACCGGGAATGGAACCCGGGTCTCTGGCATGGCAGGCGAAAATTCTGCCACTGAGCCACTGTCGCACCGCCCCATTTACTTTTGATGATTAAGCAGAAATATAAAACATTTTAAGTTACCAGTTAGAAAGTTTTTAAACGGGAATTGTCCCAAGACATGTCTCACTACTTACTGTTAGGAATACCAAAAAGTAGAATATATTCTAAATGTCTTCAAAGATTTTTAAATCTATTTTAAAAAAACAAAATAGATAAATTCAAAGTCACCCATGCTAAGTGACAAGTGAGTGGTAGAGATGCTAAGTCTCTGAGAAAGCCAACATAATAAAATTTAAATTGCTTTCCAACTTAAAATATTAAGAAAATAATATGAAGGGCAATTAGTCAATAACTGTTAAAATTAATCAATATTTTTAAAAAATCAAAAACAGTAACTTTATATTTAGTAATATAACCTATGGGATATCCCACAGCGTATCCTGTAGGTATCCTACTGGCTATGAAGACATTTGTTTCGGAAAAAAAAAATGTCCATTGCTACAAATGGCCATTGCTACAAAAGCCTGAAAATAGCTTAATGCCTGACAATTGGCTATGGATAGATTAAATATATTATATACACTTAATACTGTATCATTATTTCTAAAAGTGATTTACAATTATGATATTGCTGTGAAATACTCTCTAAAAATGTTAGTGAATTAAAGTCACAGAATTGTGAATAATATGCTAATGCAAGGATATATAAAGACAAATGGTCATTTATACATAAAACATGAAATATGCTTATATTATTGTAAAGGCATAGAGATATTCTAGAAGATGCATGCAAAATTAATCTCATTCGTTGCTTTTAGGTAGTAAGCTTTGGAACAAAGTATCAGGTATGGGAGAAATAGATTTTTTCATTGTGTGCCTTTTCTGAACAGTTTAAATTTTGAATCAGGTGTATGTGTTTGTTTCTCAAAAAACTTTTAAAATATAAAGAATGGAAAATTTTTAAATGTTAATTAAATTTTTTCTCATCTAATTAATGACTCTAATTCCAAAATGTCTTTTTTGAATAACATTTTTCTACAGTTTTATATCATGTTTGTCAGTTATTTTGTAAGTAACAATTATTTTCAAATACTCAGATATTATTTTTATGGATTAAATAGTTATATGTTAAGGAAAGTATGAAGATCTGAAGTTTTAGTAATTTGTCCTAATTATACATTGAAATAATATTTCTTTATGTTGTTATAGCAGAGTTCTTTAAGAAAACTGCTACAAGCTGCTTATTTTTAGAAGCTCTGCATAAAGATAATCCATAAATTTTATCTATTAGTTGATACAACAAAGGTTTATGTCTAATAAGAAATTGTCATTTTAATACACCTATTAAAAGATTGAGAAAATAATTTTTCTCCAATGTAGAATTCAAATTGTGAAATTATGACCATTTGTTTTAACAAAAAACAAAGGAAAATATAAATTTCCATTTAAATGAAAAATATCTAAAGTAAAAAAAGGTAGTGATTATACATTAGATTCAGATCTCAGTGAATGAAGTGGTTAAAAGGAAAAAGTTTTAAATCCTTGAGAAAATTCTATTTTAATGTTATTTGGGCAATTAGTAAATACTGTCTTTATTTGCAAGCACCAAAAGAAAAGAAAAGCTCAAGTGAAAAATGTAACTAACATTTGACCTAACCTATAGAACTGACTCCCAGAATAATATAGAAGAATATCTAGAATAACTTTTCCTGAGACTGTTCATAATTAGAATATGTTTAAACATTATTTAAGTGATTCAGGAATTTTTTAAATCTCAGTTTTTTTTTTCTCAATAGCCAGTTGATAAAATTTAAAGTGTCCAAGCTTGAGAGCAGGATATGTTCTGTATTTTGCATTAACAAACAGAAACAGTGAATAAGCAGGTGACAGTAAAATGCTTAGTCCAATCTGATAATTCCTTGGAGTTTGAACTGGGAATTAAGGATGTAATCCTTGTAAGGATGCAGTCCTGATTAAAAATAACTATTATTAAATTTTGGAGGAAAATATTAGTGTGGACACTAAAATTCACAGTCAAGTAAATGAAATATACTTAGCAGCTAATCCCTTTGGGTGAGTATACTGGGCCCAACTCTGACCTAGTAAGGTCAAACAAGTATAGAATTCGGTTGAGTGTTCAAAATCCTATAGACTTTTCAGAGTACAGAAATTAGAGAAACAGCAAACAAAAATTCCCTAACTTGGAAATGTCTATTTTGTGTCACTGTCACTTGAATTATTAGATCAAATCCTGCAGGAAGATGGCAGGGACTATTTTGTACTCTATATCTATTGAAGGAAAAAAGGAAGGGAGGAAGTGAGAGAGGGAAGGGAAAAGGGAAGGGAAAAAGGAAGGAACGGTGTCATGGTCAGGTCCATGCAGTCAATTTGGCCAGGTGGTAGTGCCCACTTATCTGGTCAGGCAAGCACAGGCCTATCTGTTGCTGTGAGGACATTTCATGGACTTAAATCATGATCACGTTGGTTGCATCCACAGCTGATTGCATTTGTAATCAGCTAAGGGGAGTGTCTTCTGCAATGAGTGATGCTTAATCTAATCACCAGAAGGCTTTTAAGGATTCAGAAGAGACAGTCACTCTTCCTGCTTTAGCCAGCAAGCCTGTCCTGTGGAGTTTTGCCCAGACCCTTCATCGAAGTTGCCAGCTTGTGACCTGCCCCAGACCTTGGACTCTATATTCCCATGATTACATGAGACAATTTTATAAATTTTATATTTACGTATATCTTCTGCTGATTCTATTTCTCTGGAGAACCCTAGCTAATACAGAAGGGTTTCATGTTTCACAGTTTCTCCAGGATTCAATTATACATATACTACCACGTAAGATAACTTACTATCAGAATTTTTATTAGAAAGGGCCTGCCCTAGGGATACTGCTAAGTCACAAATTTATCTTAAGAACTCTCTATCACTCTTTTTATACATACTTCATCAGTGAAATATTTTCCCTTACCAATATTTTTTTGCCTGTAAAAATCTTTTCTACCAGAAGTCAAATAAGATGATAAATATAATGTTCATTGATATGGCTTGATGGTTACTTAGGCATTGATATTTCACCATTAGACATCTGAAGACCAAATGACCTACAGATCCAAAGGAAGATAGCTGTAATTCATTCACACACACACACACACACACACACACACACACACACACTCACTCACTTGGTGTCACAGATTCTGTCAGTGCCGTATTCATGGCCCCTCGGTGTTGACCATTCTTGTAAAGATTACAATTTCTTATGAAAAATACCTCTGCTTCACTGCCTGAGGCCTTTCTCCTCCATGGGAGCACGTTCAGGAGTGAGGTGATAAGGAGTTAAGATCCTTATTAGGTTAGCCCTCACCCAATAAAAAATGGGAGCTCTGCATCATCTTTCAGAGATTCCCGATGGAATTGAGGCCCAGTGGCATACTTTTTTGGATTCCTTCCCCTTTTCTGTTCTCACTTCCCCACTCTTCTATTCAGACTTCCTGAAATCACCTTCCAAATAAACTTCTTGCATTTGGAACCTTGCTTCAGAGCCTGCTTCTGGGAGGACCCAACTTAAAACGCTTATTCATTCTTCACTCTAGGATATTTGTTTAGTATATTCTAGGAGCAAAGAAATGTGAACGTGAAATTTGAAAGCCCATCACACTTCTTTGCGACAGATTGAATTATGACTCCTGAGGGCAAGTACATGAAAAATTTGAAGCAAGGAGCTGTGTTTTGTATTCCCCAAACTCACATCATAGAAGAGGCCACATCCTCCATCAACTTATATAATTAGCTCTGCTCATTATCGCTCATGCCTTTTTAAAGTCAAGATCGAAATACTAATGTCTATCTGGTATTGTAGGCAATTTGTCTCTTTTATTAGATCACACTTGGTCCTCTCAGCTCTCTCAGCACCATAAACCCTTCAACTCATCAACTTTCTCTCCTACCTTTGCAATATTTTTCTTAGTATTCTTCATGGCATATCATGTCACAATAGCCAGTATGACTTGATCCTTATGATCATTTTCCAGATCCTTGATTGTCATTCATGTGCATGCTTCCCCCAATGGAGTGAAAAGCAACTACCCAATAGGCAGCCATCTTTAAATGTCTCATTCCAATCCCGACATCTCATTGCCGTGACATACTACTTAAAAACATAAGATTACACTTAATTCATTAACAGTTCTGAGATAAGGACTATTATCGCCATTTCATAGCTTAGAAAGCTATGGTTTTCTGCCTTAATGCTATGATATCTCCACATATTCTGTAGTACACACTCCATGACTGCACAAAAAGAACTTAAATGCATTTTTCTTATGCTTTTCTTTTACATTTATGAGACTGCAAAATGGTCAATATACAAATAACTCTCATACGGCTTCAAAAATTTTATGCTTACATTGGATTATAATTTACTGGTTTTTAATAGTAAAAATCATGTCATTACTGATGAGCTATATTCATCATGAGTCAGGCTCATTGGAAAAGTTTGTTTTGAAATTTAAGAATTGTTTCTAGCAAATAAAACTTTTCTCTAAACAAACTACTCTATCCCTGATTTTCCAAGAGCTCATCTGGCAGTTATCATTTCTTTCCTCCACTAAAATTCCCCTTAAAATTTTTGCATTCTTGGCATCCTTGCAAGGCTTACCCCTCCGTAAGTCAGTTCAAGCCTCATATTAGTACCTGAGAAAATGTTTTGTCTTGTTTTTCAGAAAAAGTACTACTTCAGGTAGTACTTTTGTAGATTGCTTATCTTCAGAGAATCCCAAAACATTGCACATTTTAACCTTTCTTCTTGTTTGGGTGTTAACCAATGACAGGTCAGTGGTATCAGAGAAGAGAAAGATAAAACGGGAATGTGCTGAGCACATCACATAGGAGATATCCAGCACATTCCAAGAAGCGTTAATTGACATCTTGTTTCAGTTCCAAATCTTATCTCTATAAGTGCTAGACATCATGCCAAAATGATTTTAAAACATCCTAATTCAAATTACTAGTAACAAAGCTGGTAGTTCGGTAGAGTTTTGCGTGTTTTGTTTCACCAACATGAAGACATTGCAGTAGGCTTGGAAAAGCAAATAGGGTGAAAGCAAAGGAGGAGCATGGAAGGAACTGGCATTTGAGTATTTCTCTTCATTGTTCTGTCTTTTCTATAAATCAAAAGGGGCTCAAATAGTAATTTGAATTATGTGCTTCCTAGGCTGGGCACTCAAAATGACTGGTACCCCTGGGGACAGGGTTAACATCTGTCTGTGACTCAGTGCTTCCAGATTAAAGGAAGATGCCCCACTTATAAATAACTCAAAATGATTCAGAAAATTATGGGGCCTTTTTTACAAAGTCATTTACTCAAGTCACTTCAGTGGGACTGCTGGAAGAGCAAATATCAATTTATTCTCAGAGGATAGAGTTAAATATTCTGAAATGAAATAAGGACTATGCCACTAGAAACTAAGTGTGAAAACGAAAGCAAGGAATTAGAATAAGAGCCCATGATTGTGCCATACAAATAAAGCCCATCCAAAGGGTGATCAGGATTGAGGAGTACAATAAATAAAACAGGAAAGAACTGACAGCTGTCATACACTGTGTCACTGACCTACTCAGAGAAGGCAGTGTTATTGCCGTACAGGTATAAACATGACCTTTAAATCATTATTATCAGAATCAGATCAGAATCAGAAGAAAGATAAGTGTAGGAAATAAACACTATAGATAGTCTCCAATTTTCCTTTCTTCAAGTACCATTTTAGCAATTCACCAAGATGTTTTATAGTCTCATTTTAAAAGTTCTTAATGGCTTAGTGTTACTTAGGCTAAAGATCAGTATTATTCTCATGAAGTGAAGTGCCCTCTACAAAATCAGGGCTATCAATACAAGCAATTGCTATTGTATCTTGGAATATACTAATGAAATGGGAAGATGGCAAGATCTTACCTCAAAAAAATCATTTTCAGTGGAAGAATCATTTCTATAAGCAACAATAACCATCGTTATGCCTCTAGAGCTCTGAGAAATGCTAAAACCAATGGCATAGTTTTGAAAGTCAAACTTCCAGTTATAAAAAATAGTATATATAAACTGAAAATGAAAAATAAGCAAAAGAGTAAAGCAAGTTTTCAATTCAGAAAGTCATCAATAATATCTTGAATTTTCTTGCAGTTTTGTTCAGCAAATTTTAATATTTTGAGTGAGATTTTACTATAAGCACAGTTTGATATCTTTTTCACTATTATAACATTAATATTTTACCATGTTTTTGCAAATTCTTCAGGAATATTATTTTTAATGGCAGTAAAATATTTCATTGAATATATGTATCCTATTTTCTTGATTGACCTTCTATTGATTTTCCAATTTTAAAGAATGCTTTGATAAACAGGAATGTTCATGAAGTTTTTTTTAAAAATCCCTGATTTCTTTCTTAGGATCAGTTCCCAGAATTATAAATACAAGGTCAAACACTATGAACAATTTGGAAAATCTGAAAATACTTTGCCAAATTGCTTTCAAATATGTTTCCTATTATCCACCCCCAACAGGTATATATGCAAATTTGGACACTTTTCAAGATGTCTAGTCTTACTCCACACTGATTCCAAACAAAATTATTGTAGGAAAACAAAAACGATATTTAATGTTGAATGTTTTTTTTAATTCTTGATTTTGCTTTCAAGTTCGCTTCAAATATACAATTACAGAATTTTAATTTTAATGATACTGCTGTTATGTGTTTTCTATTATAGAAAGTCTTATATTCATTTTAGAAGGTTCAGTAAAATTCATTACAGTCAAATTTATTATTCCATAGTTTTATTTGCTTTCTAGTACATCAAATGAAAAATATGTCTAGAACATGTATACTGACTTAAAGCATAATGTTGTAATTTATTAATTATATCAGTTTATAGTTATCATAGTTTTGCTTTTCTCATGTGGTCTAGGATTTATCTAGCACTGTGTCCTTCTCTGTAATGCAACCCCCAAATATGACATTATTCTTGGGGAGACACTGACCCCATAGGCATGATCCTCCCCTATAGTCATTTCTATAAGCACTTTGTGGTAAAATGTAAGGCCTTCTGGTATACTTTTGAGTAATTTTATCTTGCCAAACCCTACTTCATTCATTCTTAGTAATTTTTTTTTTTCTTTTTGCATGGGCAGGTGCTGGGAAATGAGCCCAGGTCTCTGGCATGGGAGGTGAGATCTATGCCACTGAGCCACCATTGCCCACCCCATTCATTCTTGTATTCGCTTAGTAAGTACTTGTGGAGTCCATTCAACAGGCAAGCATGAACAGGTATACAGGAGCCATGTTACAAAGCCAATACTGTATTGTGAAAAGAGTTCAATTTTTTATTCTGTAGATAATGGGGAAGTATTGAAGAAATTTTACCATGATAATATTTTCATGTCAGATTATATCTCTGGCATTTATGGATCGATGTTTGGGGAGTAGAGAGAGTCTAGAGGGGACAAGAAAAAGTAGTGTCTGCTTGATGATAGTAAAAGCTGGAAGGGAAAATAAAATAGCAAAACACCTGATTTTATGAGAAAGCAGTAAGGCTTAGGAATCAATTGAATATGGAGGGCATTGTCCTAGAACCAATTTTGTAAGAATTATCTCAGTCATTTTCATAAAATTTCATAAGTTCTTTACAATTGTGAGAAAAAATGGATTTAATTTGTCTGAAGTTTGAAGTATAGTATGTTTGTCATCAAAAGCAATTTTAATAATATATGCAGGAAAATTTTTCAGTCACACCTTAGCAGTATTTAAAAAAATTAAAGGGATAGTTGTGAGAAAGAAAGCTGCATGTGGGAAATCTTTCTGCAAGACAACATTACCAAATGTAAGATACGGACTGGGCCAATGGTGTCAAAAGATATTTCCATTTCAATAACAGTACAGTAAAAAATAAGAATGAAGGTCATATGAAGAGTAGTAAATAAGCTAAAAAAAAAGTTTAGCAAAACAACTTGCTAAAATTAGAGCATCTAAGTATAATTTATCATTTCCAATTAATGATTGAGAGGCTTTCTTATCAGCACTGACTAAAATAACCTATTTATTTATAAGAAATCTTTTGTATTAATTGAAAGGGAAGAAATTGTGAAAATATTTCAGCAACTTTTATCAAAACACTGGTTCATTGTATACTTTACATTTACCTTTCAGAGAAATGCAGCAAGGGAAACCAAAGGGGAAAGTTTTGTTGTTGTTTAGACAATCACATGAAAACTTTGGAGACGTTTTCTTCTAGAACTTTGGAGAAAGTCCTGTCAAATCAAGCTTTGTAAAGACTGATCCTCAGGAAGAGAATGTGTTTTGTATTGTGCAAAAGCAACTGATACTCACTGACATTAAATGAAATTTCTCTTTAGAATTTCAGATTGAGGAAAGCTAGTGCCAGATTTAATGTTTTAATAGATTTGGGGGCTGTTTAACTGTTTTTCTCTTTTAGTTTCTACGTTGGCACACCACACACTGCACACACGCACAAAGTTGTAACAGCCTACAATTTTCTGTGACATATTTTTCCTTAACGAAGCTCTATCTTTCTGGATGCTTTCAATAAAAGAAATATTACGAAATAAATGATAAGACATTTGTGGCAGGGAACATGATCTAATAATGCTTATCATAACACTATGGAAAGCAAGAACTTCAGATAGTACTCCCACTTCCTTCATTTCCTCTCTGCCCTATCACATTCAACTGCTTTCTAGTTCTAACTCTCCCTCTGTAAGAAAATTGCAAAAGAATAGCTATCTGTTTCACATTTGGATGTGTGTGTGCATGTGTGTGTATAAAGCAGAATTAATGTAGCATCCATTCAGAGGTCTGAGAGTCTTGGAAGCATGGCCTGCTCTAAAATATCATTTTATTCATGAAAATCAGCAGTTACCCCATTGCCAGGCTAAAAGAACAGTGACAAGAAAAAGACTTAGGTGAGGAAGTGGGGACAGAAAGTAGTAGTTATTGCATTCTTCCTCAAAACCAAATAGTGTGTGAGATTATTTCTATGCTCTATTTAACTTGCTCTTAAAACAGATGAGGAAGCTAAGGATCCTAGAGGTTAAATGATTTTCCCCATTTATAAGAGCCAGCCAACAACAGAGGTGAGATTTTAAAGCAAGTCTAACTCCCAAATCCACATCATGTCCCCATGGGCACCTCCTGAGCCTGGGAGGTCAGCTCCCTATAAATGAGGTCAGCACCATCAAGAGAGCCAACGAAGTGATATTCATTAGGATGAAACAACTCAATCTACCAACCACTTAACTTTAATATAAATTGTAAAACAGGATTTCAAATGAGAAGAGGAAAGAGATGAACAAGGACATGAAACCGAGTTTCGACAAGGAGGGCAAGTGAAGAAATAAAAAATAATCTCTTATGATGTGTTCCTATAGGCAAGAAAAATAATTTTCCAATCCTGCTTAACCCAAAGTAATCTGAGATATTTAAAGTATTATAACCACTGGTGACAAACCAGAGAGTGTGTAATTATATCCTTTCCTAAGCAAGGGCTTCTTAGAAGCAGGATGTACGTGTGCAAAGGGAACTACGACTTCATATGAGAATGTGCAGCTTTCTACCACCTCTTAGTTTGCTAGGGCTGCCATGGCAAACTACCGGAAACTAGATGGCTTAAAATAGCAGAAACACATTGACTCACAGTTCTGGGGCTAGAAGTCTGAAATCAAGGCGATGCCGGGGCGGCTCCCTCTGAAGCTCGCAGGAGCAAATCCTTCCTTACCTCCGCTGGCTTCTGGTGTTTGCATCAATCCTCAGTGGTCTCCAGCTTGTACACGCGTCACTCCAGTATCTATCTTTTCTGTCTTCACATGATCTTCTCCAGTGTGTCTGTGTCTTTTCTCCCCTTCCTACGAGGACACCAACCGATGAACTCATGTCACTAATTATATTTCCAGTGACCCTATAGCCCAAATAAGGTCACAATCTGAAGTAGTAGGGATTGGGACTTCAGCATATCTTTTGGGGGGGATACAAGTCAACCCATAACACGTACCAACAGGATCCTGCACCTGCCCCTCGTGAGTGTTGGAAGTTCTACCCATAAATGCTAGGCCAGAAAATCAGTTCTCCTGGCTGGGAAACCAGGATAGTTTCTGGTCCTAGCGGGCACTCGGATACAAGTGGAAGAGAGACATCTGTAAACCATGCAGGCCAACCCTTCACTTTGCAGACAACATTCAGTGTCTTGAGACATACAAGTAGTTAATAGCAGAGTCCCAGTTTAGAAAGCCCGACATTTCAGAAATCCAACTATTACTCCAAAATAAATGCATAGTTTCATCTGTAAAGTAGGCCATCATTACCTAAAGATAACAGCATCTGCAGAAATACTTACTTAGCAACTAAATCACAAGGTCTTCCTTAGAGCTTCCTTTAGGCTAGAAATAGTCCCTGCTTAGCCAGCTGGCCTGACAAACTAGTGAAAAACATAAAAACCAAAGCACTGCAGAGCTCATCCTATCCTCTCAGCTACTTGGAGGAGTAGCTGCCACACTATTTTGGGTAGGGGTGAAGGGGTTTAAAAACAGGTGGGGGAAAGCCTGTGTCTTCTTCCTTTAAGGCATGTTTTCATAACTGGAAATACCTACTTTTTTAGTTAATCAAATGTATAACTTTTTATTCAACTTATTTAAATATAAAAGGCAAACTCTTTGTGAAGGCCGTGACATGACGTATGCAGGATCTCAGCTCTGTTACTGCCCAGTGAGCCCAGTCGGATCACAGACCAGTGGCTGTGGTACCCACAGGAGGGTGCAGTAAGGTTATTTCTAGGAAGCCTGTGGGGTCTTAGAAGGAGGACATCTCCACTGTCCTGGTTTTGGTGACACACTTTAGAAACACCCATTTCCCCTACTTTGATTTTTCCATCCTGTTTTCCTGATTTATTTCATTTTCCCAGAAAGAAATTATTTCTGTTTTTATGCTGTACTGGTTATAAAAAAAAATTAAGGATATGTCATACTCTATTCTTCTAATGTAAAATAATAAGCTGTAATTTAAATTCACACATGGGCATACGGAAGCAACAATAATTCCATGGTGAATTATCTATAGCAACCGTTATTTCTTATTTTCTTTTCTCATCTAAACATAAAGGTAGAAAGATTCGTAGCAGAGCTTGCTGGCATCACTCATATCATCATATTTGCCTCGAGCACAGATTATACAAGAGATACTGTGGCAAGTGGTCCTGAAAATTGGAAGAAATATGAGATGCAAACCCTGCTTCCATGGATTTGGATCTGAGTAAAGGATAGTCAGAAATGGTTCTGGTAGAATGGTGAAAGTGGAAAGGTGAGGGAAAGGGAAAGGGGAGGAATGAGCAAACATAGCTTTGGGCCAACACAGACTCCCCCAGGGAGTTAACGAGGATGAGGAGGTTAGGAGAGTTTAGTCCTGAAAAGACAGGCTGGGCTGGGCTTGAGGAGCGCCTTGAAGGCGCGGATAAAGGAGTCCTTCTCCCCACCCACACAACCTCCATTTCCCTGGGGGGAAAAAATAAAAACCAATGAAGACTTTGAAAAACTGAAGAGTAACTTATTCCAAGGAAAGTTTTTCAAGCAACTAATTTGGTAACAACGTGTAGAATGATGGGAGGTTGGTAGGGAGAGGAAGGGAAACAGATAAGGGGGACTGAAAATAAAGATACAGAGAGGAGACTCTTAATCCTACAACCAGATCACCATGCAGAGGTCTTATTGAGGTCTGTATATCCACAGTTCAGTATAGAGGACGCACTTAAGATGTAGTGGTTGAATAAATGCAAAAATGGATCATAGAAAGGGAAGGAGGGAAGGAAGGAAGAAGGAAGGAAGAATAAAAAACACTGATTTTGGCAACTGACTGAGTGAAGGAAGCAAAGAATAAACACATGAAGAGAATTGTCATATGGAAGGGAGCCAAGTTTTGGGGTTTAGCTTTAGCCATGCAAAGTTTTAGGGGGCAAAGGGGCATCCACAAGGAAGTGTCTAACAGGCAGTTGGAAATGGGAGAGGCCAGCAAGAGAGTGAGATTAGAATGGAGACAGAGATCAGAAGTATCTACCTACTCCTTAAGAGGTCAACTTTGAGTCTGACGTTAACAACATGCTTCTCACTAGTAATTTAGTCGGTAGGAGCTTAACATGCTTACTAGGAGCTTACCATGCTTACGCTGACTTTAGGGTGGATATGCAACTTTCTAAACCTCAGGACAGAATTGTAAAGGCTGGATCTGTCACTGTGTCTAGCAATTTGCAAAAGGTACTCAAGGTAAACTTACAAAGCATTTGTTGACCTCAGAGATTCCACCCCCAGGCAAGAATGTCCAGCAACAACAGGGAGAGGAAAAAAGAGAAAAAGAGAAAGAAAAGACATCAGGGCACCGTATTGTTATTTGCAAACAGTTGCTTGCTTCTGAAAAATTATAATGCTAATCTAGGTGAACGGTAGAAAATACTGGTTCCATTCTCCCCCCCCCACCCCCACCCCAGGGATACAATATCTTAAATGGTATCTGGGAAACAGGTTTTTTAAAATGTGCATATCAATGTTCTGTATTTATTTGCAACACTGCCCTGGTACACTTCCCTGTTCATACCCATTTCCAGCAATTATAATTTTAAATTATGTTATAACAACTAAATGACTCCAGAAGTCCCGAAAGAGGCATGCAACAATTTCACTGTGTGACATACTTTCTATGAACTGTGCTAACGCCAGAGGGTTGCAATAAATAAAGCTGCTTTAATCCTTAGCAAATTTACTCAAAGACAAACATACATAGCTGCAAAAACCTTTAGACACTTCAACATTTCCTGATGAACACTAAGCTTTTTTGAAATATATACTTAGCAGTGGAATCTAGAATATGTTTTATAAGCATCATTATCAGGACAATGGCATTCAGGGAATGAAAAATATCTCCTCTGGGGATTTATGTTAGTTGAGAACTCAGAAAGCACACAGTCTGCACCTGCCACAAGATAATACCAGCCCTGCAGAACAAAACAAAGATTTCAACACAAAGCTAAGGCTATGCACACCATTTAGGGTATTTACTGAACTGAGTTAGGAGAAAATCAAAACTTAAATGACTCCCTGAAAAGGCAGCTAACCCCCAGAATATTAAGACACGATAAGATACCTAGAATTTAGATTAGCCCCAGAAAACAATAGAACAGATACTATAGATCAGATTACAAAGGAAGGAAGGGAGGGCCAGGCTCTGCCAGGACTTACTATTCATTCCGCCCACACGCTCATCTGACACTAAACTTTCAATTTTCAAACAAAGTAGAACATAAGCGCAGATTCTACACTTTGGTAGTCCTGTCGTGAATAACGCTGACTTTTTCAGAACTTTATCCGAATGAGACTGAGCAGCCTGCTGTGTGGCAGAAGACTGTCCATGTTGGCTCCAAATAACAAATTAACCCTTTCCACCTCCACCATATAACTCACTAAGGGCCCTCCTGGCAGCTTCATGACTGGGACAAGGAAATGAACTGAAATCCTCCACACCACCTACTAAAGCCCATAAAAGATCAGGATAAAAACTAGGCAGTCAGCGTATTCCTTTTTCAGAAGGCTCATCACATACAATCATGATAGCTTGAATTTAAATAGTAGCTTTCCTCCAAAGAGCACAAAATGTTTTCATACATATCTGTTGATTTAGTCATACTACTTCTCTAGTTATAAAAAAAAAAAAAAGGTAAGGATTGGTTGATTCTGTTTTGTAAGCAGAGAAATCGAGAGGCAGTAAGTTAATAGATAATGAAAAATTTTGCCAGAGCATACATGTTTCTTTAAGCTAGAGTTACTAATGCAAAATACCATCCTCTGTATGCTTAGCTTTTCATGCAAAATTTATCCCTGGCAGTTGGTGACTTTAGAAGAGCCTAAAGAACTAAAGGTAATTTATCACAATAATCTTTTGTTGAGATAAAACAAATCAAAGATTTCCAATGTCACGTTTTCTAGTATAAGAATTAATATTTGGCTGTGTCAAGATTGCCCATTTAAATCAGATTGCTCTTTTGTATTTAGTGACTTTTTTTATTTCATGGTTAAGGAGTCAACCTCAAAAAGAATGAGAGAAGATCTCAGGTTTTCTTAGCTCCTGAGCAAGTTCTCAAACAAAAAATGCAGTCATATTAATTGCTAATGTGCTATTTCACAGGTCAAATATACCGCTTAGATATGATTATTGAAGAACCAAAGCTGTCTACAGACAGTCATAAAGCTGTCTACAACAAAAAAAGAAATAGGGCCAGATGTTTCCTTATAGAATAAGGAAATAGAATTTCTGGGGAACAAAAGTCAGAGGTATTGGGTGATGTGTGCAAAAAGAGAAAAGGTATGAAAAGTTTTAACAAAGAAAAGGCTGTCAACAATGCGTCCACTTCCAAAGAGAATAGAAAATCTCTGACAAAAATGAATTTAGTTTATGATTACTATATGACAGGCATTGTGCTAAGTACTTTCCATCCATTATCTCATCTAATTCTTACAACTCGTATGCAACTTGTATGCCCAGTTTACAGATGAAAAGTCAAGTTAAGAGAGGTTGCCCGACGTGTCACAGGTCCCACAATTTTGGGGGTTTGTTTTTGTTTTAGTTTTTGTTTTTGTTTTTACATGGGCAGCACCGGGAATCAAACCCAGGTCCTCTGGCGGAGCAGGTGAGCATTCTTGCCTGCTGAGCCACCATGGCCCGCCCAGTCCCATAGTTCTTGAATGACAGAGTCAGAAGAGAAGCCTGAATGGTCTAAGTAGAAAGCTTGCTCTTAACCACTCTGCCATGCTAACTAATTTTGAGAAAAAGATTAAACCTTCAAGAAAAAGTAGCAAAAACTTTTTCTCAAGGATTTTATCTATCAGATCAGTTCCTTTATGCTTCCCTTTTTCACTTACTAAGGGAGGGATGGGTCAAAGAAACGTTCACATATTAAAGCTATTAGTCACATCTCTGGGAAACCTGAGGGCAACTCTGGCAATGTACTAGTGAGTAGAGGCATAATTAAGAATGTCTGATATCTGAGTTCCAAGATTTATACTCTCTCCCCATCCCACCCTTCTTTGTACCAATTATAGCATCACATGCATGTACACACACACTCTCCAAACTCCCATCATGTGCCAATCTATGTAGTAGAAACGATGGGCAGCTCTGCCCCCATTTGGTTTGGTCCCTGCTGGGATTAGCCACTGCCACCCTTGCACTTGCATAATTTCGCCATCAGTGGAGAGAAATAGCATATACACATCAGTCCCCAACCAGACTATAGAATAATTCGTTGCCACCAAAAGTGAACCCTATCAGTAAAATCTGTATCCATCTCTCATTTGGTGAGCAGGAAGTACAAAATCACTAACAGCCTTGCTTTTTTCCCCTATTTCCCACTCTTCCTCTCACACTCTACCCACATGGAATTATTTTCCAATCCCTAAATATACACCTTCTTTCACTGTTCTGGGTTTTGCAATTGCTACTCTTCCTTCTTAGGTGTCTTTTCCTCTCTTTGCTCTTTTCCACCCGGCAACTCCTCTTCTTCAGTTCAAAAGTTTTCTCTCCGCCCTCCTATTTATTGCCTTCCCCCTTGCCTGCCCTCATGGTACTTGCGTCAAGCTGCTGTTACCTAACACATCCTGTCCGTCTCTCCAATAACTCTGTGAGGACCAGCACCTCCCACCAGGGAGAAAGGGCAGTGAGCGAAGAAAGAAAGGAGCACAAGAACCTGTTTTTCTGAAGTGTCTTACAGTCTTAGCGATCCGTCAGACTTGTGAGTTTCTCCTTGTACCTTGGTGTTCACATAATTGTTCTCCATGAATTCAAATAAAGCTAAAACCATTGCTCTTTATCCAATGGAGAAAAAAAGTCTACTTGGGTTAAAGGGTCTATGGGAGATGGGGTGAACTCACGGGCCAGAAACTCAGGAACCATAAAAAAGAGAGGTGAAGGAGTGGGAAGGAAGTGACTGAGAAAGGCAGCACACAAACCAACTTGTCATCATCACACACACACACACACACACACACACACACACACATACAGAAAAGCCAATGATAACTGTGATTTGCATTAAGTTGCATCTACATAAGGAGAAGTCTTGATTCCTGAGCTGATTTTCCTCTTAGGTGACAGTGCTTGGCTCTCTGGCTCTTGACAGTGGGAAGAGGTTCTCCTGCTGAGTCATTTGTTACAGTTCTCTCTGGCATCATTCCTCCACTGAGAATGTATTTCCTCTTCCTATTCATCAACATTGTTTTCTTGATAAATTCTGCAGCTATTGTCATTACATTGTGCAAGTACCCTTTGCCCTTGGATACTACATTTGGTGGTTAATGAACATTTTGTCTAGAATGTTTTTGTATTACGTTCTCTGATTTATTCTCAAGAAATTACCTTAAAGAATGACATGAAAAGGAATATACTTCTAAAAGCAAGGGCATTTGAAGTAGCATTTATTTGTTTATTGACTTTATATTCACAATCAAGGCTTCAATATTTCAAATTAACAGAATTTACTGGGGGGGGAATACAGCAATAGAAAAATATTATTAACAGTATTTCAATAATTCATTCAACCAGCAGATGCCTAGTACTCTGCTAATTTCTAGTTGCTCAAAATCCCCACTCCACAGCGCACAGGATAAGGGACAGAACAGAGATAATCTATGGAGTGGGTATGACTCTCACTCACAAATCACATGCATAAAAATTTATTTTATTTTCTGTAATTATGGATTGCTTCTTTTTTTTTTTTAAACTCCTTGCCCCTGCCTTTCAGGCCAGTAGAAAATTTAATCTTGGTAATTCTTAAAGCTTTCTCCATCATCCTTTCACCTGGGTTGCTGGAGTGAGGAAGAAAATGTATATGGGTGGGGGGGTTCTCTCTGGTTTTATCTGTCTCTGGACGTCTGCAGGGCCCCTCTAATTCAGGGGCTTCTACCACCAACGTGGCCGGCAATGGAAACAGGAAGCTTTTATGAGGCTGCTAGTGGTTTTCTCTGACAAAGCCCGGGGCGGTCAAGCTTCTTTGCGGGCTGGCTGTACAGAGGCGGCTCTTGAAGAGTTTAAGAGGGCTGACTCTGGTGTCACTTAGATCCACGTCCTGGACACCCTACCTGTGTGACCATAGGCAACTGCTTTCCCAAGCTTCAGATTTTTCTCTGCAAAGTGAACACTTGTACAATACTTACCCCTATAAAATTATTATGAGAACGCAATGAGATAATTTAACACAAAGGGCACGGGACAATAACTGGCACATAGGATTCAGTAAGAGTTAGCCACTACTGTCACCGTTGCTTTGGTTCTGTTGTTGTTGTTATTGTCAGCACCATCATGCTCGGGACACTGCCAGGAAGAGTACTAGGTCCTCTCTGCTCTTGGGACCTACAGATCTCTTTCTCCTCCTCCTTTCCTGGCACACAGAAATCTTTCTAATCGGGGAGGGAAGTCCTGTGCATCCCACTGCTTTCTCCTGCATGCTCCACCTCCAGTTACACACCACTGGATCTTGGTAGGGGAACCTACCATAATGTCCCCAGTAACTGTGTGTTTTTATGGAGGAAACTTCATTTCTAAAAACTGCCCTGAGAACAATAGAGAGGACGAAAAAGGGGGAAATACAGAAAAAATATGTATATTAATCACTATCTCAAAATCTTACGTAGCCACACTGATGCAAAATGGTATGAGGACATTAAAAAGTAAAACAATAGTAATAATAATATTCTCTGGGGAGAAAAAACAGAAAAGGCAGAGGTGATCTAACTTGAGCCTAAAAAGATGGCTACACGTTCACTGGGTAAAGAAAGCTAAGAAAGTTCAATGCCCCACTCAGCTGAATACTCTGAGGACAGGAACAAATTCTACCATATTCTCCATTGTAGCTCTAATCTTGCTGAGAGCTGGCACATTGTAGTCAGTTAACACATTTTTTTTTGGACAAATAAAATAAAATTCTATAGGAAGAAATAATGTGTAAAGCCATGAGCCTTAAAAACAATTTAGATGTTCAGAAAAATAAAACGTAGATGAAAGCATAGCATTACAGGGTGAGTGTACAAAGAGAGTGCAAGCAAATGATGGGAGTAAATAATGTTATGAAACTCGCCAGGATGAGCTCATTGGTCTTACTAAAAAATTTTCCTGTATTAGAAGCAATGATTTAAGTAGGGGACCAGTAATATCAGTCATAAGTGATATGGATACAGAGTAAGGCTAGACACAAGAAGGGACTGATAGAGAATTGGGCAAAGTCACCAGAAGAATGAATTATTGGACACAATTATGTGTTCCTCTTGCATCCACACCCTTATCACAGTCCTGTGGGGTGAAGGGCTAAGTGAACTTTCCTACTCGGTGACTTTGGGCTCAGCCACGTGTTTTCATTTGACCAATGGGATGTCAGGGGACTGACTCAAGCAGCAGCGTGAAATGTGCTTGCATAGCTTGGGTACCCTTTGAGTTCTGCTGATCTGTCATGAGAACACACCTAAGAAGTCCCTACTCTCAATCCCAGAATGAGATACATGCAGCAGGCGTGAGCCTAACATGCAGTCTAATCCCAGAACCCAGATTCTAGAGTCCAGCATCACCCAGCTAAGACTAGTGAGAATAAAAATTGTTATATGGCATCCATCAAATCTTAGAGTAATTAATTATAGGGTAACCTGGGTCCCAAAATTTGAGTTTTCTTGAAGTTAGTGTCCTCCTCTTCTCCACAGCTGTCTCTGCCACTGCCAATCCCCACAGGACCCCTCAAGTGCTAATTTAAAAGTTATGACTAGGTTCTACCTTCTTGAGTGGAGTCTTTGAGAAAGCTTGTTACTTTGTTCTGAGAAAACTTTAAAATAGTACAACCCATTGTTTGGATGAAAAACCTGAATTTGATGACATAATACCCAATTTCCATTTTAGGTTGGAAATTTAAGGTTTAATAATGTAAATTGGGAATATTTTTAAAATTGCAGTACTTCCAGGGGGAAAATAAATATATCAAAATAAGGAACCAGTGACTGAGAGTTAAAATAGAGTCATCAGGCTGTTCTGGAGGCTACTCTTATGCAAGCTTCAGCTAGATATTGCTGATTGCCACAGTTTACCAAATCCCAACCAACATCATTCCTGTTAACCCTAAAGAACACCCAGGGCTCCTTCTGAGATCCTGCAAAAGTTGTATGCAGTAAGTTTACTTTTCAGAAACCTGAAACCTAAAACCTTCGAATGGTTCCTAGGCCAGATAAGTCCTGCAACCCAGCAGTGCCAGCCTCTCCAAGAACATCAACCAGTTCCATCCCTATCCCATATTATCAATAGCCCTTTCCAACATGAAAAAGTTAGAAAGGGCATAGCCCAAATACCCGTAAAGATTGAGAGAAAGAGCAAAGGAGAAGGAGGAGTTCTAACAGAAAAGATAGGATTTAACAAATGAGTATGATTGCTGAATCATTATATTGATATTTCTTTTTAGTCTCCAGTGTCTTGGAATAGCTAGAAGGAAAAACCTGAAATTGTGGGACCATAACCCATACCAAACTTTAAAATTTGTTCTATGACTACTTGTTAAAATGTACTTTGAAATTTATTGCTTTTTTCTATATTTGCTATATATCATCATAATAAAAAAAAAGAGAGATGCCTATGTTTTTAAAAGAATATTTCTTTCTTCAAACTGGATTTGACTGACAGAGTGAGTATCAATTACTACGTATTTGCAGAGTTGTCTGTCTTGTTCTACGAGTACTTGAGATGTAAAGCATGGATAAAGAGGGTGATAAGAAGATCTTACAGGTTCTATCCTGTCTTCACTTCACACTTTTTTCTGAAGAGAGTACGTTCTCATTGTCCATAGTCTTGGATAAGCTCCACTATGAGGCAGGAAATGGGGGCTCAGGGCTTAGGTGGGTGTGAAACGAATCTTCACCTTGGGTCTAGGGCTCTGAGTCAAGGCTGTGGCATTCCTGGGGAGGAAGTGTCAGAGACCCCATGTCCTGTGGACTTTAAAAGTAGCCATTGCTGTAACGAATGCAAATTGCTCCCTTAGTTGTACTTGCTGAACCTTTAGTAAAGTCGAGTTCCCGAGTTCCCGTTTGTAGCCTGGTCTCAGTTGTGCCATGGGGAATTCCCAAGGGGTCTCTTTCGTTTTTCAGGTGAAGAAGGGCAAGTGTCGCATTTGCTTAACATCAGACAGGCACTGGCAGCGGTAGCCATTCTTGGAGGAGAGGAGAGCTGTGTAGATGTATTCAGTGGTCTCAGGAGAGGGGCCCAGGGCAGGGCAGCAGTGCAGTGAGGAGGCCACCTGCTCCCGAGCACGAAGTGGTTCCGGGCGGTTAAACCACTCAAGTGGTTCACTCAAAGGTTAAAAAAAGAATAAATTTTCAGTAATTAGACTGGTAGAGACTCAAACTATAATAATTTGGGCATTAAAAAAAAGCACCATCTTGGTGGGGTTATACAGAGAAGATAGGATTTAACAAATGAATATGAATGCTGAATCATTAAATTGATATCTCTTTTAGTCTCCAGTATTTTAGAGCAGCTAAAAGTGAAAATCTAAAATTGAAATTGTGACCCATTTCAAACTCTGAAATATGTTCTACAACTAATTGTGGTTCTGTGCCTTGAAATTTGCAGCTTTTTTATATATGTGTTATTTTTCACAAAAAAAAAAGAGAAAGAGAAAAAGTCAATTGTGATGATAAAAAAATATATATTTAAGCCCTCTAGCCTCCTATATTCTGGAGCAGCTAGAAGGAAAAATATGAGAGGATCGTATGGTAGCCCATGACAAACTCTGGGAACTGCCCTGTGACTGCTTGTTGAAGAGTGCTTTGAAAGCTATTGCTTTCTTATTTCTTTGCTTTGCACATATGTTATACAATAAAAAAAGCTAAAAAAAAAAAAAAAAAGCACCATCTTATTTTATAGTCACTAGCTGGTAAAATCTGGAACATTTGGGTTATACCAGTTTATCACTAAACAATATCTTTCCAGTTTATACAGGATTTTTTCCTTTAAGATGTAAAATTATTCAGATCACATGAGAATAATTAAGATCACCATCCAAGGATACATTTATTCAAAGATAAGTGTTTTTCACACAATAAAAAACTCTATCTTCATAATTAATAGCTAACTTGTACAGCAAACAACCACTTATATTAACATATGGAAGGGACGCAGTTAGCTGAGGGTTTTTGGGTATCTAAAAAAAGCTGCTGTTCTCAATGCCAAGAACATATTAATGAGATAAAGGAAATCATATTCTTGGCTTTTTAAAGGTGCATTTGGCTTCTCTCTTTAAAGACTACTACTCTGAAATTAAAGCATTAAAATTTGAAAAGACATAAACTTTCAAAACTGCAGAGCATTGTTTCCCAGTTTAATTATTCATAACGGCTTAAAACAGTTTTATTTCCTTGGCCAAGTTAATTTAATGACCAGATTGAGAAAAAGTAAAAATTGTCTATCTGTCCCAGAAAAGAAGATATGTCTGGTGCATCTGAATGAGGTTTAAGTTTTAATTGTTCATCTTTATTCTTATTTAATATATTTAAATTTGAAAAATGCTTTTTAACAAAATACCTGACACTTTACTCATTCACTTGTAACATTTACTAAATAGAAAACTCAACTAGACTGGCTGCTGTAGGTGTGTGGTCCTTTGACTTTGTTTGAATTCTTTCATTAGTAGGGATCAGTTTCGGCATAATGTATAACCAGGAAAGAGTATTCCTTTCCTGGGAAGACTCTTTAAAAATAAAGGCATTAATTTGGCATTCAAGCCATTGTACTCTTTTGTAGCTCCCTTGTATTTAATCATATATTCAGGACCATCTTAAATATTTCAGATAAAAGAATGAATTGGTGGCATATAAAATAAAACAGGAAATCCAATTACAGTAATTAATCTAATTTTCTGAGGTACAAATCCCTGTTCTTCATAGAAAAGATACTACATGCGTCATAAAAGTTGTCTTTAAATCGTACTCTAAGTAATTCATGCTCTCAACATGTCAACAAAAGGACTGTCATATGTGAAGGGACAAAGGAGATACTCTTGCAGCTCATAAAATAGAGAAATATCTGTTAATTTGAAATTTTAACTCTAAGATTTTAAGATACTTGAGAATCCATCTTGCTTCCTTGTTTTCATTTACAAGTACAGTCCAGAGCGTCTTATTATTAATATTTATTTTATTTCTTTGCAGAGCATATGAACACACACCTGATTAGCACTGAGCATTTGCAGAACCCTAATAACAGGAAGGGGGCATGATTCCAAGAGAGTGCCAACAGCCTCCTATCTAGAGGGGGAAATAAGCAACCTATCCGCACTTTTAAAACAAAAACATATGAAATATGTACAATTTAAAATCTACTATTTGGCTTGTGAAAGCTGCATAAAAAAAACTAAATATTCCTCCTAATATAGGTTGTATAAAACTGTTTCTCCATAGCTTCTTAAAAGCTTATCTTTTCAAAGCACAACAGTATAATCATACATAGAAACAGCTGGAGAGGAACAGCAGCCAAATCCAGCCATTTTTAGTGCATAAAAATGAAGTGTGTTAAAACTAGAGACCTTTCCATTATTAATGGAATGAAGTGCTATGAGGAAATACAAGAAGACAAGTAATAGCAATGTCATGAATTAAATAGTAACTTAAAAGCAAGAGTTCCTTATTCCCCAGTATGTGGCAGGTCCCTCCTAACATTTATTCAGTGGGGAAGAATGAAACCAGTACTGTTGTTTCAAAAGATAAAATCATTCAACATATAGAAATATTACTTCAATATCAAGGATATCAGGGTAAGTGACACGAAGCACCTAATGCAGTTATTTTGTACTCCGAAAAGGTCTCATGTCTTCCCTGACTCCACAGACTTGCAGGCTTTCTATAAACCGTTATACAATATATAGGTTCTTTACACCAAAACAAAAATCAATCTTGCAGTTTATCTCATCTGAACTTGCTATCACCAGAGTTCAGAATTTCGTAACTGTGAAAACATAAAAATATTAATGATTCGGGCGGTGAGACAGTGACTCAGTGACAAAACTCTCGCCTGCTATGCCCGAGACCCAGCTTCAATTCCCCGTGCCTACCCATGAAAGAAAAAAATTAATGAAAAATTAGGAGACTAATTCACACACATCCACCACCACCCCTAATATCCAGTAATCATGCAGCTTTAGATCCAGTTTCTGTGATACCCTTTAGAACTACCCCTACAATAGCTATTTAGAAAAACTCACAATGAAGGTAAAGCAGTTCTTCCTATATATTCACAACAAAAAGGAAAAGACACTTTACCTTTAATAAGGTTCATTTTCACAGTCCGTCAATCTTCGTTTAAGGACCTTGTGGAAAATGATATGTTTTAATAATTTCTGATTCCTCAAATCAGTACCCAACTAGCATGATGTCTATTAGTTAATTAGTTCTCATAAAAGCTTATTAGCTAAAAGATTGAAATAAGTACAAATGTCTAGGAAATGTTTACTTATGTCACTGTCTATAATATAAGGATAAACACAGTAGCAAGCACAGGCAGCAAATGTTCTTTGTGAATGACCTACCGGAGCATTGAGTCAACTGACAAAAAGCACCAAAGTGTGATTTATTTTTTTCCTTTGGAATCTATGCTTACAAATAAAATGAATCCTACTCACTGCACCACTTGAATAAAGGAAAATAAAAGTTAGATCATTGAGTTATGTCATTTTGGAGACCTTTGATGCTTACCCCTAAAAATTTTAGACCATATTCTTAAGTTTGACAGGCATTTTGTAGTTCAACTAATATGTGACAATAGGATTCTTGACTTGGGATGGACATTGCCATCTTCAGATAATAATGGAAAATAGGTCTTCTTAGCAAATTGTCAGGAAGCAAAGACTGTGGAATGTCCTTGGACAGGCATAGTGTACATTTGGGTCAAAATAAATAAAAAGAATAAACACAATGGCTCACTGTCACTCAACACCTGAACACAGGACCTTTTGGGCACATTTATTTCCAGAGGCAGCCAAGTTTTGCCTCTTATTTTAACTGATCCTCCTGCCAAAATATCATCTCAGTCTTTGGAAGTATGTTTTAGGCTATTGAGTTTCGTCAATCGTGAATCTGCTTTCCTGCAGGGGCAAAACGACTGGCAACTTCACCCCACCTATCTCCCCAGGCACCCAAACATACACACACTCTCCGGAATGAACAGCAATAACAGAAATAACCATGTTGATAGCAAACAAATAGATGGCACACTTGGTAGAATTTAAAGAGGTTTTGTTTGCAAAGAGATTATTCAAAAAGGAGTGGCTAGATATGTAGGGCAACCACATGGGATCATCAAGAACTCTGGCTATTAGCTGCCACTCTGATGCCACCTGAGCTTGGAGGAATGAAGGAAAGGAGAAGCTACGGGAACCCAGGAGAGGAGGGTGTGTAACAGCAGGCTGCTTGACACTCCTTGAGGCTCCCTCTGTGGAGAGAATCAAATAGCCTAAGGAAATCTCATGGGAAGCTTTACCCAAAGGACAAACTGTACAGTGAAGAAGGGTAGAGAGCCTATTTGGAGGTGAAAGGAAAGTTTTTTGACACAATATTGGGAAAAGCCTGAGCAGGGGAGAAAAAGTGATTTGCAACAATGACTGCTTAGTAGGTGGCTCTTATCTCCTCCTGGCAGATGTACTTGGGTCTGAATGGACCCTGGAAGTAATGAGATTCTGCTTCTAAGGAGCCCAACAAATATTTATTGATCAGCAGTTACTATGCATTAAGCACTGTTGTAAACACTGGAGATTAGAACATGAATAAACCATGGGGACTGTCCTGAAGAAAGTCAGAGAACAGGAAAAGTTAGATCCATAAACAGATAATTACAACACAATGTGGAAAGTACAATCAATGAAAGTGTGAACTCCTTAAGGGCACAGGCTGAATAATATTCTTTTCTTTACTTTTTTTTGTATCCCCAGTACCTAGCACATAGTAGGGGTTAAATGAATATTTAATTATTTAAATGAATATGTATTTATTAATGAATAAAAGGTATAGGATCATACAAGTAGATTAGCTCTACAGAGCTTGCTCTGCTCTGTGTTGAATAAGCCTTCATCAAACTTGGATGGAAAACAAAATTTGCAATTCACAGGTGCCTTTTAACCCCTCCATTTAGACCCATGATTCCTTTTCATCTTTTACTCCCTAAAAATATTTAGGGTTCCCTCTTATTTCCTGCATGCCCGGTAAGGTACTCCATTGATCTTATGTAGACTGACTGATTTTCTAAGCTCAGCTAAGTCTGCTATATTCCATTTTCTCAGGTCCCTGCTTTTGCTATGTACATTATATGTGTGGATATATGTATGAGAGAGAGAGTATGTTTAAAATTATTCAATATATAAAATGTTTTAGGTGAGAGAGAAGACCATTTTGAATCATTGGGGGAAAAAGATGGTCTATTGATATGGGGTAGAATAATTTGCTAGCAATTTGGGGGTAGGGTAAAGTTAGGACATAATTCATGTGTGATACGACAATAATTTCAGATAGAGTTGAGATTTTAAAGTAGAAAGTTGTAACTATAGAAGTATAAGAAGAAAATTGGTACACTATGTTCAGCTCAGGATGGGGAATGTTTAGTACAGACAAAAATTTCTGTGAACAGAGGTGAAAAACAAGAAAAAAATATTTGGAACATACATGACGGGTTAATATCCATTGTATAATAAAGAAGAGGGTATTGCTATTAGGTTTGGAAGGCAGCTTGGAATAAAATATGAATAAATTCAGTCACATACTGTATTGCCCCAATGTTCTGGTTTAGTAAATGAATAGAAAACGTGAAGGAAAATTACAGCCATGCTAGGTAGAATGAGAACAATTTGAGCACATACTCTGGCTTGTGAAGAACTCTTACAAAGAAATAAGAAAAAGCAAACATCTCAATAGAAGCTAAGCAAAATGCATGAATAAGCAATTCACAAAAGAGAAAACATAAGTAGACAATAATATATGGAAAAATTTCATGTTTTACTTTAGCAAACTGACAACGATCAAAAGGATAAAAGACATCTACTTCAGGATGGAGTGTAGGGAAATGAAGCATACTTTTCTTGGCTATACAAATTATTTCTGTTTTTCTGTGCAATAGACTCTTACCTTGCAAGTGAATGATGACCATGTTACTGTTAAACAAAAACTCGATGAAAATAAAACCATATAGTATCTGATGATATGAAAGAATTATTCATTGTTAATGTGTGATATTGATACTAGTTTTGTAAAAGAGTTCTTATTTTTTAGAAGAACAAAGTCAAGTGATTGTGGATGAAATTATAAGTCATCTGGATTTGCTTTAAAATAAGGGTGAGGGGAATAAGAGAAGATAGAGATAAAACAAGATGTGCATGTGTATGTGGGAATTCATTACATAATTTCTTCAACATTTTTATATACTGAAACATATTTTCATAATGAAACATTTTTAAACTGTTTATATATTAACATCCAAATTTTGTAACATATGCATTATGCATAGAAAAAATAACAGGTATAAAAGATAACAAATTGACAACAGTAATTATCTTAGGGGTGGACAATCTTTACTTTCTCTTTAGTTTTCTATATATTCTGAAATTTGTGCAATGAACATGTATTACTTTTATATCCAGTAAAATACGTTTTTAAAAAATGTATTCTGGGGTGGTGCTACAGTGGCTCAGTGGCAGAATTCTTGCCTGCCTTGCCAGAGACCCAGGTTCAATTCCTGGTGCCTGTCCATGCAAAAAAAAAAAAAAATGTATTCAGTGATATCATCTTAATCTTAAAAAACAGGAGCCATGAAAGAAATTAATACATTTTTCTAGAAGATTTTATATAACCCCTAATTTTCACTTATTTGATATTCCTTTTACTCCTCCTGTTTTCCATTCAGACATACTGTTCATTGACTTAGTTTTTTGCTTAGTTTTCATAATTTATTTTCTATTCAATTTTTTTTGTTCTTCTGGCTTGGAATACTCAGTATAAGGTCCTCGTTTTAATTTATCAGAATTGTGCATTATTAATGAAATCTGACATTTTGCCTCATCATACTTTCATCCAAAACCGATGAGAACTCATTTATAATATAAGCTATAAGCAACATAGAGATCAAATTATCTCCTTAGATATTTCAATTATTCAGGCAGATACTATTGTAATGGGACTTGAAGGCAGTAATGTTTAGGTCCACCAAAGTAAAACTGTGCTTTAAATGAATTTTTAAATTACCACTGAATTAAATTTGTCCCTTGCACTAGGCAGAACTAGTTCTTATAAGAAAAAGAGCGAAGTAACATATACCACTACAACGTGTGGGGGGTCAAAATTGCGTCCTGTTGTCTTCTCCTCCAAGGTATTTTAAGTTTGTCAAATAGCTTGTTCTATAATGAGACTACAAATTTAATCAACATTATCATTGCAGCACTGTACTTTGCATTTGTAATTGCTGATCCTTACAACATTCTCCACAGGCAAGTTTGAATTTGGTAGCACTCTTTCAGAGTGGAGAAAACCGAGAACCAGAGAAAGATGAAAAATGTGGTGTGGTACTTAGATTCAGGTGTCAACTTGGCCAGGTGAAGGTGCCTAGTTCTGTTGCTGTAGACATGAACCAATGGCATGTGAACCTCATCTGTTGCTGATTACATCTGCAGTCGGCTAGGAGGCATGCCTGCTGCAGTGAAGGATGTTTGATTTAACTGACTGGTGCTTAAATGAGAGAGCTCAATGTAGCACAGCCCAAGTGGCTTAGTATACCTCATCTCAGCACCGGCAGTTCAGCCCAGACCTTTGGAGATGAAGAAAGGAATCACCCCAGAGAAAGTTGTTGGAACCCAGAGGCCTGGAGAGAAGAGAAGGCCAGCAAAGATTGCTTTGTGCCTTTCCATGTAAGAAAGAACCTCAGTTGAAAGTTAGCTGCCTTTCCTCTGAAGAACTATACATTAACTCAATAAATCCCCTTTTATTGAAAGCCAATCCATCTCTGATGTATTGCATTCCAGCAGCTAACAAACATGTGGTTTAAAGTCACACAACCTTGATTCAAATCCTATTTCTACTTTATGCAAACCCTATGCTTTTTTGATTTCACCACACTGCATTTTTGTACAGAATATATTAGTTTGATTGACAGAGAATTAGAGGGGGAAATGGTAGGAGCAGGAGAATGCAAGATGTGGCACATTAAAGGGGGGCTAGATCTTCTAGTTGGGCAGGATGGCAGTGTAAGACTCTTTAGGGTGCCATTCCCCACAGAATATTTGGATGATCAGCAACACTAGCAAAGCCATCTTCCTAAAAATTTCAGAAAACAGTTAAAGGTTTGCTGCTACTGGACACATGCCAAGTAAAGAAAATGCAGCTTTAAAAATGATTGGAGAAGCTCATGGTGCCCAAGGCGGTCCCTCCCCAGTTGGGGTACAGCCAGCCTGTGCTCCCGTTGTAGGTCCCTGTCACTGCTCCGGAGGGAGCAGAGTAGCCCCTATGTGTATACCAGGGTGTCTGTATGTCAGTGCCAGTCTATTGGGTGGCAGGCTGCAGAGCTGAACTAGGAAATTTCTCTAGGGCTCACTCTCACAGAATTTTCCCAGCAGACAGAAGCAGCTTGCAAAAACCCAAGACAGTGTACGAAACAATTAAGTTAAAGTGGCCTGGGGAAAGAGACTACCATCTTTAAGTCATACAATAAAGCACCCTGAGGGGCAAAAGTCTACTTCATAGGGAATTAGAGAGACATTTGAATTCCTGCAAGAGGGGGTTTCATATGGGCTCCAGCAAGCACAAACCCAGCAGCCTTGGGCTGATCTACTTAGTGAGAGGGCTAAGTTTTGAAGCAGAGCAGTAGTCAATGCAGAGCCAATTTGCAAAGACTGCGAAAGGTGTTTCTTATGTTGGTTTGCCTGCTTTTTTGTTAGGTCCTGGCACTCAAGGATATCTCTCATGTCACTAGCTGGATAAAACTAAAGGAATAAACAGCTCAGAGCCTAATTCCCCAAATTAACACTTTAAAATATTAAAGTGTACAGTATGCAACAAAAGATGATAAGACAAAGAAAGAAACAGAAAATGATGGCCCATCAGAAGAAACAAGATAAAAATCTAGAAATTACCAACAAAGAGCAGACCTGGGATATACCAGAGAAAGGCTTTTAAAAATTTATCCTCTATATGCTCAAGGAGATAAAGGAAACCAAGAAGAGAGAACTAAAGGACAGCAGATAAACAATAAATGAATTACGTGAGAATCCAAAAGAGAAATTTCTTAAAGGAACCAAACAGAAACATTGGACTTAAAGACCATAACTGAAATGAAAAATTCCCTAGGTTTCAATAACAGATGTGAGATGACAAAAGAAAAAATAAATGAACTTGAAGACAAGACTATTAAAATGCTTCACACTGAGGAGTAGAAAGAAAAAAGAAGGAAAAAAAAAGCAAGCAGAGTCTAAGAAACCTTGGGACACCCTCACATATACCATTATATACATTATGGGAGTCCCAGAAAGAGAAGAAATAGAGAAAGGAAAGGAAGAAATATTCAAAGAAATAACAGCAGAAAACTTACCAAATTTAACAAAAGACTTGAAGATGCATATTCAAAAGGCCCAACTAATCCTAAATAAGATAAACTCAAAAAATACCCATGCTGAGACACATAATGGCCAGCTTGTCGAATGCCAAGAACAGAAGAGAGTTGTGAAAATGCAAGAAAAAAGAATACATTATGTACAAGGGCATTTCAATAAGGTAAAGTTCTGGTTTCTCAACAGAAACCATGGAAGCAAGAAATCATTACTATGAAATATTCAAAATGTTGAAAGAAAATAATGGCCAAGCAAGAATTTTTTATCTAATGAGACTGTCATTCAAAAATGAGAGATTAAGATATTTCTCGAAAAACAAAAGCTGAAGGAGTATTATCCTTAGACCTGCCCCACAAACAATGCTGCAGGGAACTCTTCAAACTGAAAGGAAAAGACACTAGAGAGTAGATCATAGCAGATAAAAGACTTCCAGTTAAGGTAACCACATGGATAATTACAAATGCCGGTTGTACTGTTTCATACTTCTTGGTATATAACTCCACTTTTTACTAACAGATTCTAAAATGAAAATTCATAAAAGTAATGATAAATGTATGGTTTGGAACATATAATATGTAAAGATATAATTTTTAGCAAAGGTGGGGGAAATGAGGCATATTGGAACAGTGTATGTATATGCTGTTTAGGTTAAGATGGTATAAAACCTATAATGGTTGTTATAGATTTAGGATATTAAATATAAGCCCCAAGGTACCCCTAAAGAAAATATAAATACACACACACACATGCACACATACAGAAAGAAATGAGGAGGAACTCAAAATGGGACAATACAAAATATCAAATAAATATGAAAGGTGAAGATTGGTAGAATGGATAAAAAATCATGACCCAATGCCATGCTATTTATAAGAGACACACCTTAAATTCAAAGACACAAATTGATCAAAAGTGAAAGGATGGGAAAATCATACTGTGCAAATAATAACTAAAAGAGAGCTGGAGTAGCTATGTTAATATCAGATAAAAACAGACTTTAACTCAAAAACTATCATGAGGAATGAAGAAAGTCAATATGTGCTGATAAAGGTGTCAATTCCCCAAGAAGACATGACATCTATATATATGCATATAGTGCCAGAGCCACAAAATATATGAAGCAAATATTGACAGATTGAAGGGAGAAATCAGTGGCTCTACATTAAAAGTAGTATGCTTCAATATACTGCTTTCAATAATGGATAGAACATGTACACAGAAGATTAATAGGGAAATAGAAGCCTTGAGAAATAACCAACTAGACCTGACATACATACATAGAGCATTTCACTCAACAGCAGCTGAATGCACGTTCTTCTCTAGTGTACATGGATCATTCTCCAAAATAGACCCTATGTCAAGTCATAACAAGCTTCAACAAGTTCAAAAGTAGTAAAATCATACCATGTATCTCCCCCCACCACAATGGAATGAAGCTAGAAATCAAATAGCAGGGGGAGAATGGGAAAACTCACAAAAAGTTGATTAAACAACACACTCTTAAACAACGAATTAGCCAAAGAAGAAATTAAAAATATCTTTAGACAAATGAACGCCCAAACACAGTACACCAAAACTTATGAGATCCAGCAAAGGCAGTGCTGGAGGGAAATTTATAGTTCTAAAGCTTACATTAAAAAAAGAGAAATAGCTCAAATCAAAGACCTAATCTCATAACTGGATGATCTAGAAAAAGTATGCAAATTAAACTCTTTCTTTGTAAGGAAAGAAAAAAACAAAGATTAGAGCAGAGATCAATGAAATAGAGAATAAAAAAAATAGCAAACACAAAAGCAAAAGTTCGTTCGTTGGAAAAAAATCAATCGAACAAACCCTTAGCTAGACTGACAGAGAAAAGAGAGCTGATAGAAAGAATTACTATCAGGAATGAAAGAGGTGGAGGACATTACTACTTACCCCAGAGAAATAAAAAGGATTTTAAGATGATATTGTGAACAACTGTATGATTTTCATTCATGGATGAATCTTGAAGACATGTTGAGTGAAACAAGACAAGCACAAAATGACAAATATTGTACGATCTCACTGATATAAAATAAATAGAATAAGTTAATTCATAGTCAGAAGCTATGAAAACAGATTACCAGGTTATGCGGTAGAGGCAGGGAATGAGGAGTTAAAGCTTAATTGGTACAGGATTTCTGTTTGGGGTGATGGAGAAGTTTTGGTAATGGGTGGTAGTGATGGCAGCACATCATTGTGAATGTAATGAACACCGCTGAATTCAAATATATAATTCACATTCAAATATTCACACATTCAACTATGTGATTAAAAGGAGATATTTTAGGTTTTATATATGTTAGAGAATAAAAATTTTTTTTTTTTTTTAAAGGAAAGACAGAGAGAAGGAAGGAAGGATAGAAGGAAGGAAGGAAGGAAGAAAGGGAAACATCTTTAAACATTTTCTTGTTTTATTGTATTTTGTTTTTCCGTTTTTTGTTACATGGGCTGGGGCCGGGAATCGAACCGAGGTCCTCCGGCATAGCAGGCAAGCACTTTGCCCGCTGAGCCACCGCGGCCCGCCCAAGAATAAAAATTTTAAATAAAACATTAGGATTGTATAATACAGTGAACCCTAATGTAAATATAAACTGCAGTTAATGGTACAATTATAATAATATCCGTTCATTAATTGTAACCAAGTTACAATTCTAATGAAAAGTGTTAATAATAGGGAAAACTGTGTATAGGGGGATAGTATATGGGAACTATGTATTTCCTGCATGATTTGTCTATAAACCTATAACTTCTCTAATTGAAAAATAAATATTTAAAAAGTTCAATGTATCAATTTACCTATAACTTAAAGGACATATATTTTATAATGAAAAGAGACAATAAATACTCATTTCAGCTGTGGTGGTGATTCTTATTCTATGCTTTCAGTAGTAAGTGTACACTAAAGGAATATATAACAGCATTTTCAATTTCCAAAAGCGTCCCTATTGCCTTTTGCTGCATATCAATGTGGACTGGGACGATTCAGTGATTCAGAGGATGTTAAAACTGAAAGAAACAACAGAGTTCATCTAATAGAATCTTTGTCTTCTACAAATAAAAAATATATAGGAATAAAAGAATATGTGAAGTACTTCATCTATAAGCTCAAATGCTACTGCCACTTACGATAGAATAAAACAATTGCGTGTGAATTTGATTTTGCTTGAAAACTCTCCTAGTCACATGCATAGGCTAAATGCCAAGTGCAGTGAATATCATATATATTCTAGGACACAGATTACATTGGAAGAATGGGCAAGACATTGAACTATAACTGATAACCTTGGGCTTTGGTTTTACTTGGGTTTCCCGTGTGTCTGTGGGTCAATGACTCCAACCGTTAGAACCTCAGATTGCTTGTGATAAGAAAAGAAGTACTTGCATTTAATTCTCTTTTCTTGGACTCTATAAAGGGAACCATGTTTAGACGTTCGGGTATTGTGGATACAACATATTATTAATAGAGAAAAAGATGTTGTGATTAAACTTGGAAGGTACCTGAAAAATGTTTTCCTAAATATAAGTAAATCCACAGGTACATACTGAATGCTCCCAATGATCTGGTTTAGTAAATGAACAGAAAACATAAAGGAAAATTATAGGGATACCAAGCAGGGTGTGAACAGTGTCAGGCTGTCCACAGTCTTCTTACACCCACATGCATTTCTAGTCCAGTTAGGATAGTGTAACCTTATCAGAAAAGAATTCAAAATGAGCAGGGAACTAACATGCTAAGATCTAAGGTAACTGACATTCAGGAGAGCCATAAGAAGAATCAAAATCATTGATTTTTTTTTAAGAAATTGACTACAGTGAAAGAAAATACAGCTACATAATATTTTCTATATGTCCTCATTCTGGTTTTTAAAAATTCATTTATTTTATCTCCATGTGTGGTTATATTGATTTATAAATAAGAGATAACTTTCATTATAAATATTCTTCCTTTAATTTTTCTCTTTTATCTAATTCAAGTGAATCTAAAAGTTCCCAGTAACAGCTATTCAAACATCTGGGGGACTATAACATTAGCTGCACCTTCAAAGTTTTTGAGAAAAAAGGCCACAATACAAAAATATGATTCGATTTTTGTGGTGGGTATGACAAGTGGTAGGCATTGCTAGAAACTTAAAACCTGAACCTCTAAATCTACAAAAGGTATGTTATTTTTTTATTCCCAGTCACCAATTTGGAGAAGCCCCTTATACTTGCTCATTCATATGTGCCTCATTCTTTCACTCCTATAACATGGGTACCAGTACAGATAATGATGAAACAATTAAGAATGGCTACATCTGCTAAGCAATGACACACCATTTTTTGGGAAATAAAGGTGGCACTATTTTAAGACTCTTTTATTACAAGACATTGCGTTTTTGTTTTGTCAGATAATCCTGGTCTAATTTAAATACCTCTTTATGATGGTTTTTGTTTTTCACCAAACCAAATTCTCAGGCATCTTGTAGATAAACATAACTATAAGTTATGAGCACTTCTTGATTGTCCACATTATCTGATTTATCAATAATTATTCTTTTGTCTTGCTGAGAAAAATTGGAAGGACTTATTGTTCAGAGTTTGAAATCAGTGTTTGGATTGATCCTCTGAAGATAAAGTCAAGCTTGGAGAATTCTCTCTCATGGCAAATAAATATAAGGCAATTAAAATATATGGAGGTGGCTGCTTGTTTTATAGATCCATCAAACCTTTTCATGTGTTCACTGAGTTGGATAGCCTGACAGTTAAAGGGGTCATATTGCTATACTCCAATAAACTCACATAAGCTACTTACTAATGTAGTTATGTACACTACCAGAGAACCAGGCGTTGTCGGAAATGTCAACGGGTACCACAATAGACATAAGGTATAGACAGCTAAAAATTAAAGAAAAGGAGAGAAATAAAGATAGAGGATGAAGATAAAGGTATAAAGGAGAGAGAAGGGTAATAAGAAGTTAATTTAAATAAAACAGAATGGCAGTGCTTTAGTTTCCTAGGCTGCTTAGAGCAACCAGCATGAAATGGTCCAGCTTGAACAATGGAAATTTATTAGCTCACAGTTTAAGTTCAGGAAAGCATCCAAATCAAGGCAATGCTTTCTTCTGAATCCCAAAGACTGGCTGCCTACAATCCTCGGCTCCTCTGCCACGTGGCAAGGCTCATGGAGGAATCTGCTGATCTCTCCCTTCTCATTTACTTTCATCGATTTCAGCTTCTTGCTTCCACGGCTTCTTTCCTCTCTCTGTGTGTGTTTTCATTCCATTCTTAGAGGACTTCAAGGAGGCTTAAGACCATCCCGAAGGAGGCAGGTTTCCCCTCAACCGAATAGCCTCATCAAAAGAGCTTACTTACAATGGATTTACACCCACCGGAATTGATCAGACTTAAGAACATGGTTTTTTTCTGGGGCACATACAGCTTCAAACCATCACAGGTAGTAGCAAGTATAATTCCCTAATTTTCATTTGGTGCTTGGCAGTATGACTTACTCTCTTATTTTTTAAGTTGATTTTCAGTCTTTTATCATAAAAGCAGTTGGCATTAATTATTTACGTGACCTATTTAGAAAGCTGATATGATTGGCAAGATTTTCTTTTTCTTTCTTTTTTTATCATCACTCCCACTTAAACAAGAGAAATAGCTACATGTAGGATTAAATATATTTCTGTGTATCGTTTAAACATTCCTGGCCTAACACAAGAACATCTTTCTTAGAGTAACTAAAAAGCAACCTTTAAAGGTACTGAAAAATAAAATATTTGTAGATCACATTACATACTGTGTATAAGCGAAACACTCCCTTTAAAAATACTTCTGTAAAACAAAATTTCACTTTTGTGAAGAGAATAATTAATCCCTAGTTTATATATATTTATATTCTTATGCTCATTTACAGGGTTTGCTAACAGTAAGATACACCAGATTTTTTGTGGAGAGACGACATATTTATTTGTTTTATTTATGATATTTTTCAGAGCTTGCCGGTTTAAAAATTAATTTATGCCACAACTAGGTTTAACTAATATGTTCACTTTTTCCTGCATGTGGATTAGTATGCTCTAGTCCCTGTTTTAGACCAATAATAGTTTTCTGGGGATATAAAAACAAATCCTCAATTAAACATAAAAATATTCTAAAGAACTACTCAGAATAGTACTGACAGATGTTCAATGAAATCCTCTGTTTTCCTAATAATTAAAAAGCAATGACAGAGAAGAGAAGTGTACTTCTTATCCCGTTTGTGCTATAACTGGTAGCATTTTAATTGCCCAAGGTTTTGTTTGTATTCTTTAATGGCTGGTGTTTGCATAAGTGTTCACTCTATATAATCGTTAACAGGAGGATACATATTCCTTTTCCTTTTAGAAAATCCATTTTATGTCACTATTTTCTTCAGATTATTTCTTATCAAAATCTTGGAGAATAAAATACAAAAAGGTCTGAATTGTGTCGCTCATCAAAACATACGAAGCACAGCAACATCTCTGCTGAGAAAACGTTCTTTTGATTTTTCTGATTTGCAACTTTTGGTCAAATACAGAAATTACAAGGGCTTATATTAATTTTTATGGATTGATTTTGAGTAAGATCACCTGCCCCCAAAGCGCAGAATTGATTATTTAAAAGAAAAAATTAGAATACCTGTAATTCTACCTTTTCCAAACAAAGTAGGGAACTGGGGAATCAGACCTATTTTTTCTTCATTCCAAAGACATCCAGCATCTTTATGTTACCCCATCACTTCCTAGACCTGTCACTCTGCATAGTACCACCCTGTTGATCAGTTCTTCAGCATTTGGAATTTCATTGCGTTATACCCCCAAATTGATCTTAAGAGTTTAGTTGGCGTTTTTAGCAAGGAAACCCAGCTCTTCCCATTCCTCAGAACCTGCATCTATCCAGGAATTTTATCTTTCCTACTTGGGTGTTCAGCTTGAAGAGATAAGCAAAGGAAACAGTGAGGTGGGAAAGAGATAATGATCAGCTTAGTTTATAGCCAGATCACTTTTTATTTTTGTCCATATTTAATTAAGGCCTTTTTTAGTATTGTAAACATGGAATTTGCAAGTATAGAAGCATGGCAAATACAGGAAAATTGGGGACAGAGAATCATTAAAAAACTGTCTTCTTATACCATGTAAACAGCTGCTTCTAGTGTTTTATCTCTACACATTCAAATAGCACATCTATATTAGCAGAAGGAAGAGGCTAGGACTGCTAATGCTAGTGCTGAGAGAATGTTTCATGAGACTGATTTTTCTATCACCAAGATATTCCACAAAGGGCTATACATTGAGACTTGTGCCAACTTCCTATCTGTAAGCTTGTGAAATGGACCTTAACTGCCACTTATTGTAAATAGGTAACCCGGCTTCTTTAGGCTTGGAGTATAAGTCCAAGTAAATTCTCCTATGTTTAGCCAATGTTAGTCTTCCTTTTCTTGAATAATTAGTCACTGACAAACTTGAATAAGACTTCTCTGACATTGAATATTTAACAATTTCATTGGGAAGACAAATATGTAAACCAAATCAGGAGGATAATCTCTCTTGCATATAGATCAAATAAGTGGATAGGAATAAAATGCACTGTGGGATGACCACTGTGGCATTTGGACACTTTCACATAATCTGAGGGGAATGTAGTTACCCTGTCGATATTTCTATTGTGGCTGAAGATGCAGGCTTCATCTAACTTCCTGAACTAGTACAAGGCCAAAGAAGACAGTTAACCCTGAAGAGACTCAGACAGTGTCTCCAAGTGCCGCTTCATTTTTGCTCTTCCAAATGCACTAACTTTATTAAGTTGAATTCAGTTATAGACCTCTCACTTCTAACCAGGTTTTGATCTCCTTTAGTTCCTAATTTGGATTTGATTTTTAATTTCTGAAACTTTCTCCAAGATTGCTGTCTTTGGATTATCTTTACAATAACCCTTGTATCTCTGCGCCACTCTTGAATCTGACCTGAATCCTAGAATTCCAACCCAGGCCAGAGGGACCATGCTCCCTTTTCACCTCACAGGGTAATTCAGGAAATTATGGGATAATCCATCACATCATCGTATAGCCAAAATCAAAGAGAATTGTATGATGAAAAAGTAAATTATTATATTATTTAATATATATTACATAATATTATAATAGCAATAAAATGAATAGCTAAGACTATGATCTCAGATATATTTCTATTGCATTGTTTGGAGAAAATTCAAAGGCTGATGAAACATTTTATAATGTCCTGTATTGTAAGAATTCCCCTGAAAATTTCCTTCTTTGGTACCGACCCTCACACCTCTTTAATGGGATTTTCTCCTTTGGACTAGCAGATCATCCCTTAAATTAGGTGAGATCTATAAGTCTAATTAAAGCACATAAACTAAATCTGAAAATATAACACTTAGAAGTTAAGCACAAATGCTATGTTTTTAATGTGAGATGGTGATTTTTAGCAATATAATTTAAAGAAACTAGTGATTTATTTGTGTATGGCAGTTCATCCCCCAGATGATGTCCACTATCAAAAGAGCCCTGACTACCTGCAATTAATCCCATAAAGACAGCCCTTAACCCTCCGTGCTGGTTTGAAGCTGTTATGTGCCTCAGAAAAGCCATGTTCTTTTAATCTAGTCTTGTGGTGGCTAACCCACTGTTGGGTGGGACCTTTTGATTAGGTTGTTTCCATGGAAATGTGACCTACCCAATTCAAGGTGGGTCTTAATCCTTTACTGGAGTCCTTTAAGAGAGCTCATGGAGAGTGAGCTCACAAAGAAAATTCCCCAGGAGAAGTCAGAAGGACCCATAGGAGCTGAGAGAGCAATTTTGAAATCAACCCAGAAGAGAAGAGCCAGCAGACATTACCATGTGCTTTCCTATGTGACAGAGGAACACCAGATGCCATTGGCCTTTCTTCAGTGAAGGTATTCTTTTCTTGATGATGTCTTAGTTTGGACATTCTCATGGCCTTAGAATTATAAATTTGTAACCTAAAAAATCCCTTTTGCAAAAGCCAACCCATTTCTAGTATGTTGCATTCTGGCTGCTTTAGTGATCTGAAACAGATTTTGGTACCAGAGAAGTGGGGTGCTACAATTTGTAAATACCAAAAATGCTTAAATGGCTTTATAAGTGGATAAGGGAAAGATTCTGGAAGAATTGTGATATACTGAATTGCTTTGAACAGACTGATGATAGAAATGCGGACTCTAAAGATACTTCCAATGAGGCCTTAGACAGAAATAATAATGTGTTGTTGCAAACCAGAATGAAGGTAATCCTTGTTTTTAAATGGCAGAGAATTTATCAAAATTGAGTACTGGTGTTGGATGAAAGGAAGAATTTGAAAGCAATAAGCTGGGATATCTAGCAGAGGAAATTTCCAAACTGAATGTGGAAAATGCAGCCTGGCTTCTCCTTCCAGCGTATAGTAAAACGTAGGAGGAAAGGAGTAAGATGAGAACTGAACTCTTAGGTACAAAGCAACCAGAAACCGATAGTTTGGAAAAGTCTAAGCTTTTGAAAATTGAGTGCCCAGAGAATACTATCCCACATGAGAATTTAATCAAACATGGAACCAGTCAGTCATTTCAGGAAAAGCCGGGATTGGAAATGGAGTTACCCAGAAAGGATTTGTGGAAAGTCTTATTGTCTGATGGTTGTGAACCCTGAATGCTGCAAGAAAAATTGACAAGTTTGTAGTGGGATCTGTATAAATGGAACCATTGCCAGTTTGGTCTAAAATGAACAGATTGAAAGGAAAATGACTTCAAAGGCAGAACCATGGAAGCCAAGATCTATAGCTAAGATATCTTAGACCAAGAGAGCAGACCTACCCATGGAAAGGTGGGCCTACCATCCCATCATTCAGGAAGATGGTTACCACCCCAGGTATCTGAGATGCCTGGGGAATTGAGGGGAGCTTGGATGCCCCACGTTTCAGGAAGAATACTGTGATCTCAGGCTTCAGTGAGGGTGGGAGTACATTCCCCTGAGATTCGGGAGGGTCTCACTAACACTCCACTATTCTGAAGGGATAAGCATGTGCCCTGGTGATGACAGAGAGTCCCGGTGCCAAATAGATGCTTGGAAAGTGTGTATCCAAGAGCAAGGTGGATTCCCCAATGCATGGAAATGTTAAAACCCTCACCCCAGTGTTTGGAGAGAGCAGGACCACTGTGTAAGCCTTTGGAGGGGGTGGAACTGCTGCTTCTTCAAGCCCTGAGGATAAAATGTCATTCTATAAATATTCTCAGACCTTGAAATCTAATGGCATTTGCCCTGTAGGTTTTCAGACCTGTTTGTGTCTGGTGACCCTTGTGTTTCTTTCAATTTCTCCCTATGATAATGGAACATTTATCCTATGACAGTCTTTCCTTTGTATATTGGAAGCAGATAACTTGTTCTGAGTTTCACAGATCCACAGACAGAGGAAAACTTTTCCTTAAGATAGACCATAGCTGTAGCTGATTTTTATAAGATTTTGTACTGTTTTTGACTTGGTATTGTATTTGTATTGTTACTGACATTGTTTAATGCTTTGTGATACTGCAAAGGAATGAATATATTTTGTATATTGAAAGAACATGTTTCAGGGGGGTCCAAAGGGTGGAATCTGCTGGCTTGAAACTGTTATGTGCCCCAGAAAAGCCATGTTCTTTTAATCTAATCTTGTAAAGTTAGACCTATTGTTGGGTGAGACTTTTGATTAGGTTGTTTCCATGGAGATGTGACCCACCCAAATTAAAGTGAGTCTTAATCCATAACTAGAATCCTTTAAGAGAGCTCATAGAGAGAGAGAGAGCTTAGAAATAAAACACCCCAGGAGAAGCCAGAATTACCCACAGGGGCTGAGAGAGCAATTTTGAAATCAATCCAAAACAGAAGGGCTAGCAGATGTTACCACTTGCCTTACCATGTGGCAGAGGAAACCCAGACACCATTGGCCTTCAGTGAAAGTATTCTCTTGTTGATGTCTTAGTTTGGACATTTCCATGGCCTTAGAATTTGTGTTTTAGTTTGATAAAGCTGCTGGAATGCAATATACCAGAAATGGAATGGCTTTTAAAAGGGGAATTCATTATATTAAAAGTTTACAGTTCAAAGGCTATGAAAATGTCCAACTAAGGTATCCAGAGAAAGCTATCTTGAGTCAGGAAAGGTTGATGGGTCTTGAATACCTCTGTCGGCTGGGAAGGCACAAAGCTGGCATCTGCAGGGGTCTTTGACTTCTGGACACCTCTGTCAGCTGGGAAGGCACATGGCAATGTCTGCTAGCTTTCTCTCTCAGCTTCTCAATTCATAAGGCTTCCCTGGGGGTGTTTTCCTTCTGCAGCTCCATAAGTCTCTTGTCTGTGTCAGCTCTGCAGCTTTTCCCAAAACTGTTCCCTCTTAAAGGACTCTAGTAAGTGACCCCACCTTGAATGGGTGGATATACATCTCCATGGAGACAACTTAATAAAAAAGATCCCACTCAACAATATTGAATGTGGATCAAAGAATGGGCTTTTCTGGGGTACACAACAGTTTCAAACCAGCACAAACTGTAGATTTGTAATCTAATAAATTCCCTTTGAAAAACACCAACTCATTTCTGGTATATTGCATTCCAGCAGCTTTAGGAAACCAAAACACCCTCTCTTCTTCAAGGCAAATGAGACTTCAAGATATGTATCATTGCTGCCCCTGATGAGACCAGTGGGCACAATTTCTCTTCTTCTCTTGGCAATGTGAGACAGAGTCTGTTCCTTGAGGTTGCTTGCAGACTGCATGAACAGTGCTCACCCTCCTTCTACATCATCAGCTTGTCCAATATGCTATTTGGAGTAATGAGTCACTCTAACCATTTAATTCCCTTTCTGATAGGTTTTCTTCCTACAGCATCTAGAGCTTATTCTAATTATACCATATAAATCTTTAAGTCAAATCTCCAGGCATTATCCTCTTTTAACATTAATATACCTTTTGAAGATAATTCCATAAGCCATTAATTGCTAACAACATCACAGGGATGGTCTGAATCTGTGCTTCTTAAATTGAGGCACATCGACCTGAGGTTTATAGTAGGGTGATGGGTACTAAAAGCCCACCAAGAAGTACATCACATATAAGGGAAGGGCTAATTTCACTAATTTTACTTGTTGGTAACAAATCTAGAACCTTGCCTCACTATGACCTAGAAAGTACTATGCAATCTGTACTTCCGCTCCCTCCTATTTCTCTGACCTCATCTTCGCTACTCATCTCCTCACTCACGTTCTTCCTGTCAAAGTGGACTCCTCTTTGCTTCTGAAACCCATCACATTCCTGCCTCAAGGCCTTTGGAACTCACCGCTTCCTCTGCTGGAATGCCCTTCCTCCAGATGTCTGGATGGCATGCGCCCTCATTTCTTTCAGGTTTTCTCTCACCTGTCACTTTCCTATGGAGGATTTTCCTGGCCACCCTATACAAAGTTGTGTACCTCTCCCTCCTATATTTCCCAATTCTCCCATCTTTGATTTACTGTTTGTCCATAGCATTTATTGCCATTTTAAATATTATATATTTTATTATTTACTTTTTTGTTATCTGTACCCCACACCAAAATGTAAGCACTATGAAGGCAGAGTCTTTATTTTTTTTTTATTATGGAAACATACACAACAGCAGAAAGAAAATTATACACTCCCATGTATTGTCACTCAACCTCAACAATTTTCAATATGTTTTCAGTCTTATTTGCTTGATTTTCCCAACAACCTTTTATTCCATTGAAATATTTTAAAGCAAATTTTGGATATCATATCATTTCACCTGTAAATTCTTCAGTATGTATCCATAGCTTAATAGGGCCTTACTTTTGTGATTTAAAAAATTGTCATACGGGAGTGCAAGGGTAGTTCAGTGGTAGAATTCTCACCTGCCATGCAGGAGCCCTGGGTTTGACTCCTGGCCCATGTACTTCCTCCCCCAAAATAAAATTCAACAAATGGTGCTGCAATAATGGGATAGTCACATGTAAAAAAAATGACATGTGACCCCTACCATACAGCAAACAAAAAAAATTGTCATAACATTCTCATGATGAATTAAATTAACAATAATTCCTTTATAGCATCTATTCCTAGTTTGTATTCAGATTTCTCTGATTATCTTAAAGATATCTGTTTACATGTAATCTATGTGAATTGAGATCCTAAGAAGATTCATGTATTGCATACGTTTGGGGCCTTTTATTTTTCCCCATGCCATTTGTATGTTGGAAAAATTGGGCTGTTTTTCCTGTAGATTTCCAGTATTCTGGATTTGGCCAACTGCTTTCTTGTGATGTCATTTAACTTGTTCATCTATCCTTCAATATTTTCTATTATCTGGCAGTCATATAAAGAGGTTAAATTTGATTGCTTCACTTTTATAGGCAAGACTTCTGTGTTACTCCCTGTTACACCACATCATGAGGCACAGAATGACTGGTCATCTCATCTTTGTGATGCTAAGAAATATCAGAGGGTTAAAATGATGTCAACCTGATTTCTCTTTTATGAGGTTCTCCATCAAAATTTTATATGATGGTATAATGTCCAGGGATGATGATTGCCTATGTACATTATTTTATTTTGTCATTTTTTTCTGCATTTATTAGCTGGAATTATTTATAAAAGAGATCGTTCCTACATGAACTATTATTCAGGTAGGGTAATTTTTTAATTAAGTGAAAGAGTAAGGAAATAGTGCCCAACACCAGTGGGAATCAATACTTTGGGGGTTTTTTTGTTTTGTTTTTTTGCATGGGCAGGCACCGGGAACCAAACACAGGTCTCCCACATGGCAGGCAAGAACTCTACCACTGAGCCACCATGGCCTGCCCAACTTTGGGGTTATTTTGTCTTGTTTCTTTTTGGTTTTGTTTCATTTTTTAATCTCATCATGGACTCTTATTTTTATGTATTTGTTGTGTTTTTATCAGGTACAGTCATTGATTTGTTTGATGATCAAGTTGTCTCTTCTTAGGTCAATGGAACCCCCTTCAAGTTGGATTATGTGACCTTTTAATATGACCACATTAGTATCAGACCTGATTCCTTTAGCAGAAGAATAGTTTTTTGAGGTGCTTATTGCTACTAGATTGTCATTGTTTCTAAACCTTCTCAAAGGCCAAGCTGGGAAATCAGTAAGTTCTTTTATTTGGATGGGTACCGGGATGGAATCATGAGTTTTTTCTGGTATTTTCAACCCAAATATAAAATCATAAAGTGTTTTACTATTCCATACTTGCTTTCTTCTTATGTGGAAAATCTTGATTCCTAAAATATCAACATGATTATATAATGTCTTATCCTACAAAATGCCTTAAATAGTTTCAAAATAGCAATACATCTACTCATAAGACTCTTCATTGCAGTATAAGGTTTTATTGTAGATCTTCTTGTCATTACCCCAGTAAAGATATACAGGTGAAATAGTATTTTTAAAAATCACTTGATAAAATTAGCTTCTCTATGTGATTAATGCCACCAACTTAAAGTTACTTTCATTTTTTTCATTATTTATTGTTTCCAGTATTTAGAAATCTATTTTTTCTTTTTTAATTTAATGTTGTTTTTAATTCTGTAATACAAACTCAAAACTTTATAACAAAGTACAGTCATAGAAGTCTCACTTTCTTCTCTGATTTCTCCACCATGTTTCCTCTCTTTACCTGTAGGTAAGAATTTTCACTAATGTCTGGCTTATCCTTCCATTGTTTATTCTTGAAAATACAAGAAAGTGTATAATTTGCATTTTCATATCCTCTATTTACTTACACTATACTACTAAAAGGTAGCATATTTCAAACACTTAAACTGACCTTGATTTTTCACCAGCAATATATATTGAGATAATCCATAATCCATAAGAGTTGACTGTAATCTTCCTCATTCCTTTCTTTATCTGCAGGTTAATTCACTGGGTAAATATATCATGATTTGTTCAACCCTTCCTGTACTGATGAGAATTTGGGTTGCTTCTTTTGTTTTTATAAATACTGTAATATTTGCATGTATTCTTGTGTATGGCATTTTGTATTTTTGTCGATGTATTTTTGGGATTCCCAGAGATGAAATTTCTGGGTCAAAGCGTTAACCTACATGTTAATTTGCTACATACAGGATAGGGATTTTGATCTACTCTATTCCCAGCACCTAGGACAGCGCCTGACACATGGTAGGCTCTCAGTAATTTCTGACATTTAATTAATTAGTTTTATTTTATCACAATAGCTATATTATAGTGCAGGTGGTGGTGGTTTTCAGGCTTTAGTGTGGATCAGAATCAGCTGGGGCCTCATCAGCACGGTTCTGATGTGGCAGGACTAAGATTGTGCCTAGGATTTTACACTTTTTAATAAGTACTCAGAAGGAATCTGATGCTAGTGGTCCACAGGCTACATTTAGAGAATATTATCTCACATAATTTCTGAGTTTGATAATCCAGAAGCAACTTATGACAATTTCTAGTGATGAAAGAAAGGTAATGAACATCTTTGGTCATCTATTTGTTTAACTGCAACAGTGGGGAGGTGAGCTTGATTTTTAAATTGTGTGGTCTGTGACTTGGGGTCCTTCTGATGAGTTCATAATAGGGACTCATCTCTGCAATTCACTAGCTGCGGGACCGTGATGAGGATGCTTAATTTCCCTGAGCTCCAGTTTCCTCAACTTTAAAACAAAGATAATAATAGTATACTTATCTCCTCAAGCACTACTTCAGCATTTAGCTGAGTAACTGGCACATAGTATGCCCTTAATGTAATTGGACTTTTCTGGAATTATTTTTTTTAAGTCAATATTAATTAATAAGTATGTATTTGTGTATAATATGCATTCCAAATGTGCATGTGTACGTGTATTTATAGGGCATATAAATTCCAATTTCTTGGAGCACAACACTTATGTTTCTTTGATTCCATCATCCTTTTTTTTACATATAACTTCTTCTTTCACACTTCCTGTTTTAATTTTAAGCGCAGATGGGTCAATTTCTTGGCAATCAATAGAACAGTTGCTAGGAGAAAAAAATAGGAATGAAATTTCTAATTACTGAAGGGTAACACTTAAAAGAATAGTTTTACAGTTAACAGCTGTGTAGCCAGAAATAAAAAATCTGATGAATGCATAATAACAAAGAACAAAAATTGCTTCCAATTTTGAGACTCATAGCTTGAGAGCTGAGAAACATTGGAAAATGACAAAATTTCAGAATCCTGACCTTAATTTTCCAAACTAGTTGTAGGTACATGATAAGAAACAGAAAAACTAATGGTCCCATTACAAAGTCTAAATGTCGTGGCATTTAAGACATAAATGAATACTGTGAGGAAAATATATATTAATACCATTTTATACTTTTAAAACATGTTTTGAACATTGAACAATAAATGTCAGTCATTGTAGACGGAAACGGTCTCCTTTATCTCTAACAATCTGTCTCTGTTTTCTCCTCGTGTCTGGGTCTATGGACAGCCATCACACTTTGGCTTCTCCTGGTTTTTGTCCTCTCAGTGGTATCATCTGTGTGTCTTCTCTTTGTGATGAGAGAGCTCGTAGAATTGGAAAGCCTGGGACCTTTCTGCACAGTCACAATTGCTGAATGTGAAACATTGAAGTTTTTGCCTCTTTGAGCTTTAATTTCCTTGTTTATAAAATAGAGGTTAGTTCTTCATTTAAGAATTATTATGAAGACATAACAGTGGTATCGTAAAGACTAAGTGAGCTAATAAATAACACAGACCTCTTTCTGTGCCTCCCTGCTACAGGAAAAGCACATGCATATGAAAATCTCTATGTTGCCTTTCTTAGCTTATATGTACTGCCTGGTTAATGTTTATTGCACAAGTCTTCATTTATTCACTCAATAAATACTAATTGAGTACCTGTTTTAGTTTGCTAATGCTGCCAGAATACAATATTACCAGAAATGGGTTGCCTTTTATAAAGGGGATTTATTAAGTTGCAAGTTCATAGTTCTAAGGCCATAAAAATGTCCAAACTAAGGCATCCAGAGTGGCATCCCTTGATTCAGGAAGGGTCAATAGCATCTGGAACACCTCTGTCATCTGGGAAGGTACGTGGCTGGTGCCTGCTGGTCCTTTGGCTTCTGGTTTCAAACAGCTTCTCTGGGGGCATTTTCTTTCTATATTTCCAAATGTCTGTGTGTCAGCTCTGAGCTTTTTCTAAAATGATTCCCTCTTAAAGGACTCCACTAAGTGAATTAAGGCTCACCTTAAATGGGCAAAGATACATCTCTATGGAAACCAGCTAATCAGAAGGTCCCGACCACAGTTGGGTGGGTCACATCTCCATGGAAACAACCTAATCCAAAGATTCTTCTCTAAACAATAGGTCTGCTCAACAAGATTGGATTAGGAAAAAGAACATGACTTTTCTGAGGTACATAAAAGTTTCACCAGCGCAGTACCATTTGTACCTTTTACATGCTTTGGGCAGATTAGTGAACCAAACAAATATCACTGCCCTCTTGGAGCTTAGCATACTAGCTAGAGATAGAAGAGAGGTGGGGAAAAGGCAATAGACAATACATAATGCACAATAAATAAGTTAACTTATTTATAAATAAGTTAACTTATTTATAAATAAGTTAGCTGTTCTATGTGCTAGAAGATGTTAAGTACCATGGAAAAAAGGGAGTCGAGCAAGAGGAAGCTGTTGACAGCATTTAACAGGGCAACCTTATTGAGAAAACCACTTTTGAGCAAAGACTTGGAGGATGAAGCAATGTCCCATGAGAATATCCAAGGATGAATGCACCATGAGTGGGAATACTCAGTGCCAAAGCCCCAAATGGAGCTTCCCTGATGTATTTGATAGCAGCCAGGGGGGCCTTGGGGTTGGAGAGGTATGAATCAGGGAGAATAACAGGAAGGAGGTCAGAACCCCTTATCTTCCTTAATAGTACCTTACCTAAAACTTGTAACTCTTTCCAAAACTTTCAAACATAAACGTCTATGTTCTGTTCATTATAAAAGCAAAAAGTCTTCAATTATCATTGCAGTGCCTAGAATTATTTCACCAAATATTAGACTAATCTCTTATGTTACACCTTATTGTTAGAACACACTTGGTGTGTTGTCTGTTTCCTGTTCTCTTTTAGCCCTTTCTCTCTTTTATTACTATAATCTGGCTTGAAAAGCATGAGTCCCTCTCTCACATTCACTAAATGTGTATTAAAATCTGCTCCCTGTAATTTATAATTTGCTCTTGAGATTTTATCCTTGTTTTCCATCCAAGTCCCTCTAATTGTTAGTCCAATGGGAAAAAACCTTCTCTTCCCTAGCTGTCCCAAAGAAAACAACTGTAAGCAAGAGAGGAAAAATGTGTGCATATTTCTCTGGATCCCAATTTCTAAACACAATAAGGAACCCAAGTCACAGACCGTATAAATTAAAATCAAGCCCACCTCCCACCATGTTACAGTCAAAGAAATGCAGGAGCAAAGATTTTCACAACTTTCCTTCTGATGCCAGAGAGTCCTGGAAGTTCTGGGCTGGATATACCAGAGAGCCCCAGGAATTCTCTTCTGGCTGAGAAAATTATCTCTGAAAATCCTCAGAGAAGTCCAACATTGACCAGGGGCTAACACAGTGAAGGTTCTTGACTCAGCTGCAGAAAATAACTCAAGGACTAGTCAGCATGTCCAGCCAAAGAATCCAAGGACTAGCCAGTGTGTACAGTTCAAAAATTTTGATGCACAGTGAAAGTACACACTTGAAGGATGATGAGCACAGGTTTCTCCAAAGGAGAAGCAGTCTGAGGTTGGGATCCTTGCCTCGTAAGGACTTGGAGGGGCCCATTCCCCTCTGGCTATGCTAATAAGGGATTGATGAGCTGTGCTTTTCATTGGTTCTTTTCAGGTACTGACCTGATAAGAGCTAGGTTTGCAGCAGGGGTGGGGGTGTGAGTGGGGCAGGGGATGGGAAGTAGGGGGTTGGGTAGGTGTGTGCCCACCAAAAGGAACTTTTTGTTACAAGTCTTACGGTCACTTCCTTTCCCTCCTCCCCCATATAACCTTCCTTATTTCTGTCATTAGAAATCATGACATATTGTGGCTCCAAATTTCACCTATCACAGGTATACCTGTGTCTTTCCCCAGGCAGGAGGAGAGATTTTTGAACATTATCATCTAAATAGAAGACAATTTATGGTCTCCATCAAATTCTCTTTCTCTTTTCAGACTGTTTTTTTTTATTTAAACTTATATTTACCAGATAAAGCTATTTAGTATTTTGCCAGTTTGACCTTAAAAGGGTTTTTGATTTTTTTTCTGAAAGAATTTAATAAGATATAAAGTGATCCTACCAAAATTATTTTTTTAATCAGAATTAGGGTGTGATTTGCTGAGTAGTTGTAATAATTTTCATGCTGCTTTACAGCACATTGGGTAATAACTTTTCTGTTCATTTTATTTAAAGATGAATATCCTATATTCCAGCGTTAAATTATTTTGCTCAGACTTCTACTTTTAAGTAGTTGAATGTCAAAATAACTTCAAAGAGTGTTTTAAATATATTAAGCAAAGAGAAAACAATACTCCTCCAGTTTGGCAGGCTTCTATGCATGCAATCTTGCATATAATAGAAGATCATGCCACCGCAGAGTTTGGTATAATAGACAGTAAGGAAGGCATTTAGGAGAGCTTGCATTTTTTGGTAAGTTGGGGATGTTAATTGGTACAACTTAAAGAAAGAAGATTTGAAATTGTATTACCGTCTATTCTTAGTTATTTTACATCACCGGTTTGCTCCATTCTGGTTTATCCCACCTGGCACACATAAATGGAAATTCTTTATTCCCTAAGGAAAATGGGTAGAATCATCACTACTTTCCAAACATCAAGGCAGAACTAGACATTGTGTCTGATACCCTTCCCTCAGAGATCAAGCCTATTTTGTTTGGAAAACTAAAGGCTTACGTTTCACGTGCATGACTGCACAGGCTCCAACTGAGACGAGCGAAATGCATTGGGCAATGAGTCACATACACCTGAATCTCTGTCTCGGGCTCTGCGTCTAATGAACCTCACCTAAGACCCCTACCACAGGCAAGGCACTCTGAATCACACAGTCTCTTGTTTGGATACACAGAAGGGGTATATATAATTGCAAACTTGATTTCTATTTAATGCCCCCAGGGGTTAGGCCATAAATCTTCAGTGAAGCTTATATATACGGTGATCAAGGAGGGCTTCACAAGAGAGTTACAATTTAAGCAGAAATTAAAGAGAGTATTTCAGGAGATGGAAAAACAGAGGAGTATGAAACCACAAGGCATGCCTGGGAATTACCTGAAGTTTTTTGAAATGTGATATGCTCGTCTCTTCAGAACAGCTGGAAAACAAAAAGGGCTATCTTGGTTTCAGGAATGCCAGGCTTCCTTGGTCCCCCTCTGACCTGTCTATTGTCCTTTTTATAGTTTTATCTGCAAAGGTGTTCTTCAAGACTCTACCCCTAGCCGTCTTTTCTTGATCCACACTTCCTGGGCAATTTCATCTACAAATGTCTTCAATGGCCATCTGTAAACTTTTCTATAAACACATGTCCAGATCCCTATTAAGCTCCAGGTATATTATACCCAGTGGCACACTCTATATAGCAACTGGAAATTTGCTCTGGTACCTTTTATTTGTCATGGTCAAAATTAAACTTTCAATACCCCATCTCCTATAGTTACAATTTCAGTAAAATATACCACCATACATCTAGTTGCAAAGGTCAAAAACCCAAATACATTTTAGGTTTTTAGCTCTAGTTCCTATGCAGCCCAACATCCCACAGCAAATCAATTATCAAAACTATCCATTCTCTCATGGCAAGACATCAGAACATCTCATAATGCCTTCCCTTCCGTCACCCTAGATCTGCCCTAATTCAGGCATTTATCATTTCTCACCTAGATTATTGCAACAACATGCTTCAGTCCTAATTCAATCCATTCTCCACTATCAGTACTGTACTATCAGTATGTGTTTCAAATGCAAAAAAATGAATATTACACTGTACTGGCCCAGACCGAGTCCATGCAGAGCACAGGCTAAGGCTGCTGCAAGATCGAAAAACACGCAGGCACAGAAGCAGACATAGGTTTATTAGGACTTATGAACAGGAGAAGTTCTGCAGTAGTGGCCGTCCAGATGTTTAGCATTCCACAAGGAGTAGGAGTCCAGGGGAGGGCAATGTGTGATTTTAGAACAAAGACATTCCATATAGTATGAGGACACCAGGTCTCTAGTATAATCATTAAAGGGACCTAAAACCTGATGTTTTACTAAAGATTAGTGTTTAAGACCAAAATATAATAAATGCCATTTTTCATCACGGTTATATTCTTCCTGCTCCAGGGAGATTGTTTACTTCCTTGACTTTTGTCCTTGGCTAAAGTAGGTTTGTTCTAGGCCGTTTAGTCTGGGGTCCAGGCACTGGGTCACCACAGACACTTACCAGTTAAAGATTCTCAAAAGTTCTCAACTACTTCAGGGCATAAAGCTCTAATTGCATTTGTATGGGATGCAAAGATCTTCTCAATCTGATCTTGGTCTATCTATCTAGGGTCATCTCCTGTCTCTTTCTGCCTCATACTTTATTCTCCTGAACCATCTGTAGTACTGAACCATCTGTAGCATCCTGAATGACCTCTTATGTTTGCCCCTTGTATATATTAACCCCTTGAATGGACTGTTCTTCCCTGATCTATCCGCCTTGCCAAAACAACTCATCCTCTCATTATCAGCTTAGTCATCGCCTACTGTGTGAAACTTCTCTCAGGTAGGGTAGGTGATCCTCTTACTATTTCCCTATTTTTTATATATATTTATTATAGCAACCATACTACTGGTTTATCTTTGCATGACCATCTCCTCAAAAAAACTGAGCATTCCAAAGGTGGAACAAAGAATTTTCAACTCCGTAATCCCAGAGCCTACTATAATACTTGGGATCCATTAGACTTTCAGTTAATATTTGTTGAATTAATGCAACTTTATTTTATCTGTATCAACCTTGCAATCCATGATGATCACTAAAATCATGTTTATTTCTCCCTACCTCTCACTGCCCACACACCCATAAATAAAATGAGAATAATTTGATTCATTTTGCCTGTTAACTAAATTAAATATTTAAAACAAACTGGCTTTATGCATGTACATTTGTACATATAGATAGAGCTATTGGCACAGCCAAGAATCAACTGAATTATATCTGGGTAGCAAGGTGATAGGTATTGACATAAAGACAATCAGTAAGACAAGAAAAAATATTTCAGGTTCGATTTAAGATTTTGCATGAAGTCATATCTGCTAGAAACAATCAGATTCCATTTCAGATCAATCCCAGGAGATATGTGGGGCTGACACAATGTGGAATTAAAATTACACTTTAGAAATCACTACCAAATATCTATGTATAAACCAAGCTTCAGCCCATTTTCTGTATTTTAAAAATAATTTTTTCTAAGCTATTTTAAAAGGCTACCTGTTGAGCTTAAACCTCCTAGCTCAAGTGAATTGCATCCCAGGGCAATGGAAAAAATTGCAGACAAGATCCCTAAACACTGTTGCAAGACTATTTTAGACTGTCATTTGGAAGCTGTTTGTACACAGAAGTATAACAGCTGCACTTAACTTCAATCCAATTCTTGTCATTGCTATTTACTCTAAGGTGTGCCAATCCTCAGTAATTTCATGAGAAGGGTGCAATGCAATCATTATTTACCCGAATTGTAATACCTTCCTATCACTCTATGGGTCAGATTAAAGAAATAAGCAAGCAAGCAAACAAACAAATGGAAGAGTTCATGCATAGAGGATTGAAGTGCCTGTGTATTCAACTTTTATTCCTGGTTTTGGGGTGTGGAGATAGAGAAAATTATTTCATTATTAAAGAGTTAATGGAGTTTAACAAATCTACTTAATACCCAAGTATCTATTAATGTCATGTATCTGGGAACTCTTAAAGCATTGTGTCAGAATAACAGTAAAGACAACATTCAGTAGTGAAATAGATGGAGTCTTAGACCATGGATAACTCATTCATTGATTCATCCACTCAACAAATATTTATTGAAGCCACTCTTCCTAAGGTATGGAGAATTCATTGAGTGGAGGAGGGGCAGCGAAGTTGATGTAATTAAGAGGCAATTGAGGTATATGGTGCATATCTAAGTTCTTTATAAAGACTTTTAGCTACTCTGCCATCTCTGTGAGGCTAGGAAAAAAGCAACAACTTTATTTCCCATAGAAAACTTGCCCTTTGTAATGGAGTAAGGTGTTCTGAGTCCAGAGCCCATGTTTTTCATCATTGTACAATGCTGTCTTCACCCAGAAATGACTACCACTGCCCTGCCCCAGATTTGTTTCACTTGGCTTCACTTGCAGACAAAAAGATCTTCTTTTTCTTCCTTACCTCATGGCATTCATTCTTTTCCTTTAGTTACTCCTGATACTCACAACAAAAGCTTCCTAATAGCTAAATTGCTATCAATTCTCCAGGCCAAAACTATTCCCATCTTTGTGCTGATATCACCCGTCTGAGTCATAAGTTATCACTGTAACTGGGGAGTGGGGAAGGCAGAGAAGAAGATTCCAATTTGTATTCCTAATGGTCAAATATAATTTAATTGGCAAAATGGATCCAAGGCTCTTCCTTGAGAAAAATAAAATGAATACAGATCCTTCCAAGAATCATTGAAACCAAAGTTTTTCTAGCTTCACTATAATTCTGCCTCTCCTCAGGGGTCCCATTAGACTCCCATTCAGATCTAACTAGGTCAGGAAAGATGGAGGGAACTCATTGAAAAGAAGAGAGAATTGGAAAGCAAATCTTGGTTCCCTGAGAAAGATTCAATAAAACAGGAGGCAGTCCCTGGATGAAGTGTTGACAATGGCTGCTTCAGGTAAAATGCTTGGGCCCCAGAACTTCAATCAGTAATGGACACCAGTGTCCATGCCAAACAACCGAGGCTTAAAGAACTTGCTTACTGACACAGTTTCAATACCTCTTAGGGGCTCCGAAATTAAGTAAAACCTGTTTTGAAGTGTGTTGAAGGGTTCAAAAGAGCATGTGGCAAAACCCCCAAGACTGTGACTCCCCATTCCCAGGTGGTGTGGCTAGAGGACAAGTGAATTACATCACCTTGTGACCTCACCCTGGTTGGCATGACTCTGATTTTAATAGTTGAATTTAGATGAAAACATTTTCCTACCTGTGTTAAACTATTAAAATTCAGCCCCAGAGTATCCATGTATTCTCATCTCTTAATACAACCCTAGGTATGCCCCTTAAATTAAGATGACCATCCATCAGTCTGCCCAGGACTGAAGGGTTTTCAGGGAAACCTGGACAATCAGGGCAAATGAGAACACTTGGTCATCCTAGGTCTACTTCCTACCCCAAGAAAGTAGGTGATTCCTGCTAGGGTGAGGCCTGAGAAGATATTGTTCTTATACCTTCTTTTAGTTTGTTAGCTGTTAGACTGCAATATACCAGAAATGGAATGACTTTTAAAGGGGGAAATTTGTTAAGTTGCTAGTTTACAGGTTTAAGGCCAAGAAAATGTCCCAATTAAAGCAAATCTATAAAAACATACAAATTAAGAAACCAATAAGAGGTCATTTTCACTCAAGAAAGGTCAGTGAAGTTCAGGGTTGTATTAGTTAGGGTTCTCTTGAGAAACAGAATCAACAGAGAACCCTCCAAAATATAAAATGTATAAAAGTGTCTCACGTGACCGCAGGAACTCAGAGTCCAAAATCCGCAGGGCAGGCTGTAAAGCCGACAATTCCAATGGAGGGTCTGGACAAACTCCACAGGAGAGGCTCGCCGGCTGAAGCAGGAAGAGAGCCTGAATCTTCTGAATCCTCCTTAAAAGGCTTCCTGTGATTAGATTGAGCATCACTCTTTGCAGAAGACACTCTCCTTGGCTGATTACAAATGGAACCAGTTGTGGATGCAGCTGACCTGATCATGATCTAATTCTATGAAATGTCCTCATTGCAACAGACAGGCCAGCACTTGCCCAACCAGACAAACCAGTACCACCACTTGGTCAAGTTGACACACAAAGCCGACCATGACAAGGGTTTCTCTTTCAACTGGAAAGGTTCATGGTGAACATGGCAACGTCTTCTAGCTTCCTCTCTAGGCCTCTTGTTTCATGAAGCTCCCCCAGGGGCATTCTCCTTCATCTCCAAATGTCTCTGGCTGGTGGACTCTGTAGTTCTCATGCATGTCTCTGCTGCTGTCGTTGTTTTCCTCTGTTGCTCTAATCATTCTCAAGCTTTCTCCAAAATGCTTCCTCTTTTAAAGGATTCCAGTAAACTAACCAAGACCCACCTGGAATGGGTGGACTTACATCTCCCTCTAAACAAAGGATTAATACCCACAATTGGTGTGTTACATCTCTATGGAGATAATCTAATCAAGTTTCCAACCTACAGTGCTGAATAGGGACTAAAAGACCTGCCTGGAATGGGTGGAGTCACATCTCCTTCTAAGGAAAGGTTAATACCCACATTTGGGTAAGTCACATCTCCATGGTGATAACTAATCTAGTTTCCAGCCTATGGTACTGAATAGGGATTAGATGAAATGGTTGTTCCAAGATTGATTAGGATTAAAACATGGCTTTTCTAGGGTGCATAAATCCTTTCAAACCAGCACATACTCCTAAAACAAGTGCCTGTCCACCAACAATTCTTAGTCAGATTTTACTCAGAGTCAGATCATTCTCCTTCCTTACACTTCTGAGAGATAAAGAAAGGATGATTTTTTTAAACAACCTGGGAGTCAGAATCCTTGTGTAATTTACAAAAATGGGCAACTGACACACAGGTGGTAATTTGCTGATTTGGCTTTTTAAAATATTGCATTAGACTATTATTTATCTTGATTTCTTCATTTTTGGTGCCTTCTTGCATTTCACATCTGAGGCAAAGCCTCACTTGCCTCACCCTATTTCAGTCCTGCCAATACATACCAGGGTTGGAACTCAGGGCCCTGGTAGCTAGTCACCAGGTTCTAACAATCCAGTCGTCACCTTTTCTGACAAGCACATCAAACTCAATGCTCCTTACCAAAACCATTTTTACGACTTTAACATTTGTGGATTTAGAGTTTTGCCTTTACATTGGACATACTTTTAAATGTTTTAGGAAGAAAGTAGCTATTCTTGCATTGTACTATTAGGTTCAAAGTAGAGTTTGTTTTGTATTCCCCTGGACTGTTTGATGTCTGAAAAGTTAATAATCAGGCTAAAGGTTTCTAAAATCCAATATGATTTTTTAAAAAATATTTATTGAGCGCAACAGTTTCTCTTCAGGTCCTCTTGACAATACTTGTACTCAATTTCAGATTTCTAAATAAGAAAACGTGTTAGAATGCAGCTGTGTTCATGCTCTCGAACATGAGCTATGCTTAGGCAAAACGACTTCCTCCCTCATGCTCTCACCTGTCCCTGAGCTCGCTGCTTCCACAGTTATTGCTTCCATATATATTTCTCTGTACATTAAAACCTTCCCATCACTACATGGGAAAAAGAATAATTCCTTATATTTTCCAGTATAAGTCAAAAAAACAACTTGATTTGAAAAGTGCATGATGAAGAAAGGTAGAATTGATAATGATGAGTGTTTCTTTGGCTAATACTTTATTCAGAGTGTGTGGCTATAGAGGCAATCAATTTTTTTAGCCTCTCATTTTGTGCTGTAACATCTTTAAAAACACTACACCTCAAAACAGAGTCAATCCTTTATTAATAAGGTCTACATTTCAGAGGGGAATACATCCAGAATCTAGCTCTCTACTTGTGGTTCATATCATAATGAAATGCTATCCTCTTTCCAGCAACTAATGGAATATACCCCAAGGCCCAGTGCCATCAGATGCATTTTAGAAAATTAGTATTTTATGTGAACACCATTATGCTTATTTTAATTGATGGGGCCTACATTAAATTGTCAGAAAGTAGATCTTTTAAGGGAACTAGTGGTAATGATGTTTGCTTTATATTTTTTCAAAAAATTATAATGTCATCAATTTTCAAATAGCTTTTTTAAATTTAATGACCTGCATTTTTAAAACCTGCTCACTTTTATCCTCTGACCTTGAAGTAATCATAGGAAGTAGGGGCTAGAAGATATTTTAGCGCTCTTCCAGTCTAATTCCTCAGATTACAGAAAAAGTTTTAATGCTGGGGTGAGGTCAATCCCAAACTGGAGCCCCAGTTTCCTGGTTTCCCGACCAAAGCATTTCCCCCTACACCATACTGTGTTATTGTGACATTGGTCTCCTGCATCTTCCTGTCCACAAACAGATTTACATGACAAGGAGAATGATTTACTCACATCATCGTCTCCTTCAGGAAAAAGTGGGGTGCACAACAGCTTCAAAGTGGAGGGTTTAGAGAAATGAATTCTAATAAAATAGACAATGCAAGATGCAAAGATTTGTTGAAATCCTAGTCAAGAAGAGAAGTTTCTTTCTCCTACTTTTTCTCTTTAAGAAACAAAAGAAAAAAGATATCCAAACTCTAAATGTCTTGGGTTTCAGGAATAAGCTCTATCAGTGAGTCAGACTTTCAAAATAATATTAGCAAAGGAAGTGACTGTCAGTGCATGGGTGAGTTTTTTTCTGTTTTTTTGGAAGTCACATGAAAAAGAAAAAAAAAGTTCTATGTACAATTTTGAAACATTCTTTCTCCCACTCTGTTCAGGGCTTGCTCCAAAGTCCAGGCCACCAGGGAATGACTTAGATCATTTTTTTTTCAGGCCTCCTGCCTCACATAACCGAAGATCCAGTTCAAGAAGATTATCATTTTCTTCAGTGAGAAATATGTCTTTGACATTGTCATTGCTTTACCTAGAATATCATTTCCATCCTCCTTCTCTTCTTGCCGGAATCTTAGGCATCCTTCAAACACCTGATTTCAGAACACCTCCGCCTTGAAGCCTTTGAGGATCTTCAAATTTATACTTAGTGACTACTTCCCATATCACTTTTATTGAATCCCTTGTAGAAATTAGCCTAGTTTACCTTGTTCCATAGGGTGCATGACTGTCTTCCCTGCTAGATTCAAATATAGCTGAGGTCTAGGAAAATATTTCATTCTTATTTGTATCAGGATTATGTTATCAGGGATCCCCCAGTAAGCACAGCAAAGGCCTTGGAGTCAAGAAACTATCTGACACGAGGCATCCACGCTTAGCTTGTATTCTCCCAAAAGCAGTCCTTGACACAAGAATTTGAATGCAAGTATTTTATTTGGGAAGTGAGGAGAGGAAAAGTGAGACAGTGAAAGAAGGAAAACCTAGAAGGGGATATTAAAAATAAGCAGGATTCTGCTTGGGTAACTGGAATTCAGTCCTGCTACAGACCCACTGAGAAACCATGTAGAACATGCCTCAGATTGTCCTATTGAGACAAAGAGGCTGGAGTAGAACTTCTTCAATTTGTGTCCCTCCTAGTCTGAGGACTGCTCTTGGAGTGAGTCCTTCTGGCCATCGTCTGCTGAAGATCAAGCATTCTCCCAAGCTTCCAGAGAAGGCCAGAGGCAGAGAGACAGACATAGGTGCTCAAGAAAATTCTAGCACTGTGTGCCATAGCTGCATATGACCTCTAGAGTGGGCCAAGAGGACCCTTTGCTACAAGGTCTTACTGTTGAGTTTAAACCTAATTGCTAATCTTAATGAGATATAAATGCTGGGAAAGTACTGACTTTATTCTTTTCTAAGGAAACAGAGGGTGATTTAAACATTATTATAGCTTCCTTCCCAAACCAAAATACATATTTGATCTGATTTTCTGTTTCTGACTCACAAAAAGATTTTGCTTATATGAATAAATTAGATTGTTCCCTAATATGGGCTACTCTCCAAAAACAGTTTGGAAACTACTGCTTATCAAGAGCCTACTCTCTATTTTCCTTGAGATGTTATCTTTCTCATTTGAAGAGTAATACATGTTAATTATAGAAAAATCATAAAATACACAAGGAAGAAGAAAAAAGAAAACAATTCATTGGTCTCATGTGTACTTACATAGAACAATAGCGTGGAATAATCTGTGTGTAGGGCCCAAACATTTGCCTTAATAAGATTATCTGCTGCCCCTGTGCCTCACTTACATGAGACTATTGATAAACTTTTTGTGTTATTAAAGGACACAGTTACTATCTGTCATTTTTAATGGCATATTTCTTTAGCAGAATCAACAGTTTAGAGAGAAAATTACTGTTTGTATTGCAGATAGGTAGGACTTTTAAAACTATTCATTTGTTATTGATTTCTAATCATCCTACATTATAGTAAGAGGGTATAATCTACTTGATGTTACTGTGTGGAACATGTTGATGCTTCATCCCTGATCTGGTACATGAACACCTTTTGTGAATATTCCAGATTCTCAAAAAGTTGTGTAGTTTCAGCTCCTTGCAGAGGAACATGCTATGCTTGTGCTACCTTCTATACACTGAAATTTTGAGAACATCTTAAAAGATATATTGCACAGTTCTTACTCAAACTAAATTAAATTCAAAGGTGTCCTGCCACTAAACCAAATTGATCAATTATGATGTCCTGAGATAAAGCTATAGTTAGAATCTGCCCTTGTACTTTCAAGTTTGAAATTGAAAGAATAGACTTCTCCAAACATCATCCAAAGTCTGTTGAGACAGAGCTTTTGCCAAGGAAGACGGCAGAATAGAATGGATCTACTTCAATCCGGTGTACACCATGGGAGTCACAGCACACACTTGTTGGAATATCCCTCGGAGAGAGCATACTGTCCAAATGTGAACCCCAGGAGACATGAGAAAACAGCAACAGCAGTGAAAACCAACTATGGAGGAAGAATATTTCCTATTCTCTCTGAGGTTGCTGGGATAATTGCTTTCCTGCTGAGCTAACCCTTCAGTGAAAGCTTCTGGCTTATAGAAACACAGGCAGCCCCAGGGTATGCCTTGTACCATCCAAAGGACCATGCTAAAAATATGCAAAAAGACAACCTACAGAATGGAAAAAAAATTTGGAAACCATATGTTCAATAAACATTTAATATCCAGAAAATACAAAGAAAACCTATAATTCAACAGCAAGAAGGCAGAACAACCCAATTTTTAAAATGGGCAAAAGTCTTGGACAGACAATTTTGCCAAAGAAAATATACACATTGCCAACAAGCACATGGAAAGATGCTCCACGTCATTAGCTATTAGGGAAATGGAAATAAAAACCACAGTAAGATATCCTCTCACACCGACAAAATGGCTACTATTAAAAAAATGAAAAGTAACAAGTGTTGGAGAGTTTGTGGAGAATTATGAACACTCACCTATTGTTGGGAATGTACTATAAAGCAGCTGCTGTGGAAAAAATTTGACAATTCCTCAGAAAGTTAAGTTATAGAATTACCATATGACCCAGCAGCACCTTTCTATATACCAGAAAGAAATGAAATCAGGTACTCAGACAGATATTTGCACACCAATGTTCAAGTGGCGTTATTCACAGTTGCCAAATGATGGAAGCAACCCAAATGTCCATCAACTGATGAGTGAATAAACAAAATGTGGTATACCCATGCAATGGAATATTATTCGGTCATGAAAAGAAATTGAGTTCTGATACATGTGGCAACATGAATGAATTTGGAAGACATCATTTCAGGAAAATAAGCCAGACATGAAAGGTCAAATATTGTATGATCTCACTTATATAAAATAGTAAGAATAAGCACATTCATAGAGTCAGAAACTAGAATACAGGTTACCAGAAGCCAGGGTAGGAGCAGGGATAGAGAATTAATGCTTAACTGGTACAGAATTTCTGTTTGAGGTGACAGGAAAATTTTGATAATGGTGTTGGTGATGGTAGCACAATACTGTAAAAATGATTATCATCACAGAATTATGTATCAGAATGTAGGTAAAAGGGGAAATTTTAGTTTGTAAATATGTTAATAGAATAAAAATTTTTGAGAAACCAATCACAGGACTGTACAACACAAACAGTGAACCCTAATGTAAACAAATAGTTGAATACAATTATAATATTCCTGCATCAATTGTAACAAAAGAGCCACACTAACGTAAAATGTTATTAATGTGGGGGTGAGATGTATATGGGAATTCAGTTTTTTCTCCATGGCTTTTATGTAAACCTATAATTTTTCTACTAAAAATAAGCTACACTGAGATACACTTCACACCCATGAGAATGGATACTATTTAAAAATAGAAATTAAGTGTTGGTGAGGATGTGGAGAAATAGGTACTCTCTTTCATTGTTGGTAGGATTATAAAACAATGAAGCTGCGTTGGAAAAGAGCTTGGGAGTTGCTCAGAAAGTTAAGCAAGAATTACCACATGACCTGGCAATCTCACTTCTAGATATTTCACCAAAAGAATTGAAGCGGAGGTGCAAACAAATATTTATAGATTGCAGCATTATTCACAACTGCCAAGAGTTGGAAAGAATAAAAATGCCCATCAATGGATGAATAGATAAGCAAAATGTGGTGTATACATATAATGGAATATTATTCAGCCATGGAACGGAATGACATTTGGAGATGTGCTGTGACATGGATGAAACTTGAAAACATCATATTCAGCGAAATAAGCCAGACCAAAAAAATGTCAGCTATTGTACGATTTCACTTATATGACATATCTAAAATAAGCAAAGAAATAGAAGGAGAAAGTTGATTAGTGGGTACTGGGAACTGTGAAGAGGTGGAATGTAGTATTATTGCTTAACATGTACAGAATTTTGGTTTGGGGTAATTGAAATGTTTGGGTAATAAATGGTGGTGATGATATCATAATATTGTGAAAGTAATTAATGTCCCTTGTGCTGGTTTGAAAATATTATGCACCCCAGAAAAGCCATGTTTTAATCCTGATTCAATCTTGTGGAGGTAGCTATTTCTTTTAATCCTAATTCCAAACTGTAGACTGGCAAATTTGATTAGATTATCTCCACAGAGATGTGATGCACCCAACTGTGGGTGTGACCTTTTGATTAGATGGACATAGGACTCCACCCATTCAAGGTGGGTCTTGATTAGTTGACTGGAATCCTTCAAAAGAGGAAACATTTTGGAGGCAGTCAGAAATGACAGAACCATGAGAAACTTCAGAGCAGAGCTGACACAGATGCTGACACTTGGAGAACAGAGACACAGATATTTGGAGTTAGTTGGAGCCTAGAAGATGACCCCATGAGACGTTAAGTAATCCAGAAACTGGAGAGAGCCAAGAGAAGCCAAGAGATGAAAGCCAGCCCCAAAGAAGCAAAGTATGGAACCCCCACAGGAGCTGAGGCTGACGGCAATGAAGCCCAGGAGCAAGGGACCAATAGACACCAGTAAGTGACTTCCCAGCTGACAGAGGTGTTCCAGACCCATTGGCCTTCCTTCAATTAAGGTAACTTTCCCTGGATGCCTTAATTTGGATGTTTTTATAGGCTTAGAACTGTAAACTTGTAATTTATTAAATAAATTAAATAAATTTATTTATTAATTTAAAAAAATTTAACAAACGAACTAAAACATTAACATATATAATCAGTAATTCACAATATCATCACTTAGTTGCATATTTATCATTTCTTAGACTATTTGCATCAATTCAGAAAAAGAAATAAAAAGACAACAGAAAAAAATAAAATGAAAACAGAAAAAAGAAAAAGATTATACATACCATATCCCTTGCCCCTCACTTTCATTAGCATTTCAAACTAAATTTATTTTAGCATTTGTTCCCCCTATTATTTATTTTTATTCCATATGTTCTACTCATCTGTTGACAAGGTAGATAAAAGGAATATCAGACACAAGGTTTTCACAATCACACAGTCACATTGTGAAAGCTATATCATTATTCAATCATCCTCAAGAAACATGGCTACTGGAACACAGCTCTACATTTTCAGGCAGTTCCCTCCAGCCTCTCCATTACATCTTGAATAAAAAGGTAATATCCACTTAATGCTTAAGAATAACCTCCAGGATAACCTCTCCACTCTGTTTGGAATCTCTCAGCCATTGCCACTTCGTCTCATTTCACTCTTCCCCCTTTTGGTTGAGAAGGTTTTCTCAATCCCATGATGCTGAGTCTCAGCTCATTCTAGGATTTCTTTCCCACATTGCCAGGAAGGTCCACACCCCTGGTAGTCATGTCCCACGTAGACAGAGGGAGGGTGGTGAGATTGCTTGTTGTGTTGGATGGAGAGAGGGGCCACATCTGAGCAACGAAATAGGCTCTCTTGGGGGTGACTCTTAGGCCTAAATTTTAAGTAGACTTGACCTATCCTTTGTGGGGTTAAGTTTCATATGAACACACCCCAAGACTGGGGCTCAGCTGATAGCTTTGGTTGTCCACACTGCTTGTGAGAATATCAAGAATTCAACTTGGGGAAGTTGAATTTCTCCCCGTTCTCACCATTCGGGGCTTTGCAAATACTTTTCCACTCACTCGAATCACTCTGGGATTCATCGAGGCATCACTCTGGACAAACCAACAAAATCTCACGTCCTACCTGAGATTCCAAGTGCTTATGGTGTTCAATCAAACTATCTACATGAGTTATATTAGGAAATGCACTAGTCAAAATATAAATTTTGTACCAAATAAACATTTTTTGCTTTAGTCTCACATGTAAGGTGAGATTTTAAAATATTAATTACCATCTTAAATACCCCTTTTTAAAAGCCATTCCAGTTCTGGTGTATCACATTCTGGCAGCTTGCAAACTAAAACATCACTGAACATACACATGAAAGTGGTCAGAATAGGAATATATACATATATAATATATATATATCCATAATAAAAAGTTCTTTTCAAATTAAAAACAAATTACAAAGGAAGAGTACTGAAGTTTTCTGACCATCGTCCCGTACATACGAAACTCAAAGAGAAAAGATGCTCTAGGTACCCTTGGGGGTATAGAGAAATCTCCTACCATCATACACATTTAAACATGCATAATGGAGGGGGGGGTTAAGTCACAAATTCACAAAACATTCCTCAGTATTTCCCACGAGGCCAAATATATTCTCCCCAATGCCCCCAATCTCCTTTAAAATTTACAGTGACAAACAGCCATGAATGTAAAAGTAGACATTTCATCTTCGAGCATCTTCTAGTCATCATCAAAAGGGGATGATACAAAAGCTGTTTCAGAAGGAATCTGTTCCCAAGGCACTCAGTCTGTTTAAAAAGCTGCATTATTGGTAGTTTTCAATAGAATTCTCATTGCGTTCTCTGAAGAGGCAAGAGCTCTCAAATCCAGAAATGTCCCTGTGGCTATCAAAAAACTATTTTAAAATTTTTTAAAGGAAATGAATTTGAATCTTAGTGAAATATATCTTTTGTGATACTACTAAAGCTAAAGTCAAAGAATAAGGTGAGATACACAGAGACCGCAGTGGATTGTAAACAAGACTCTTTAAACAGTCATGAAATTCAGCTCCTACAGGCAATCAAATACTTTCCATTCTTGCTGGAAAGAAGGTCTTTGTAAAACTTGAATTTATCATCAGACCTTGATGAAGATCTGAAGATAAATTCAACACTGCAGTCTTTGATCAGAGTTTATAACTGCAAGATGGTCTATAAGACAGGAAGCTCTATATTTAATCCTAACTTGAATATTTGAACTACCTGCTACCAACAACCTCTGATTTTGCACCACCTCTGCTATTGGTTTTAATATTAGAAAATTGCTTCTTGGAGAAAATACGTTTATTCCATGTTCACATAGCAAACTCACAAATGTATTTTTGGACTGTAACCTGTGGTAAAGTTGAAAACTGTCCATATTAATTTTTCCAGACAGAGAAACTTTCTCACTCAGGATAGTGATGTGTCACCAGATAGATTTTGCTTTAAGGTTTAATAAACTGACCACCTGTCCTGGTAGTTAATCACTATAAACACCAGAGAATCCAAATTCCAAGAAAATGTTTATAGGATAAAACGGTCCCACCATTTTCTAACACAAACTTTAATATATTTTGTCAGAGGCACATGGAGGTTTGGGGGATGCAGGAAAACACGTCCCTGGATTTCTTACATAGACATGTACACATGCGGTGCTGGCACATGGGCACATACACACATACACACTTTGCCAAATGGAAAAGGGAGAGTTTCTTTCTCCTCAAAGTAACTGCAATTTTTTTTAATACAACCAAAGGCAGATAGAGGGATAACTGCTTGTGTATAATCTTCCTTTTTTGCCATAATATTTTACTGCTACTGTGAGCTTTAAGGAAGTTATGTGAATGTCTTGCTTCAACAGCTGATGATCCAAGTAGAGCCACATTTAGGGAATAATTCCCTCGACCTCGTTCCCAGGAACATCAACAGCAGTAGTCTGAATAAGACCTAAATGTGCGAAAGTCGCAGAGGCGAAACAAAACAGAATAGTGATTAATGCTGCCATTTGTTTCCATCAAACAGGATAAATGTAAAGCAGCTTCAGTGTCTTCAGTTGTTCTAGCTAAGTTTTCAAGGGCTCTAGAATGCAATTTAATTTGAAAACAAAAATTTTTACATTAAAAGAATATAAATTTGTTCCCCAAAGTTGAGAAGGAAGAATGGTCAAGAATAACTTCCTGCATAAGGGAAAAGTACAACTAAAAATAAGAAATATGAACAATTAAATTTTGCTCTTAAATTATACTTAGTGGTTCTGAATGAACAGATTCTTATTGCCTTTTAAAATTAACACCGTTGAGATGTTAAAGCACTAATTTTAACAATTATCCACTTTATCCTTAAAAATAAACTTATAAATCTATATTCTAGTTTATGGTGGCTAAAAACCCAGTGGTATACATTATTTGGTTAGTCCAGTATCTTCTACATCCCAGAATATTCTTCTTCAGTTTTACTGAGAGTAGTTATTTGAACTACTCTGTATTCCCAGAATACACTAAAAACTTCATCTGCATTTTAAGGAGGTATGTTAGAAACAAACTGTGTACACTTGTATATATGAACATTTCATGAAGTCTGATAAATTAGGTCAAGAAATACTGAGCAACTAACACATGCAAGCAACAGTGGTATGTCTCTTCAGCTAAATATTTATTTGGAAGTACTTTTGTGTGATTGGCTATTATACCTAAATACTTAAGTGTGTGTGTATGTATAAGTATGAGAGAGAGGGTGTGAGGGAGAGAAATGCAGCATAAGCCAAAATAAATTTAAATTGAACAATTTAAAAATACTTATAACTTTTTTCTGGAGAAGACATCTGCTTGTATCAGTTATGTCTGGTTGATAAAAGTTTACTTTAAGAAAATGTCTGCATTTCCTGTCACAGAGGTGCATTTTCATTCAATGATTTTTCAAGTGCTAATATAAAATTTGCAAAAGTTTGCATCTTATGTTGGTATGGCTTTATGACACAAAACTTAAACATAAAACTTAGTAAAAGAACTGCTTCTTAATATCATAAAAGAACTGCTTCTTAATATCATAATAAGTGTAAGTTCAGTTATTCAACAAAAGAACTGAATATTTATTCAATGCTCATTCTGTGCCAGGGGCCATATAAACCCCTGAGAATACAGCTGTTAACTAAACAAAGAACCCTGCTTTCATGGAGTTTACACAGCACTATATGCAATACAGAGGAATCAGTCTTGCAGACTTTCCTCATTGTCTTTACCATGCATTTCCACATCTTGCAATCAGATCATATTCCATACTCCAGGAATGTTAATAAATATTAATTAAGAAGACTAATTAAATCCTACGAAGAGAACGCCTTCTATTTTTAACTACACATGGAAATCAGATCGACAGCTGTGAGTCAGAAGCATTATTAAAAGTTGTTAATTGGTTTACATAGAAGTAAAGTTATATTGTTAACCTTTAAAGTAAAAGAATCAGGCACCAGTGTAAAGGAATGGATATTGAGATTCCAATCTATGTGATTATTTCTCAAATAGATTAGTGATCCTTATGAAGCCACTATTAATTGTTCCACTTGGTTACTACATGACTGAAAGGGAAATTAATGGTTCCAACAATATCAACTAGCAGAAAAAAAAAAAGTCCAATCAGCCACAGGGATAGGAACTGGGAGTTGGCTTTTATTTGAACAACGATAATTAGGCTACCAAAATCAAGAGATGGTACAGATCAAACAGAGCAAGCTCTTACTTAAAAGGAATCACTGTAACTACCGTTTTTTAAACACTGTTTTTACCAGGCCCTCTCCTTTTCTTCTACAATATACTGAATCTTCACAGCAAGTCTCCCTGGAATGTGAGCATTATTATCCTACTTTACTGATGAGCCAGCTGAGACGAAGGGAGTTGAAGTAACATGTCCAGGACATCGAGCAAAGACTACATTCAGGGTGTGCGTTTTGAATCATTGTGTCACTTGTCCCCCAAAGAACCAAAGTTCCTATTCAGCCTATCAGACCCACTAAAATCAGGCCTCCAGGTCAAAGTATAAAGTCTATAGTACAGTATTTAATTCAAGGAGCTGGAAGCAATGCCAATAATTAGAAAAATTTTTAAAATTAGAAACAGCCTAGCTATTTCTTTGGTTTTCTACCTTTTCTTCACATTCATCCAAGAAAGGAATGAGCCTGAAAGCACAGATAATTCATATCTGTACTTATATCACAACTGAGCTGTTAGTCATTGTTATTTTATTATTCATGTACTTGAAGAGAGAAAAAACAAGCTCCCAAACATTCTCTTGAATTCTGAGATAGTTAAACAGTTCTACAAAATCCTACTCCTGTGACCAGTGGGCTGAAATTAGAAATAGAAATGATAAAAACAATAAAAATAATAATTCTTATTATAAGCCATATAAGACTTCAAAATCTTACAAGACTCGTAACAACTTGAAGCCACTATAAGGCATTATAACAACAATCTCCCATGTTCCACTACTCTCCTCCCTGCAACGTCATATTCGCTCCCCAAGTCCAGCTAGCTACGAAGAGGGATTCACTGATAACAAAGTTAAAGCGTAGCATAATGGGAAACATATAAGGGAAAGAGGCTACTATTCCTACTAACCGTGCCTTTGGAAGTGATACTGATGCAAAATGTATATTTTGGGTGGTTGATATTTACAATATTTTTCTCAAAGATGAATGAAAACTCTCATATGGATGCATAATGGAATATACAAAAATAGTTTCATTGAATTCTCACATTCTAGATTTTGGAAATTGAATGGTGGGAAAAAAAGCCAGAATTTAGACTTGAAGTATAGTCAAACACTTAAGGAAATGAAAACTTTGGCAGTAGATTTGGCCATGTTATATGTTCAAGACAGTAATTTCAAAATCCTTATGTCTTATTTTGTAAGCAAGGTTTGATTGAGCTATTTCAAAATGAGGGAAATTCATTTAAATCATTTCCTCCACCCAAAGAACCTGATCTTGGCAGACATTGACTAAACCAATCCAACTTGTTTTTTAATATGAGGATCTACTGGGAAGCCAGCCAACCACTGTCTAGTGTAGTAGAAACATCATTAAATATAGTATAACCAAGCAAATATGTAGTTGAGGAAGGCCACACTGATCTCAGGAAAAGTCGTATGAGTTTGTTTGAATATTCAGTACGAAAGTTCATCTTTGACTAAGGGTGGTGAAGAGAAAAAAATGAGTAAATGTGTGTCTGGAAAGAAAAAAAAAATTGGCTTGTTTTTAAATTGTTTAGTGAGTTCTTCAGAGGTGTGGTTTGACTGAATGCCAAAAGCAGCAGGGAGAATTTCTGACAAGTATTTTGCCATTCCACACCTGAAGGCTGGTACACCTGTATTATGTGACCATGTCCGGATTAGCCTCCAGGAAGAGAGGTTTGCTTAAAAACAAAAACAAAAACAAACAAACAAAAAAACTGTAGGGGCAGAAATATTACCACTACTGGAAATTCTAGACTAAAATTAAGGCAAAAAGAGAATAGAAACTTTCATTTCCACTTTCTAATAAATACCGATATATGGACCTTGATGATATATTTAGATGGAATCTTTCAAAAAAACTTCCAAGGAACCTGAGCCTTATGGAGAACCTAAAGATATCTTCAGGTAAGTACAAACACTGAAACCCCGGGAATATAACAGTTAAGAAAACAAATATTCCCTGACTTCATTTAAAATAAAAATGTGTTTATTGTCTGAAGAAGAGGCAATACCTAACCTACCGTTCAGAACCCAAGAACATTTTTTATCTCTGGTAGTTGTTTCTCCATGCCTTGCAATAAAATGAATTTGAATTTATGTGTAAATGAGATGGATAGTTGCCTAAATTGTGTTACTTAAGGAGTATTAGAAAGGGTCTTTAAAATTTCTCCCACAGGACAGGTTTGATATGGCACCATTATTAAAGAGTCATCCTTTGGTTCGATAGAGTGTAAGGGTACGAGGTTAAAACACCCTAATATTCTAGAGAGAGATAACTCATTAGGCTGCTATGTGGAGGAATGCCTCATTGATGATATGCATACCAGATTGCAACCCATAACTATCTGAGAGGAAATCTGATTTGGGGATATGATACAGGTAAGCCTTGATTAAGAATTAAAATAAGGAAGAGAGAAGATGGACTCCCCTAGGTAGGTCAGATTGGGTTGGTTGTTGTGTCCTCAGGGTTCTCTGGATAGCCTAGAGGATCAAATAGACATTGGAAAATGTAAGAGAAGAGACCAAGTTGCTGGAGAAAGGTGGACATCACCAATAACATACTTAGCTTACTTACTCACTGTGTTCCTGAAAAGACTCACCCCAAATGTAGGGCTGAAAATACATATGCAGAAAATTCTATTGGGCCAGAAAAATATTTTTCAAGCCACAAAAACTTTATCTTATCTTCGCCCTTAGCCTTACTCTGAATTTTATTACTAAAAAAAAGCCTTAGAGATTATCCCTCTCAAGCTGTCCAATTAGAGGATATGGAAACTGAGATCCAGAAATATTAAATGATATGCCCAAGGTTACCTAAAAGTTAGTGTGAGAATCCCCACCAGACTCCTAGTTCAGCTTTCCTCCTGTTATTCTATGCCATTGTTTGCCAATCTTCAGTCATTTCTATTTTCTCTTCACTTTTGCCCTATTTTATTATCAGTCCCGTAATTTTTTCTGAAATTGACTCAGTTTTTCACTTACCACATTTTTTGTGTATAGAAAAACCTTTTGTCTACTTTTGTAAAACTACCACAAATAGAAAACCAAAAGCATTTGCCTTGAATAGAAAGTAACAGTAAATATACATGCTACAGTAGAGTAAAAATAACAGAATGAAGGGGCTGTTCTCGGGTCTCATCAGAGATTCCAAAGTGTTGGGTCCAGGCGGAGGGGACAGTTCTGAGGAGGTGGTGGGAAAAGATACCAGAAGTGTGGTGAAGGTGGAAAATACTTTCTAGAAAGGCTCTGATCTCATTTGACAGTAGAGTGTTCTCCCTGGAGAAAGGCCTTATGAGTGTGGCAAGTTTGGATGTGGCCTCATTCAACATTGGGGAGTTCACACTGGACAAAGGCTTATCAGTGCAATGAATATGGTAAATATGGTAAATCCTTCAATGACAGCTCCACTCTCATTTGGCACTGGGGAATTCACACTGGAGAAAAGCCTTATGAATGTGCCAGATATGGAAAATCCTTTAGCCAAAGCACCAAATTCAAACAACATCAGCGATCACAACAGAGCAGGGGCTTATGAGTGTGGCAAATGAGGAAACACTTGAACCACAGCTCTGGCCCCCTTCAACACCAGAGAGTTCACACTGGAGAAGGACTTATCAGTGTAAAGAATGTGGGAAATCCTTTAACCACAAATTCATTCCCATTCAACACCAAGGAATTCAAACTGGAGAAAGGTTTTATGAATGTTACAAATGTGGAATACCCTTTACCCGAAGCTCCAACTTCATTAAACACCAGAAAGTTCACACAAAAGCCGGGGCTTATGAGTGTGGTGAATGTGGGAAAACTTTCAGCCAAAGCTCCAGTTTCACTCTACGTAAGAGAATTCACACTGGAGCAAGACCTAATGAGGGTGGTGAATGTGGGAAATTCTTCTACAAAACATCTGGCCTCATTTGACACTGGAGAGTTCACACTGGAGAAAGTCCTTATCAGTGCAATGAGGTGGTAAACCCTTTAATGACAGCTCCTTTCTCATTTGACACGGGAGAATTCACACTGGAGAAAAGCCTTATGAATGTAACAAGTGTGGAAAATCCTTTAGCCAAAACTCCGATCAACACTGGAGAATTCACAACAGAGTAGGGGCTAATGAAACAGGCAAATGTGGGAAATCCTACAGCCAAAGTTCTGCACTCATTGACATCAGGGAGTTCACACTGAAGAAAGGACTTAAGTTCAGAAAATGTGCTATTTCTTCTTTTTTTCCCCCAGGTATTTTTTTCTTATTAGAGAAGTTGTGGATTTATAGAACAATCATGCATAAAGTACAGGATTCCCATTTACCATCCATCTCCAGCACCTTGCATTAATGCAGAATGATTGTTACAACTGATGATGGCCCATTTTAATAATTATATTATTAATTAAAGTCTGTGGCTTAATTTAGGGTTCACTGAATAGTGTAGTTCTGTGGTATTGTTTTGTTTTATTTTTGTTTTTGTTCTGTTACCATTTATACAATCTAAATCCACCCCCCCCCTCCTTTTTTTTTTGCATGGGCAGGCACCGGGAATTGAACCCGGGTCTCTGGCATGACAAGCAAGAATTCTGCCACTGAACCACCGTCGCACTGCCCTGAATTTCCCCTTTTAATCATATTCAGATGTATGTTTCAGTGCTGTTAATTGTGTTCACAAAGTTTTTTTAAGCCTTAAATTCCTATTCCCTATCCTCACCCCATCCCCTAGTAACCCGTATTCTAGATTCCGACTCTATGAGTTTGCTTATTTGGATTATCCTAAAACAGTGAGATTGTGTAGTGTTTGTCCACTTGTGGTCTGGTTTATTTCACTTGGCATGCTGTCTTTGGGATTCAAACATATTGTTACGTGTATCAGTACTTCATTTTCATTTCTGAATTGTACCCTGTTGAGTGTATATACCACATTTTGTTTATCCAGTCATTGGTGGATGAATGCTTGGGTTGTTTCCATCTTCTGGCAATTGTGAATGCTGCCTCTATGGGCAGTGGTGTGCAATCTCTAAAAAATAAAATACAGGATAAAGTAGCATATTCTAACCAGTATCTTACCTGCTGAAAACTCTGCAAGAGGCATCCTCCACCTTGTTAAAAATGGAAGATTAGAGAAATTTAGAGACAGATTAACACCAGACTGAGACTTCAGTTTAATCCTTCAAACAAGGATTAAAGGATATTTACAGAGGAAATCATTTTGTCTTTATTTGATGTGCTTCAATGCTCTATCAATGAAACTCGTGAAATCATACCTCATGCCTCTTAATAGCACCTTGTATACTACTACTGCTGTGTGTCTCACACTTTTGGAAACACTACCCAATGATATTTTGGATTGGTAAATTGAGTCATCTAATACTCTACTAGTGTTAGTATTTAAATTTCTATTAAAGTGCCTTTTTTAATTTCATAGATTAATGATGATCAAATTTCAAATTAATTAATTTAATGTTCTTTTGAATGATATGAATGTTTTAGTGCTGAGTTCAAAATTTTATAATTACAACCTGAAAAAAGATTTAAGAATCATAGAAATCTGGCTTATTTGGGATTATCTTTAGGATTAAGATCATATCTGAAATAATTTGTGTCCCTCAAAGCACCTAGCATGGTGTCCCTTGTCCAGGGACCTCATCCTAGTGATGGGATATGACCTGAACCAGTAATAGTCTGAGAGTACAGAAATATGGCCTGACACCATGCTGTCATTTCTACATTCTACTGGGCTCAATCATTTACAGCTGGGAGGAGCACAAGCTGTCAGCTGATGAAATAAAGCATGTCTCAACAATTGAAATGCCTGAATACCACCAAATATTTCATACGGAAAATGATAATTGTATAAAGAGGATATTTCAGTCTAGTGACTTGCAGGATACTGAAGAACTTGAAATTGTGGGTTGAACACCCTATTATTAATGCTTGTCTGATTGTTTAATTTTGGAAAGTCTTTGTTTCAGCATATAATAGACATTATCTAAAAGATATCATCTCCCAACTCTAGGGCCAAATATTGGCCAGTCTTCCCTCATTCAATGTCTGCCTTCTGCCATGTTGATTAGTATTAAACTGAAACCTTGTTCCCCCACCAAAAAATACATATATTAGCATAATGAATAGAGCATATAGAAGCCTGGCTATGTTATGAAGAGCATTTACCTTCATAGTTCTATTAGAGAAACAAGATTGGGTAGTTGCTTAGCTGTACTGCTTAATAGCTATGAAAGCTGGGAGAAATCACTCAGCATATCATGCTTCCTCACTTAAGAAAAGACGGATATAATACTTTACTCATGGTATTGTTATGAGAATTAAATGGATTTACTATTTCAGATTAGTTGGATCTGACTAAATATTGGTTTAATTAATTCATTTATTAATGCATTAAGATTTCATGGTCCCCTAATGCTGTTTCTCTGTTCTCCCGTACTAATATTGCGAATAGCCTTTCTGTGCTTCAGCTGTAAAAAAGTACATTGGAAAAATTAAACACGAGGAGAGTAGAAGAAACTAAACTGACAAAGCACATCCTTCAGAAATATTATTCTTTATGTTAACACTGATCCGTTATTCAACCTTATGACTGTCACCAAACAGAATTTTTTAAAATACTTTCTTGAGTATTTTATTGTGTATTTGAGTATTTTATTTTATTTTAGTGTCTATTTTGATAGACACTTTGATAGACTATGACTTCTGAACAATGATAAGGCTTTACAAAACTAGACAATGTTTCAAAATACTATTAAATTAGAATGAACTAAACAACAAAATAACTGATTTATCTTTGTATGTAGCATATATCTCAGCAAACTGAATCTTTTCAATAGTGTATGTTAAGGAATTAAAACCTATTTCAACTAAGCACAATTGCAGCTTAGTTGTTGATACTTAGAAAATAGAAAAGAGTGCTTCAGGATACCATATAAATGCAAATAATATCTACATGTAAATAATATGGACCAAAGAATAAAGAAAAACTATTTAGCCAAGTACAGTCTTACAAGCAAGAAAATTTTTATTTTCAGATCTTAAATTATATTCTAGTTGTCTTTCCTGATATTTGGTATTCAGACTGTAAAATGTGTCAAAATTGGTTGTGAAATTATGTCTTCACTCAGCAAAATCTCAGAATAAAGCTCCTACAAAAATCAAGAAATCTGCTGGTGCCTCTTCTTCCTGTGTAAACAGTTCTTTCTAGATAACTGTGCTTATCAGAGTCTAATTTTAATTTTATATTTGCAACAAATTTGCTATTTAAACCAACTCTACTGCGTTTGTTTAAATTCCAAAGTTGAACAAATAGAGCTGTTGTGCCCATTTATCTAGAGGAGTGTTTCTAAACGTGTGTTGTGCTGACCATTTTCATTGGAATTAGCTGGGATGATAAAAGTACTGATTCCACCAGCCCAAACCTAGTGTTTTAGTCAGAATAGTGGCCCCCAAAGATGTCCACATCTTAATGTTCAGAACTAGTGAATATGTTACGTTACATAGAAAAAAGGGAATTAAAGTTTTATTTGGAATTAAGTTGCTAGGCAGCTGGCCTTAATATAGGGAGATCATCTTGATTATGGGCCTAATGTAACCAGGTGGGTCATTAAAAGTAGAAGAAAGAGGAAAATGGGAGCACAGAAGAAAGGCAGCCAGTGATGCAGTGTTGCTGCTTTGAAGGTGGAGGTAGGGGACCATAACCCAAGGAAGGTCGATGGGTTATGGAATAGGCAAAGAAATGAATTCTCCTCCATAGTCTCCGGAAGGGAATGTAACCCCCTGATTTAGTCCAGTGAGACCCATGTTGGACTTCTAACCCACAGAACTGTAAAATAATAAATTTGTGTTGATTAAGCCACTCTTTGTGATAATTTGTTGGAACAGCAATAGGGAACTTACCAAATCAAAATCTATGGATAGGAAGGCCAGGAATTTTCCTTTTCATCCCACTCCCAGGAGATTCCTATGTACTCTAACATTAGAATACCACTAGTCTTGAGTTTGTTTTTGAAAAACTGAAGATATTTTAAAAGAAAGATAAATTCCCTACCTTTATCATGGAGACAGAGGGAAAAGTCTCTTTGAAAGACTTACAAAGTGTGAAGCTAAGAAATGAACAATTTGGCCAATTTGTTCAGTTATATATCCTGAACACATCTAACCAAGATTATTAAACAAAAAAGATATAAGGCATTGTGGATTCACTATTCAAGTGCTATAGGACTTAAAGAAGAGAAAAAAATGTTGGTTGCACTAGATGGAAAGGTGTTCTAATTTGCTAGCTGCTGGAATGCAACACACCAGAGATGGATTGGCTTTCAATAAAAGGGGATTTATTTAGTTAATGTATAGTTCTTCAGAGGAAAGGCAGCTAACTTTCATCTGAGGTTCTTTCTCACATGGGAAGGCTCAGGGTAATCTCTGCTGGCCTTCTCTCCAGGCCTCTGTGTTCCAACAACTTTCCTTGGGGTGATTCCTTTATGCATCTCCAAAGGCCTGGGCTGGGCTGCAAGTGCTGAGATGAGGTATGCCGAGCTGTTCGGCTGTGCTATGTTGCACTCTCTCATCTAAGCACTAGCCAATTAAGTCAAACATCATTCATTACAGCAGGCACGCCTCCTAGCCGACTGCAGATGTAATCAGCAACAGATGAGGTTCACATGCCATTGGCTCATGTCCACAGCAACAGAACTAGGCACTTTCACCTAGCCAAGTTGACATGTGAATCTAACTACCATGGAAGGCTTAACTGGACTTTAAAGAATAAGTGGTATTGAACATATATGACATGTTAGGGATGAGACTATTCATCCTAGAAGACCAAAGATATTATGTTAAGACCTAAAAAAGTGCATTTGAGGGACCATGAATGTCCCTCAAAAAATATGAAAGTAACATTAACACAAGGTAGCGGGTTCAGGTAGGGGTGTGAAGAGACAGTGGCTACAGTATGGATTTCTGGAAAGTAAAGTTGGATGCTTAGTGTGGACACTGATTATAGGAAGCTTTGTAAGCCAAAGATTTTCACCAAAACTTGGAAGAAATCATTAGAGAATAGAAGACTATTGGAATTACAGTATAGATACTTGATGAAAGTGGTCCTAAAAGAAGATTGATTTGTTGGTGGTATGTTCAATAAATAAGGGCATGAACCAAGGTAAACACTCATGAGACTTTAGAAAAGCGTATACTTACAGTGACTACAGCTTGATATTTTTAAAATGGCATATACTCTATTAGGGTTGGAGACATCAGTATGAATTCATATTTAATGAATTCTTGCTCTGTCAGTTAAAAGGACCTAGAAGCAACAGCAGCAGCAATGAGCATACTCAGGACTCACGTGTTGGTTTATAATATTGTTTTCCAATAAAAGCACCAGAGATCTTTGGATGAATGGTCAATTCTATGTTCAGGCCAGTATAATGCCCCACCCCCCACCCCCACCACCAAAGATATCCACGTTCTACTTCCCAGAAGTAATGAACATGCTACATTGAATGGCAAAGGGGAATTAAGGAAGAAGAAAGAATTAAGGTTGCAAATCAACTGAATTTAATATAGAGAGATTATCCTGATTATCCAAGTGGTCTCAGAGTAAATCACAGCGGTCCTTAAATGTGGAAGACAGAAGCAAGAGAGGAGAACCAGAGAGACGGCAGCATGAAAAGGATTCAGTCGAACATTGCTGACTCTGGAGGTAGAAGAATGAAGCCATGAGCCAAGAAATGCCAGTGGCCTTTAGAAGATGGAAAAGGCAAGGAAACAAATTCCCTCTTACAGTCTCCAGAAGGAACACAGTCCTGCCTGTACCTCAATTTTGGCTTTTGACCTCAAGAACTAGAAGATAACAAATTTGATCTGTTAAAAGCCATTAAGTATGTGGCAATTTTTTACAACAGCAATAAGAAACTAATACAGATAGGAAATATACGAGTCCAGAGCATCTTGAATTGTGAAAAAGTAAAGAAGTGTTCAAAAAAAAAGAAAGAAAGCACAGCACAACAATGGGGCATGCCAAAGGGACACAGGAGCCAAGAGAAAGAGCAACAAAAGACCCAAGTTGGAGCAATTTGAGCAACAAAATAAATATTGTAGTATTGGATTATAACCAAAAGTATAAAATAAATGTTCACGAGTCCATACTAATATAAATAATAAATAAATAAATAAATAAATGGAGTAGAAGAAACCAAATCTCCACACGTAAGAGTTCTAAATAATTTATGTAGATGATCTGTCCTTAAGAAGTAGGAGCATACACTCCACTTCATAAGTGTGGGCTTCCAAGAGTAACTTCTTTCTAAAAAGTACAATATGGAAAGGGGCAAAAAGAATAATTTTAAAGTGTAGAAATCTGTCAAGCACAATCTCAGCCAGGTTGTGGTGGTAAAGGTTAACATCAACAATGATAGGTCATGTTGAAAGCATGGGCTCTTCATGTGATGTGACAAGAATGTCACTCTGTAGTCTCCTTCACCCAAATTCATAACTTCAGTCTAATCATGAGAAAAACATTAAACAAACCCTAATTAAGGGATAGTCTACAAAATATTTTGACCCATACTCCGCACAACTGCCAAGGTCATCAATAGTAAGGAAAGTCTGAGAAACTGTCGCAGAAAGAAGCCTAGGGAGATAAATCAACTAAATGTAATGTGATATCCTGGATGAGATCCTCAAATAATTTTTCAAAAGGGCAGTAGGTAAAAACTAAGGAAATCTGAATAAAATACGGACTTTAGTTCATAATAATGCATTAATATTGGTTCTTTAGTTGTAACAAATGTACCATATTAATGTAAGATGTTAACAGTAGGAAAGGAATTCTCTTTACTATGCAACTTTTCAGTAAATTTAAAATTAATCTAAAATAAAAGATTTGATTTTAAAAATGGCAAAGATATTTTAGAGAAAGAAATTTTTGTGAATGATTTTAAAGGAAGTAGCAACTGATTTGGTGATTAACTGGATAAAATAGATGAAAAAGTAGCACATGAGTCATAGATGATGTCAAAGTTTGGGGCATGAATGACCAAGAGAATTTAGTGTTAGTGACAAAGAAGAAAAATGGAGAGGAATATGCTGGTAATTGAGCAAATAATGAGTTTGGACATGAGAAAAAATTGAGACAGAAAATGGATAACGCAAATAGAAACAGAATCCAAAGCTGGAGATAAGGAATTTGATGTTGGCTGAAGGTTCAGGAATAGAAATGTGAATTTATATTTAATCAATCAACTAGTAAATATACATGGAACAACTATTTGTAAGGTCCCATGTGAAGGAGGGAAAGAGAGGATATACTACAATGCAAATCATTAAATGTCAAGCTATTTGTCCATATAAAGATAACAGACAATAAAAAACAGTGCACAGGGTCAAATAAGTCCTAAAGACAATAAAAGTGTAACAGTTCAATAGAGTCACCACAATGTAGACACTAATTGTCAGCATAAATGACATCACTTAGGAAAAGAGGATGACTAAAAAAGGGAAAGGGTCTATTAGGTAATAGTGAGAGTACTAAGTAAAACAAGAGGAAGAAGAACATAATGTAACAACAAGGAAGCCAGGGAAAAAGAAGTCTTTATTTATTTGTTCATCAATATTTATTAAAAAATTATTTTGCACTAAGCACTGTACTAGACTCCAAAAGTAGAATAATATAAAACAGACTAGATCTCTACTACGAGGAATTTATAGTCTGTGGAGTAACACAAAAAAGAAACAATAGACAAATACATAACCAAATAAAAATGGTGATAAATACCATGAAAGGATATGTAATAAAGAATAATTACAGAGAGGAGCAGCATACACGACTGTCTTAGAGCAGTCAAGAATTAACATTATGAGGAGATGACATTTGAGTTGAGATGACATTTGAAATTGAGATGACAATTTCATTGATAGATGAAAGTGACCTATCTCTGGAAAATGCTGTGGTAAGAACTTTGCAAGCAGAGAGAAGAGGAAGAACAAAACCTATGGTATCAGAAAGCTCTTGGGTAACCTCAGAAATTTAATAGAGGTCTATGAGATTGTCATATGGTAATCAAGGTAAAATGTGATGGGAGGTAGCATTGTAGGGGTAGATAGGAGCCTGATGATTCTTGTAGGCCAGCAAAAGAAGTATGGATTTATTTCTAAGACAAGGAGAAGCCACTGAGTGAATCTAAAAAAGAAGTGGTATGGCCTGATCCATGTTTTAAAAAGATGAGAACTCTGACTGAGATACAATAAAATATTTTTGGAGAAGAGCGAGAGAAGCAAGGAGACCAATTGGTAAGCTATTTCTGTAGGGCAGGCAAGAGATTATGGTGCCATAATTTACGATGGTGGTGTGGAGATGCAGGGAAATGGCAAAATATTTTTCAGCGGTAGAAACGACAGAACTGGATGATGGATTGGACGTGGGGAACTGCAGAAAGGAAAGACTCAAAGAATCAAAGCTGATGCCTAAAAGTTTTATTTGAGAAAATAGATGAATGACAGTACCAAATATTGAGAGAGGGAAGTGTACCAGAAGGCTAATAAAATCAAAAGCTCAGTTTTAGATATCTTATTTATGATATTCTTATTAGAAACCATGTGGTGGTTTTTAATAGGCATTTGAACATATAAACTTAAAGGCAGAGGAGCAGTCTGGACTAGAAATGTAATTTTGAAGTCCATTTGCATGTATATGGTGTTTATATCCATGAGATTACCTGAGGAGCATGTTCTAATAGAATTGAAAAGAGGGCTAGCTCTGGGCTTGAGCATGCCAACATTTTAGATGTCTGGCAAAGAGACCAAGAAGAATGAACAGTTAGGTAAGAGGAAAACCAGGAGAGTGTGGTATCATAAAGGCATGGAAAGAAAAGGTTTCAATGAGAGTGTGGTTGGCTGTGTCTAATGTTGCCAAGGCATCGAGTAGATTAGGACAGGAGAGTTGAGTTTGGCAACATAGAGATGTGGGAGTTTGACAACCAGAGTTTCAGTGCAGGGGTGGAAATAGAAGCCAGATTAGAATGAGATAAAGACAATTGGAAGTAAGAAAGAGATGATAGTTAGCACTGATGATGTGTTTAAGAAGTTTAATAAGAAGAAGCAGAGAAATAGAGCCATATCTGAAAGAGAATGTGGAATCAATGAGAGGCTTTTTTTTAACATGATAAAGATATTCAATATCTTGATGGATATGATCTAGCAGAAGGAGTAAGAGTAACGATGCAGGATAGCAAAGGAATAAATCTCAATCTGTGAGAGTACAAGATTAAATCCAGAGAAAAGCAGGCTTTGCATTTAGCAGGTGTAATGGTTAGGTTCATGTGTCAGCTTGGTCAGGTGATGGTGCCCAATTGTCTGGTCAAGCAATCACTAGCATTACTGCAATGACATTTCATGGACTTAAATCATCAGTCAGTTGATTGCACCTATGGCTAATTACATCTATGATCAACTAAGCAGAGGTTCTAGTTTCTTAGCTGCCAGAATGCAATATACCAGAAATGGAATGGCTTTTAAATGGAGGAATTTATTAAGCTGCAAGTTTACAGTTCTAAGGCCATGAAAATGTCCCAATTAAAGCCAAGTCTATAAAAATGTCCAAATTAAGGCACCAACAAGAGGTTACCTTCACTCAAGAAAGGCCAATGAAGTTCAGGGTTTCTCTCTCAATTGAAAAGGCACGTGATGAACATGGCATTGTCTGGTAGCTGTCTCTCCAGGTTTCTTGTTTCATGAGGCTCCCTCAGGGGCATATTCATTCCTCATCTCCAAAGGTCTCTGGCTGTGTGGGCTCTTGTGGTTTCTGTGGCTCTCATGCTTTCTCCAAAATATTTCCTCTTTTAAAGGATTCCAGTAAACTAACCAAGACCCACCTGAATTGGGTGGAGTCATATCTCCCTCTAAACAAAGGTTAATACCCGCAATTGGTGTGTCACATCTCTAAGGAGATAATCTAATCAAGTTTCCAACCTTCAGTGCCGAATAGAGATAAAAGAAATGGCTGCCTCCACAAAATGGATCAGAATTAGAATATGGCTTTTCTAGGGCACATAATCCTTTCAAATCAACACAAGGAGTATTTTCCGAAATGAGAGAATCCAGTCAGCTGGATTTAATCCAATCAGTTGAAGAATTTAGGGGAGGTATAACAGAAAACTTTTATCTCTACTTCAGTCAGCCAGCCTCTCCCAATGAATTCATCGAAGACCTTCATCATTGTTGCAGGTTCACAGCCTGCCTTACAGAATTTGGACTCGTGCATCTCCACACTTGTGTGAGATACTTCATAAAATATTGTGTTTACAGATATCTTCTGTTGGCTCTATTTCCCCAGAGATCCCTAACTAACACATCAGGGTCAAGAATATTTCCTTCACTGTAACAAACAGGGCACAGGTTCTGTTTGATTACATTTAGGGGTGAGAAGATGATGGGGTTTACCTTTGGTGACTTCTCTTTTCTCAGTTAAACTCAGAGAAAAAGGTGTAAAAGGTGATGTAAAAGGTGTAAAAGATGTAAAAGGTGAAGACATTTGAAGAAATCATCTGAGAGAGTTAAAAAGATTTACTAGGAAAACATAGAAGAGTACTAGGCAGTGTTGAATGGCCATTTGAGGATTTGGTTCACGAATTTAATATGATTAGTCAATGGGTAGACAAAGATTGGGGTCACTAGTTTGGAGGTCACCATGGGATTAAAGAACCACAGCAATAGGAGACTGTGGTAAATGGATTAGAAGAACAGGAGATGATGGTCATAGATTAGGATTCTTGAAATAAAGATTTGGGAGATGTTTTCATTACTGTGGTGACAAGTTCCAGTGCTCTTGTGGGTGCTGGCACGGTAGGGGTTGAAGAAGTAAGTGAAGGAGAGGGGATCAAAGAATAAAGAGGCTAAGGTGGCTTTTGCAATCACCATGGGCAATAACAGAAATTAAGATGGACAAGGAGGCACTGAAGAGTAGTTGAAGTCAAAGTGAAGGAGGAGAAGTGATTAGGAAAGTAGGTGGGAATTATCACCAAGGCAAGGTCATACTTAATAAAATTAGATGGGCGGTGCTTCAAAGGAATTCTGGGTTTTAAAGACGAAGTGGGAACAAATGATCTGGAAAAAGCAGAGGGGAGCGAGGAGTTCACCTGGCATCCTTCCTTGCTCTGAAGTGTGTGGGACATGAGACAAAATAGTCTTCATGTGAGGGAGCTGCATAGAAAACAATTCATCAGGGCAGAATCAGCTTTCAGTCAAGGAAATGTTCAGAGATAGAAAATATAGTAATTTCCTGTTCAATAAGAAGAATTTCCAGAGGGTATTGCAGCAGAAAGTTTTAGAAGGTGGGTAGATGTACTCTTCTCTGAGGGATGAATAAGCACTGAGAGGACAAGTATCGTGATAATAATGGATACTGGGGAAAGCTTGGACCTCTGGCCCAGGGATGTGATACATTCTGGGATTAATACTAGTATTATTCTAGAAGAAACTATGATGCTGAATACTTAAAGATATTTGATGACTTCCTGCAGTTTGGGTTGCAACCACCAAATATGATGGTTATTTGGAAAGGGGTTGCACACCTAGGGCTTAAAGCAGTTGATTGCCTAAGGCAGTTGCTTTTTCTTGTCACTCCAGATGGTTTGACTAATGAAAATCATTTGTTGGCTGGCCACAAGAGCAAATGCAGGCGCTCAGACAATGTCACTGGACCTTGTTTCTCTTTCTCCCTTTCTCAGCCCTGCTTCTTTGGGTTTGTTCCATTTCACACATTTTTCTCATGGTAGAAAGTTGTTTGTAGTATACAGCTTTTTTTTTTTTTTTTTTTTTTTTAAGAGAGAGGGAGGAAGGGAAGGAAAGACAGAGAGAAGGAAGGAAGGATGGAAGGAAGGAAGGGAGGAAGAAAGGGAAACATCTTTAAACATTTTCTTGTTTTATTATATTTTGTTTGTTTGTTTGTTTTTTACATGGGCTGGGGCCGGGAATCGAACCGGGGTCCTCCGGCATGGCAGGCAAGCACTCTTGCCCGCTGAGCCACCGCGGCCCGCCCCTGTAGTATACAGCTTTACATCCACACAATCCCAAGCCCAGCAAATAAAAAGAAAATATCTTTCTGGTAGCTTCTGCAAACGTCCTAAGATACACTCTAATTTGATCGACTTCGTTAGAGGCCCAGTGACTGATCAGAGTAAGCAGTGCTCAGATTGCCTTGGATCATTTCAGTGTATTAGGGAATGGGTTGGAGAAAAGATCTCCAAATGAAAATAGAAATTGATATTGTAGGAAGGAGGAATAGATTCTGGGGAAGGAAACAACAAAGATGATCTTTTATGACCATCTTTTTGGCTTTTTATGACCAGCCGCTCAACAGAGTGGCTCCATAGGATAGAGAGAAGTTAGACTTATTCCATTTAATTCCATCCTGCTATAGTTGTATATGGTTGTCTGTGAAATAGTTTCTAAAGTTCACAAACAAAACGATCCATTACACCACACTGTTGATGCACATACTCTGTACATATATAAACATACAAATATATGCACATTTTTCCCAACAGTCTGTGTGGTATCAATTGTTTCACAGTCAATGAGAATGTATGGTATTTATGCTGTATGGCCTCTCCTCCTGAAATTTTTTTTTTGCTTCTTCAGATGCTTTTGTCCCAAAGCAACTGAAAGAATGGATTATAATGATAGCATTACCAAAAGCAGAGAAAATTATCATGCCAGATCTTAAAATGCAAATTTTACTCAGCTTCAGATATCTTCAAGGAAATGGTTATAGAAACAGAGGAAGTAAAATCACAGGAAATTATAGATTGGCAGTGATCATTTGACTTAATGGAAGTGAATCATAAACACAAATGAAACTTTGGAAAAGCAACCAAAATATTGCATTAAGACAGCTGGGAAAACTTATGGTGAAGTGTTGTTACATGATTATAAAGAATGGGAAGAACCAATACACATTGCCTCAAATCTTTCCCCATATAAGCTGTCTAAGGATTTAAAGAGATAAACCTTAATACTTTTGTGGCTTAGAGAGGAAAAATACTACCTCTTCCAGGATCTCTGGGATTTGAAAGAGGAAATCAGATGTACTGGCAAAAATATGCTGAGTAAATACAAGAAACAATTGGATTCCAGATTTTAAACTATTTAAATCCTTGGTCAAATGGGGTCTGTTGGCTCTCTGTGCCATATTTGCTCTTCTTTTTTCAAATGTAATTTTATTAAGATATATTCACACATTATACAATCCATCCAAAGTATATAATCAGTGGTTCAGAGTATCATCACACAGTTGTGCATTCATTACTATGATCAATCTTTGAATATTTGCATTATTCCAGTAAAAGAAATTTAAAAACCTCAATAGTCCCATATCCCTTATCCCTCCCCCTTAGTGACCCTTGTATTGCATTCTACCCAATTTAAAGACATACAATAATTGTAAATTAACTTAAACATGTACTATTATCAGAGATAGATATATAGATCAAGATAGATCAGTGGACAGAACAAAACATCAAGAAGTAAATTCATACAAACATGAACAACCAATTATTTATTTATTTTTTATTTTTGGCTCTATAGCTATACAATCACTATCAATGATCAGGGCTACTGGATTACAGCTCAACACTTTCTGGTATTTCCTTCTAGCTATTCTAATGCATTAGAAACTAAAAAGAAATATCTATATAATGAATCAGTAGTCATAACTGTTTGTTAAATATGGATTTCCCCATTACACCTCCTCCCTCTCGTTTAGTCATTCTCTCAATCTTCAGGGAATGACTGTTTTAACTTCTTTGTGCTTGAAAGGGGTATTGACCTTATGGGGCAGAGAAATTAAACTGGTTGATGTTCTTGGAGAGACTGGTAATCCTGGGTTTCAGGGCTTATCTGGCATAGGAACAATCTGGAAGCCTTAAATTCCTGAAAAAATAAACTTACTAAGTAAAACATTAAAAGAGTCTTAGAGAGAGCCCAGGATATTCTTTAGGGTTTTCAGGAATACTGTTGGTTAGAGCTTGGCATACTGTGATACTTTGTAACATCTGCCTGAAGCTATAGAATAACCTCCAGAATGACCTCTTGACTCTATTAGAAATATCTTAGCCACTGAAACTTTATTTTTGTTCCATTTCTTCCCCCCCTCTTGTTCAAGAAGGCATTCTCAATCCCACAAGGTGAGGGCCTGTCTCATTCCTAGGCATATTTGTTCTTTGATGTTCTCCTCTATATTCCTAGGACTAGAAGACTGCAAATAACATTTGGCAGATAGCCTTTCCTGCAGGCTTCCTGTTAGGTTCCATCCGTCAGAAGCAGAGGGAGATATTGTAGATATAAAAGCAGCATCTATGGGAATTTCAAGAGCATCAACAGTAGTGAAGGCTCCTGTGTATATAACCTGCAGCAGAAGTCTTCCAACAGCAATGAGAAGAGTCACAACAGCAAGAATCATCATCACCAGCCCTAACAACACGCTGGAAGTCAGTTCCCTGCAGTGAAGCCCTCCCCACAAGAAATATCTGGAGTACAATGTCCGTTTTCCTGACTGGTCACTGACTGATACATCCTTCAAATACCCTACCTCCCGCAGTAGAGTGTGCCATCCAGTATCTCATGTTAATGCTTTCTTCCCTTCCAAATTGCATGACCCCAGCCAAAATAAAAATTAGGGAAAACACATACCAAACGAAGGTCACTCTTCTGCACCCACGTGGTGCATCCTGTCATCAGATGGGATCACAGAAAAAAGCCTTTTTGCCTTTCCCTGGACTTCCATTGTTACCAGCCTGGTTTATTCAAAGAGGTTTCCCTATGTTTTCAGGGAGCAGAAAACTACATTATGACTTACTTTCCAGTGATACATTTTTTCCACCAAGGATCTCTCAGGAAGTGACAGCAGAGATTAAGTCACAACTTCTTTTGCTCCTCTAATTCCAGCATTATGCTTGCCCATTCTTCCTTCATTGATAGGGCAAGTATCTATTTGTAGAGAAAAACTTGACACTATCTCTCAAAAAAAGCATATATATGTATCACAAAAATTATACAGATACTACAGGAAGTCTTGATATACCCTTTTCCTTATTTTATTAGGGATCTTGTGACCCAACTGACCTGGTCGAATAAGGACATATTTTGTCTCAACATATCTGAGACCATGGAATCACCAACCCACATTTCTTATTTGTAATAGGGAAATCTGGCACTCTTAATTTAAAGTCTCACTACAGAAAGTGAAAATGTTCTCTTCCTGTGTAAAACAGATTACCAAATGGTCCAATATAAGCTGAGGAATTATATTAGAACAAAAAACCTCCAGTATACCTATTCAGCCAAGATTATAAGGGAAGTCCTAAAGATATTATACAACATGGCTTTATGTAGTGGTTTGAACCTGTATATACCCCAGAAAAGCATATAATTAAATTTAATCCATTCCTGTGGGTTGAGCTCATTGTAAGTAGGACCTTTTGATTTTGATGAGGCTACTTCAGTTAAGGTGTGGCCCAACTCAGTCAGCATGTGTTTTAATTCTATTACTGGAGTCCTTTATAAGTGGATTGAAACTCTGACAGACATAGAGGAAATCACAGAAGCAGGAAGCTGAAATCAATGAAACCTGGAAGAGAACAGAGAGGACAGAAGATTTTGCCATATGCCTCACATGTGACAAACTAAGGACCATGGATCCCTGGCGGCCAGTCTCAGAATGCTGCAGTCTTCATGGACAAAGCATCACCCTAACACCCTGATTTGGACTTTCTTTTAGCCTCAATACTGTAAGATAATAATTTCCCATTGTTTAAGCTGACTAATTGCATGGTATTTGCTTGAGCAAACAAGAAAATGAAAACACTTTAGAAAGGAAAGTATACACCCCATTATTAAATTAGTAATGATTTCTTTCTAAAATAAGTGTCTTGATTTTTATCACACACTGCTATTAATCTAGGATTTTGAGCAGATACCATAATATTTATATGTATTTATAAATTAAATATATACTACTCTCTAGCTGTATTTTGTTTATTATAACAGAAATTTTGAAGTATGACGTATATATGAAACAAACTACACTTAAACCTATTTTATTTACTAAAAATACAAAAGAGTTTTGTTTTCTTCCTAGAATAATTATTATTAGTCATCTTCAATTGAAAAGACTTCAGTTTTTAACTTTTTAACCAAGTGATTTGAAGCTTTGGTGCTGTGTTTAGTTTATATCAGTCTATGATTTTAATGTCTTTCCTGAGAAAGAAATTTCTCAAAAACATCTATATCAATGAAAGAAATATATTACTGGCTGTGTTTACCAAAGCCTAACATTCATTTTTCAATCCATCTACCAAGTATGAAAAGGTTTTCAATAACTTTTGTATAGCAATTTTCAATTTATCCTGTCAATAAGCTTTCGGAGCAATCAATCAAAAGGTATACGATATTTATGTTTGTAACAAATGCAGTTAAAACTCACTCAAAATCTTTACTTGGAAGATTTAGAATAAGTTAGAAAATTCTGTTTTGAAGTGTGCAATTCAGAGAGTTTTTATAGGTGCTACACTTAATCATATTCTACTACAATATCACATAAAACTGGAAACTTTGTCGAAATATATATTCAAAATGCCCTTTTCCTTAATACAGAAATATTTCCTCAAAAAGAAGTTACTTCCTCATTAATTTTCCAAAACATTATCTCTAACTTCAAGGTCTAGATTAAATACAAGCATTTTCTTTTCTCAAAATGCTATAAGATATAAACACAATTGGAACTATTGTCTTGCTATTGTGGAAAATGATTAGATCATCTTTGCCTCACCAGTCTCTGGGGTTAAGTGTCCACTTTTCCAAAGACTATTGCAACAACTTCTTCTGTAGACTTCAACTTCGTGCAAGTACAACCTAACAGAGCCTCTCCTCCAGCACTGATACTTCTCTCTTGATACTGAGACATAAGATACCAGAGGTCTGCTTGGCACGAGCCAGAAGTGGAGTTTAAAGTCCCATGGGATGAACCTCGACCAACAGAAGAGGGCCGGAAGGTTATTACTTCCCCATTTCTCCTCCAAAGGCGCTAACCTGGTAAGAAGTCATTTATTCAGTCTCTTGAACGATGACCACATAAGACTGACTAGGGGCATTTGATATTAAGTGGTGGCAAACTTGATCATACAATTTTGACTTGATTCTCTCACATTCCCTTACTCCCCTTTTCCCTCACTCCTGGACCCAGGGGTCGCACTGCTTGATGGAATGTGGCACATAAGCCTTTGCCTAGGCTCTGATCCCAGGCTAACATGCTTTCCCCTGAGATAAGGTGCAAACCTCTTATTGTATAAAATGTGTTCATTTTAATTCCCTAAGTATATAATGTTTCAGATAACATAGGAGAGAATATATCATCCAATCCATTTAAACCAAGCACATGTACACTGCAAAATGTGATAATATGACTTAAGGCAAATGTGGGTGCCAATGTAAAATCCTTCATACTGCAGGGCTCTTAACTCAATCATATCTTACTTACTGAATATGAAACATGACCATCTGATAAAAGATTTGATTTTTGTCAGTCTCAATCATATATTAAACATAAATAGAACGATATTTCTATTGTCTAATACTATCATTCATTTTTCTATCTTATCTTCCTATCTCTTTCTCTGTCTCCATCCCCACTCAATTTTATCTATCGACCTATTTACCTATCTACGTACCTATATATTTATGTTGATTTGACTCGCGCCCCCTTTAGGGAATGTATATCCTGCTAAGGAGACAAGTATTCTGGAAATCTCCTACTCAATGCCTATACTGCATGGCGGTGGTGAAGTCATCAGATGTCTATACCTTACAATGAAGGAGAGATTTATAGCCCATTAGATGGAAAAAACAGTATGCATGAATTGTGAAAATTAATTTTAATCATTTCATGAAAAGAGAGAAGGCAGTACTCTTTAAAGCAGAGGACTCCTCTCTCAAACAGTTTCTATTAATTTCTTATATAGCATTTAAATATAAATTAATCATCCATTTTGATATAAATGGTTCTACCAAATATTTTGTGTATCATCTACCACTTATTTCATCTTTTAAGTATAGCAATTACTTCTGAGCCTTAATTCAAACATATTTTGTATCATGCATGTTTTTATCAGGGATCTATTAAATTATATTTCTTCTAAAAGATATCAGATGTGAGTCAATGCCTGCTCAAATCAATTTATATTTTGGCATTTGAATTAAAGTTTTCCATTCTAGTACTGCTGTAATTCCACACATTTTAGTTTCCATAACTATTTTTTTCTTTAAAATATAATCAATAACAACTAATATGCCTTCAATTTATAATATGGTTTTCAGACTTTTGGAGAAAGATTATCTCAGAAAACATGCAAAATTCTAACTACATATTGGCTAAAGGTTAAAAACCACAGATTAAGTAAATATAATTATTTTAAGTTGCAATTAAACACTAGTTATAATGAACTCTATTAAAAGATTCAATGTCTAATTTGAAAATAACTGTATATCAACAGATGACATTACAGTCATAATTTCTAATTGACAGGAATATTGTTGTGATCTTTAAGAAGTTTTCCATTTGTTCACTTTACATTTTTTCAGTTTAATACGACTCTCCTCTTCCATCAGCCTTAATAGTGTTTTTGTTAATATTATTTACTGTAACATTTATAAAACAAACTTTTTTCAGATGAATTCTTCATAGAAGATGGTTCATAATTAGGCCCCTTTCTTAGCATGGTTTCCCCAGAAAGCACAGCCTGGCAAGATCATATATACTATCACTTTACGATAGAGTCCAATCTCAGGGAAGCAAAAGTGAGAAAACAGCAGAATGAGGCAGAATAGGTATAGGAAGAATGCATAATAGAGTTGGCACCCATAACTTGTCATAGGACTGTCTTCCAAGAGGCTGTATAATGTAACAGCATCTCCAGATGGCCCATAAAAGTAGAAGGGAGAAGCATATATCTGCCAGCTCTTATTTCCTATAGGAAAAACTCTCCCTGCAGGAAATTAACTCTCCTGTACTTCCAGGTTGCATATAACTGGGTTGTGAGCAGATCCTGCAGCCTCTTGTGATTCAGAGACAATAACGACATCTTGGGGTAGAAGGTGAGAAACAAATGACATAAGCATGAAGAAAAGTGCTGTTGAGTTGTCCTTCTGGGAAATTGGTTGGCAAGAGGCAGTAAAGCACAGTCTACACAGCGTTAATTACAGCGGTGGTAGCTCAAGTTAACAAGAAATTCTGAAGACGTTCCTAAGCCAGCCACCAAAAGTATTTCTTTTTTTTTCTCTACTTTAAAATATATTTAATCACAAAATTAACATATAGTCATTATGGAAAAGTTGAGTATTTTAGAAACAAGAATGCAAACAAAAAATATTTACACTTTACTGAATTCTCTTCCAAAATTATGGTTTGTAGCTTTTTATTACTCATATAATAGATACCTGACTTTCTGTAAAATTATTTTTTCAAGTAATATAAACAATCCCATTGTAAAAATCTCAAAAATGCAGAGGTATGTAGAATTACAAATGAAAAATCAAGCCACTCTGCCCTGAAATGTACCCAACCTTTGTCAGAAATAATGATTTGGTGTTTGATCCTTCTGCACCATTTACAATACACACACGTGTGCACACAAGTATATATATATATTGTATATTTACATGCATAGTATATAAATCATGTATTTTACTTTTCACATAAGTGGAATTATATAAATGGGTATTTTTCTGTTACCTGCATTAATTGCATTATTCAATTAAATATAATTCGGATATATTTCTATGTTGGACTATACAGTAATATGCCAATCTTTTTAACATTTTGTGAGCCTGACAAAGTATGACAAAGTATGACAAAGTATGAATACACATAATGCATTTAATAGTCACTTTCAATGATAATTTCAGTTTTCTTTTTTTTTTTTACCATTGCAAAAACTTCTCAATGAATATCCTTAAACATTTGTCTTTATACACATTATTATTTAAAAGAATGAGTTCTGGACATATATCACCTGGGCTTAAATCCTAGCTCTGCCACTTCCTTACTTGCGAACTTTGGCAAAAGGTAAAACTCCCTGGTCTTCAGGTTCTTCATTTATAAAATAAACCATAATAATATTTACTTCCTGGATTTGTTGTTTTGAAAATTAAGTGTTGAGTAATCGAAAAGTCTCTAGCACATAGTAAACCCTTGATTCTTGTTAGCTATTATTATTATTTGCAAGTATACATAAGAGAGTTCCTAAATGAGATTATGGTTAAAGGTAATATGTATCATGCATTTATATAGATACTGTCAAAATGGCGACACCAACATAGCGTGCCGTTTATAATGTATGAGAGTGCCTGAGTCCACATGCCTTGACAACTTTGAATATTCTCAAACTTTTCATTTTTGCCAATGTAATGAACAAAAAAACCCTTTATTTTATTTTTTCTTGCATATTTGTGGTTACTGGAAAATGTTGCCATATTTCATAATTTATTAGTCGTTTGAATACTGATCTATATTTCTTCTATGGGCTGTTCATGTCCTTTGCCTATTTTCAGTTTTGGTTATTTGTCTCTATGTTTTTCATATTACACTGCTTTTTATATAATACATGTCTAGTGCAAATAATTCTCTTCAACCCAATGCTTTATCTTTTAGGTTTGTTTATGTTTTCTTTTATCATATAGACATTTTAATTCTATGTACTCAAATCCTTCTATATTTCCATTATGGTTTCTAAGTCTGACTTACGAAGGATTTCCGTACTTAAAGATGATGAAATTAGTCTCCTATATTTTCTTCTAATATATTTAAAGTTATTGGTTTCACTTAACTCTTTAATTTTTTCTTGATTTTTTTTGTATGGAGAGACAGTTTCAGGATTTTTTAGTCTGTTTTATCGATCTATTTGTATATTCCTATAATGACTCCATACTTTTTTATTTTGCCTCACACCTTTTTTATATTTTTAAAAAATCTTCTTTATTAAAATGATACATTCTCAATAAAAAATTCAAATAATAAGGCAAGTAGAAAGAAAAGTATCACCCCAATCCCTACTGCAAACAAATTTTCATTGAACATTTAAAGGTAAAATTCCTCTTTCATTCTTTTTCTCTCACAAAAATGTCATGGTTATTCTCACACAATTCATCTTCCAGGTGAAATTAAAAGTTATCTTATAAAGTTCCATAAATTCTGCTGGTATTTTCAGTCATATTATATTAAATGTATATATGTGATTTATATTGTTGCAATATTGATTTTTCCATCCATAAATAAGATGTCTTCCATTGATTCCAAGCTTCATTTATGTTCATTAAAAAAAGTTTGATAACTTTCTTCATAGAAATGTTATACATTCTCTTACTCATTTTTAATTTTCAATATGATAAATATGATAAATATAAATATTTCACAGAATAATATAATAGTCATTTAATAAGCCCATGCCATTCAGATGTAAAGGATATAAATGTATTGCCATGCTTACTTGACACTCCTTTGGTAGCTCTCCCCAAATTACATTTTTCCTACAACACTTCTAAAGTAACCATGATTCTAAAGTTGGCACTCCTTCTTTGCCATGTTTTATACTTTACTAGATAAATGCATGACTCCTAACAATATAAAAATTAAAATATGTATATTAAAATTTATATAAATGGTATCATGTTATATTTTCCTTATGCACTGAATTCAAATATACATTTTTGAGAAATATGTGTTGACACTTGTAGCTCCAGTTCATGCTTTTAACCCAATCTATATCATTCTATTGCATTAATACCAAAAGATGATTATTTATTTCCCTATTAATGGACAAAGATTATTTCCAGTGTTTTACTTTTAATATCAATGTTGCAGCATCAGTCTTCTGCATGTTTTCTCTTGCACATGTGTAAGGTTTCCAATAGGATCTAGAAATAGATATGAAATTCCTGGTGTTTAGTATAAGAGCATGGTCAGCTTCATATGTTGACAAATTGCTCAAGTAGGATTGCATTTGGCTGCATGTATAAGAGATAACTACAACAACTGATATCATTGCAATCTGCTTGTATCTCATTCATGATAACAAGATAATTTCCACCACTCTAACCATCATTTCTGAGTACAAACAGGAAGAAAGGAGAGCAAGGATAGAGACAGCAAAAATTTTCACAGAAACAGCCCCAGAAGATTTCTCCATATGTCTCATTGGCCAGAAAAGTGTCATATTGCACTCTTCCTTGCAAGGGAAACTGAGAAATGGAGAACAAGATTGTCATGATTGAGTTAGGCTACTCATGAGTCACCATTTGGAACTGAACATTTTGCTCTGGACAAAATTGTAATTCTGTTCTTTAAAAAGAAGGGGGAAATAGATACTGGGTAGGCAGTTAACCATGTGTGCCCCAGAGGGGTAGTACTTTCACGTTCCCTATCAGCAGCTTTTTTTTGTTTTATTTAATTTTTTTTTTTTTTTTTTTTTTTTTTTTTTTTTTACTTTCTAACACTGAAGACATTTTTTCTCAGTCATTTAAATTTTTGGAAATCTGTTCTGCGTCAAATGGAAACTCACTTCTTCACATTTGCATTTTCCTGATAACTAAAATGGCTCAGGATTTTTTTCTTTTATTTATAAGGTATCTGAGTCTCCTCTTCTGTGAACTGTTTATATTTCACCCTCTTTTGCTATTCCTCATCTCCGTGAGGCCTCCTTTATATATTCTAGATATGATTTTTTATGTTGTTTATACTATAAATATCTTATCCCAGCCTATGACTTACATTTTAATTTTATTTTGGTGTTTTTTATATAATATATATTTTCAATTTTAATGTCAAAATCATCAACAATTTCCTTTATAGCTTATGCTATAAATTTTCTTATAATTTTTGGTATTTTAATCTGTACTGTATTTTTAATTATTTTATATTTGTTCCTACTGTTATTTCTCTGTGCCTTCTGTTAACAGCATTGATTAGTCTTTTTGAGAATTTTCTAGTTTATTACTCCTTTGAAAGAACTTGCTTTTAGTTTACTGATCGATGCAATTAATCAGGGACCCAGGATCTTCCGTCTTGCAGCATAACATCTTCATCACATGGTCTCTAAGTTCACTGCAGATTGGGAACAGAGGATGGAGGATGGGGCATGTGCATGATTTGTGTATCATTTCTGTCCATAGTACAGTGGTTAGACTTCAGTCATATAACTCCAACCCAACTGTAAGAGATCTGAAAAATGCATTTAGACTGTTGTCCAGGAAGAAAATGGCATCCATTTCACTCTTATTTCTAGGTAAGGAACACACTCACCTACTCTACAGGGAAGACAACCCAAAGTCTCTTCTGGTCAATGTATCCAGCTCAAAGTCCAAGATCTCCAAGGAATGTGTAGTCTCCTCCATCATGTGAAAATTTGGTTTTTCCTGAACTGGAATCCTATGAAATAAGCACAATTACCTTCACCACCACCCCCAAGCACACATATACCTAATATACAATAATGGATCAGAGACAGAATGACTGTATAAAAACTCTGATCAGTAAGAAGAACAGAAAGCATGCAGCAATTCCTGGTACATATCCATCTTCAGCAACAGATCTCAAAATTCACTGCAGAATGGAAAGAGTCTGAAAAGTCACACATGAAAAGAGTTAATATGTCAAACCTAGAAGTGGCATATGTCACTTGGAAATATTACATTGACTAGAGATCAGCTATACAGTCCAATAAAATTAAAAGAAACCTCTAAAGTTGTGTACCACAAAAGAAGGGGAGAAATGGATATTAGTGAGCCCTAGCAGTCCCTGTAATGACCTTCTTTAACCCTAACAATAATTTTGCTAAAAGGTATTTTTTACTAATATTAATATTATTTAGTCATATTTCTTTTGGTTAGAATTTTTCTGGTGTAATTTCAACCTTTCTAGATCAGTAGATTTTAACTGTGGTTCTTAAGAATATCATATAGCTTAAATTTAGTTGTCTTTTCTAAATGCAATCTTAAAATCTCTTTTAGGTGAATTCAATATAATAGATTATAAAGTTTATTTCTAGAAAGCAATTATCTGTAAAGAGTATCTCTACCATTAGAGATTGATTGTGAAATGAAGACATTTCTTTAAAAAAGACTGTTAACCACTCACAGACCATACTGAAAGTACTGAGAAATATGTCACATGAAAGAATCAGTGGCAGTAAGGAAAACCTGGTAAACATGTTCATAAATATGATTGGACACTGTAAAACCTGAACAATAACTAAGTTTGCAGTTCAAAAACAAGGAGGATCTAAAATACAGTATAATGAGACATAGGGAGGGGTTCTCAATCAAACTATTTCAAAGTACTTGAATTGGGAGGGGGGAAGTAGGATAGAAATATTGCTGTAAGATGTGGGCTACAGGGATAGAGTTGGCAACTACTAATGAAGAGAGAAGAAAATCACAGGTGTGTATTTGGATGAAGCACTTTCTCTACTGGGACACTGACTATAATTCATTTTAGGTCGTTGAAATCAAATGATGCAGACAAAGAGCTCAAATGAATGGGGCCAGGATGCTTAATGGCACAAACACAATAAAAGTTGTTTTTTTCTCATTAAAACTGTCTAAGACAGCTGCAGGTTAGTGGGTGGCACTGGGGAGGAGTAAGGATAAGGGATTCTGCTCCACAGAGTCATTCAGGGACCCAACTGAAGGAAGCTTTTCCGTCTTCAACAAATAACTCCCAAGGTCATCCTGAGCATCAACATCTTGTCCGTGAAAGGGAAAGGAGTGACTGTGAGTATGATATGCTCTTTTCCATGCATCTTGTAAGGAAACATATATCGATATATCTCCAAGTTGACATCACCAGTAAGTGCTACTATCCTCGCTTTCACTTTGAATCCAAAGTGTCATTATGTGAGCTATGTGTGCATGACTGAATTTTCTAACTTGGAAGCCCCATTACCATTTGGGGCATGTACCTAACATACGTCAGAGTATAAATGTTTAATCCCAACCTTCCTGTAATGCCAACCATCCAGACCACAAATCTGATTTTTTTCAAGGTTCCCACGCTCTCTCAGTCATGCATCCAGTATGCCCCTCAGGTTCACTGGTGTTGGGAGAGACTGGGAAGTCCAGTCTGACTACAGCAGAGTGGCATTTGCAACTCTGGTGAGTCATATCCAAAGCATGGTAACTGGTCTTTCTAGCATCTAGGGTTCTAAGTTGGTATTGTTTCCAGCAATTTTGACTGCTCTTCTCCAGGAATACATTCAGTAGACAGAAATTTAAACTGAACTGGCCAGGGCCTTTGAGTTAAAGGGCATGAAGAAGTTGAGATAAGGGCTGAAGTAGACCAGTGTGGTTGCACACCATGGAACACTTGTCATTTGAGTTTCTCCTGAATTGATATGAGAAGCTCAAAGGTGAGGCCATAATGAAGATTCTCAGATGGAAAGAGTGGGCTACTGGAAAAGAATTGTCAACTATTCTCATTCATGGGATGAGAAGAAAATCATAAGTTTATTCTTTGATGGGGCACTTTCTCTAAAGCACTAAATTAGTGAAGGCCATTTCTCTGCCTAACAGTTGTAACAAGTTGACCCCAAATATATAATGATTCAAACATAATGGAAATTTCTTTCTCTGTCACATGAACAGATGAAGGCCACTGAAGGTTGTCAGGTGGCATTGGGCAGGGGGCAGGGGTGGGGCCTGCTCTCCACAGTCATTCAGGGACACAGACTGAAAAGATTTTGCCAACTTCCAGCCATGCCTTCCAAGGTCACCCGGAGCATCAACACTCAGCAAGTCAAAGGGGAAGGACTTGAAGGATCACATGGACCAGGTCTAGGAATAACTAGTCTCACTTTTCTTACATTCCATTGACTAGATTTCAGTCTTTTTCTAGCTAACTTTGGTCATCCATAAACGCAAAGGATGCTAGGTAACATTCAGTAGTTTGTCCAAGAATAAAAGAAAAAGGGTCTGATGAACAGTGGTTAGCCTCTATCAAAGACTTCCTTATACATGTGGTTTTGTATATAATTAGAATGTTGGTGTTTCACCTAGCTCAAAGAGAGTTCAAAAATTAAATAAACCAGGATCTCTGTTCTCTAGAACCAGCTATAACAGATGTTGGAGCATCAGAAGCATTCTATTTATTCCTAATCTTCTTTAGGTATAACCTTTTTTTTTTTGCAGTAGATTGGGGACAGGGGTAGACTCAAAGTGTGGAATGACTTAAGGCTGTTCCGAAAGCTGCCCAGATAGTGCTTGTATCAGATTGCAGGGACCCCCAAAAGTTGATTTCTCTTTACTTCCTTTGTCAGATTCAATCTTCCCTAACCTCCCTCAATTAATTGGAGGTTTGTGGGAGGTATCCTTAGCATCATGACATCAGCATAAAGGATTCTCTTCTTGTAAGAACATTAGCTTCCCTCTGTCTCAGGGTTGCTCCTTTTGATTTCTTTCAGTTGATACTAAGAGAGAAAAAGCAAGGACACTCATGCAAGGAAACGTATACAAAACAATGCAAACTCCCAACTTTTGGAAAGAAACCGAGGACACAGACTTTTTATAATGCTAAACCCAAAGCAGTGACTTTATAAATTATACACAGCATTCTAAAGTAAGAATACAACCAAGCTGGGCTAGCTGTAGATTAAGGTGCCGAGTGGAAACAAATTCATTTCTTTAAGAGTCTTAGCCACTCTCTCTCTCCTGACTATTCTGCTCTTCAATCCAAAAGTGTGTTGAATTCAGAGTCAGAGGCTCAGTTGTAGTTACTGCCTTGGCATATGGCTTTATGAATTGAAAATAATTTCTCTGTGTAGAAATTAGTGTGTATTTCTTCATCTGTAAAGTGGGATAACAATACCTGCTGTGAGTCACCAAGGTGTTGTTAGGCAGATACAAGAGTCATCATACGAGAACTTTATAAATCACTGTCAGATTATGTTTTTTACACCACCTTTTAATGATCTTAGGACCAAGTGACAAGGATCCGACACAGGGTGTTTTGTTTTTTCTGACATTACCTCATGCTCTTGGCCTTGGTTGTTGACCTTCAGGGCATCGTGCCAGAGAAACTTATTTTGTGTTTTTATTCCGTTCCTGGTTTCCTGCTAGGATGTGTTTTTCTACTTCTGTTTTTTTATGCAAAATTTCATTTTCTAGCAAATATACTTCAGTTGATTTTTTTAACACAGCTTGAGACCTGTGGGGTTATAAATCTGTTTTATCACATTTTATAAGCCAATTCATTTAAAAAGGATGAAATGATTTTAAAAAGAACAATAAAAATACACAGGAAGTTTTTGCAAAACAAAAAAGGAAGTCTTTGCTGCATCTTAATTTGAAAAAATGAATTTTTGACAAAATCTTTCTAATATGAAAAGAAAATAATGAAACAACTAAATTTCCTCTTCTGATCAATGTTAGTGAATGAAATATGTATGTAAATATAACAATTTGTTATAATGTAAGGAAAAAATGTATGACAAAAATAAGTTTTTCCATATCCACAAATGTTCCTTTATTTTCAGACCACTGCCACAGAGTTACTGGTTTATTCAGACTTTTCCTAGGAAACAGTCACCATCTGCCTGATTAGTCTGTTTCCTTGGTATCCTGCCCAATCTAGCTATTTAAGTTTCTGCTCTATTTCAAGAAATACACTCATTAGGGATGGTCACATCTGTTATCATTTGAAAAGAAGTACACACATTCAAAATTCATATAATAACACCTCGCTATTTTATTAGCAATAAACAGGAAAAGTGTCCTTTCAACTATCTTACTCTTGAATGCTAACAAAGGATTCATGATCTTTAAGCTCCCGTCCCCAATTCTGAAATTTCATGAATCTATGATAAGAAAGGAGGGCTCAATTAGCACAATTACAACTCAGACATTTTTCATTATTGTCACATTTATAAGCAGGTAAAGAAAGAATGTCATCTGTTAAAAATAGGTAATTGAATACTAGAAAAATAAATGTAAAACATGTATATTAGTTTATTCTGATGACTGTTTTATATTTGGCTATCTCCTACCCGAAATGATAAGCTATTTCTCTTAAACTCTCTACAATCTATGCTCGATATGTGCTAGGGTTTTTTTGTTTTTCATTGATGCGTCCCAAACAATGGAACAAAAAATAATAGCTATCTGGCTGGTGTAGGCAAAATTCTAAGATGGTACTCAAAGATTCCTGTCCACCTGTGAGCACACGTCTTCTCCCACTTACTCAATCAAACACTAATCCAATTATTGCTGGGAAGGGATTCTGCAAATGTTATTAAGGTCCCAAATCAGTTGGCCTCATGATAGGGAGATTATTTCAGTGGGCCTGACCTAGTAGTTTGGGCCTTTTAAAAGCTGAGAGCATTCTCTGGCCGGTCCTGGAAAAGGAAGTTTGAGAGATGAACACTGACCAGCTAGAAGAAAGAACTGCCATGTTGTAGGTAGGCCACAAGGCAGGGAACAGTGGGCAGTCTGTAGAGCTAAAAGTTGGCCCTGGCTGAAGGCCAGCAAGAGAGTATGGACTTTAGCCCTATAATCACATGGAACTGAAATTTTCAAACTTGAATGAGCTGGAAGAGAACTCCAAGCCCAAGAAAACTACAGCCCTGGCTGGCACCCTGATTTCAGCCTGTTGAGGCTCTGAGCATAGAGTCCAGTCAAGTCATGCCTGGACTATTCTCCTACAGAACTGTGGAATAATAAATTTGTGTTGCTTTTAGTTGCCATGTTTATGATAATTTGTGATGCAGCAACTGAAAACCAATATAGTGGCCTATAGTAGATAGGTATTCAATAAATATTTGTGGTATGAATGGATGAATGATACATTGATATGTCACATGGTAAAGATGAGATAATTTTATAAAAATGGTTAAGTGTGACATTCTGTAGCTGCAAAGGTTAGTAACTGAAGCCAAACAGGACTTAGTGTTCAGTCAACCATGTACCCTTCCCCCTCCATGCTACCCCGACTCCTTCAACTCAGTGTGCTATGGAAGCTTCTACCTCCAACAAGTAGAAATTATTGTACTCCAGGGAGATTACAGTTGGAGTTGCAGTCAGGTAAGACAGGATACTGTCCACAAAATTCTTTTGAGTTTAGAATTAAGTTCCTGGTATTTTAAATAGACAGATATTTTGGATCCCTTATATACATTCATGTAACATGAGTATGACATCTTAAAATAGAAAATAAATACTAAAACTAAAATATTAATGGTAATACAGGAAAAAGATGTGTAAAAATAAGTAAGCAAACCCACAAACCCACCTCAAATCTGTTTTGAATGTAGGTGGCATATAATTTATATGTATAAGCAAATTTTATTTCATTTAGAAGAGTAGACTAGTAAATTTAAGGTTGGACTTGCAATCAACTCTTTGAAATTTACCCATCTTACTCTCAAAATATCACATACAAAATTAGAAAAGATCTAAACATACAATCCAGGCACAAAAAAATTAGTACTATAAAGTTCAGAAAGCCACCAATGAATGTTTGGCTATAACTGGTTAGAAAGAGATACATTAGTTGCTGGGTGTCTTGATCTTACATAGAAAACAAGGCTAGAGAATCCAGAGCAAAAATTTTAAAAAGATGTTGTGTAGTACTTTTCAAATATATTGGCTTCTGAGGTATAATAGAAGATAGAAGCTTATTAGTCTTATCAGTGTTTATTTAAACACCACTAATTTTAAAAAGGGATTTGAGGTGACTTAAGTCATTCACAAAATAAAGTTGAATAAACTCAAATGAAAATGTTGACGTGATGAAAGGAGAAATCAAACTGTCAATTTTCATGTCTAATATAGTTATAATTAAATTTGGCTCTTGGACATATGTTTTCAGGAAAGAGACTTACTATTATAATAATATTAAAGGAAAATGGCAGTGGTTTTACAAGTTCCCTTTGATCTGATCACTCTCATGACCTCTTGTTTTTCTTGGGAAAGAGGCTGGTGTGTTACCTTTGGCAATATTATTCTGGGCAACTGTATATGCAGCTATTAGGAAAAGAAGAAACCATTTTATGAAAGCCACAAAGTGGTACAATGAAAAATGCTAATAAGACACCAAGGCAGAAAGAGCAATTGCTAAACAGCATTCTGAAAGGGGTATGGTTTACCTAGCCTTGCGCACTCTGAGCACCAGATTATCTTGATTGCATTATTTATCATTAACAATCCCTGGCTGAGTTCTTTAACTAAGGCAAAGGGATTTGAAGGATTTGAAGCACTCCTGAAGCCATGTAGAACAATAATTATCTGACATTAAATTTAAAGACAGATAGATATAACATGGTATAAAGACCAATAAATTGGGCTCTGTTATAAATATCCAGGTCCTCTTCAATAAAAAATTCTGAAAACCTTCTATCAAGGGCAGATAAAGAATAATTTTTGTTCTGGTATTGTCTGAATTTCTCATCTTATACCAATTAAATTTCCATTGATTCATGTCTTAGTTAATTCCTCAACTTGATTTTATTTCTCAATATGTAGGTAATCAAACTGCTCTGGTTTTATTAGAATAAGCTTTATATTTGCAGAAAAAGAAAGCATTGTGGGTATAATCTCAGCTGCTGTTCAGTGTATATCTAAAGGTTATAGTCACCGTATTTCACAAACAGCAAAGTGTGGGAAACAATAATAATAATGGTAGATTATTATGCCCTTATTATCACTTTCTATTTTCATTCATTGTTTCCCACACTTTGCTGTTTGTGAAATATAGTGACTATAACTTTTAGATATTAGTATCTTCAAATAGAGCCTGAGGCCCAGAGAGGTAGATTATTAAAATAATATAGCATGCATGAAATATTTTGAAAATATTTTAAAATACTATATAAACCCATATATTGTTAATATTGCCTTTAGATATATTATATTGTCCCACAGTACTAGAAAATCCACTTATCTTTCTCATTGAGGGAATCTAGGACCCAGCCTGAATCAGAGAGACTCTAAACAAAATGTAGACACCCTTTAATAACATCAGAACAAAGTAGATCAAATGCTCCAAAATAAGGAGCATTACTAGAGACAAAGAGTGCTGTTTTATAGAAATAAAAGAGTTAATCCCCCAGGAAAATGTTTCAATTCTAAATTTGAATATACCCAATAATATAGGTTTAAAATACATGAATAAAAAATTGACAAAACTCAAAGGAGAAGCAGACAAATTCACAAGCTTAATAGGAGACTTTGATAAACCTCTTCAGAAGACAATAACATAAGTATGCAAAAAGTTAAGTATGAGTATAAAAAATCTTACTAACACAATTAACAAACTTGAACAAACCAGTATATAGAATCATACATTCAACATCAGAATGCAAATTCTTTCATTGCCTTGCAATAAAAAGGAATAAAAGACATAAAGATCATAAATAAATAGGATTAACACCATTTTCAGATTTAGAAAATCCAAGAGATCAAATATCAAAATCAATCCTGCGCATATTATAGATCCAAATGTGAAAAGTAAAATTATAAAGCTTCTAGAAGAGAATATCTTCATGTCTTTAGAGTAGGCAAAGGTTTCTTTAATGTGACACAAAAAGCGCTAAACTAAATGAAAATTAAAGTGACCTACATTAAAATTTAAAATTTCGGCTGATAAAAAGGCACCATTGAGAAGATAAAAAGGCAAGGCACAAAGTGGAATAAGATATTTAACATTTATATTTTTAAAATAATTCATACCTAGAATATCTAAAGCACTGATACAAATAAAAAAGAAAATGGCAGTCCAACAGAAAAATGAGCAAGAGATTCGAAAGAGCACTTCACATAAGAGGATCTCCAACTAACCAACAAACGTACAGAAAGGGCACTTAACTTAATTATCCATCAGATTAATGGATTTAAAACCACAAAGAGAAACCACTCTTTTTATCACCAGCATTGCTAAAAAATAACAACAGATAAATTCAAGTGCTGAGAAAGATATAAAACAGCTGGAACTTTCATGTGCTACTGAGGGTATAAATTGGTACAACCACTTTTAAAAACTGTTTGGTTGTATATAATGAAGCTGTTCATACAACATGTGCAAGGAATTCCACTCTTTAGGTATATATCCAACAGAAATGCATATTTATAGCCACACTATTTATAATAGCCCAAGCCTGGAAACAAGCCAAAAGTCAATCTACAGTGCAATGGATAAATAAATTATTGTATATTACACCATAGAATATTAATGGTCATAAAATTTAATGAATTTCAACTATGGCTACATAAATGAATCTCAGGAACATATTTCTGTGTAAAAGGATTGAGACACAAAATAGAATATACCATATAAGACAATTCATATGATGTTCAAAAAGAGGCAAAACTAATCTGAAGTTGGAAATCAGGCCAGTGGCTATTACCATTGGGAGATGGGGGTTACGTATAGGGAAGGGTTTCCGAGATTCTGTAAATCTATTATTTCTTAATAAAGGTTTTGATTACTTAGGTGTGTTTACTTTGTGAAAATGAACTGAGCTATAAAGTTATTTGTATTCTTCTGTGCATATATTATATGTCAATAAAATTTGCATCAAAAAGCTACATTAAAGTACTAACACCAAACATTCAAGAAACCTCAACAAAATGGTATATCACTGACCTGTCCCTATATATTTGAAAATGTTATTTAATTAAAAATTAACATTTTTAAAGACAGTTAAGCCTGTCGCTAATATTTCAGATAGAAATAAATAAGCATTGACTACCCATCTGAAAGTGAAAAACATCCTGATAATAACATCCTGACACATACACACTCAAGGTTTTATCCCTTCGTAGTGGCAAGGTGACTATTTGTAATTAATTACTATCTGAACATCAATGTGTCATTTAAACATGCAACTGGGAATGTTATCAAATAGCTCAATGATTAAAAAAGATTGAGGAAAAATTTATGACTTAGTTGACAATTTCCTAATAAGATATCTTAAAATTTTTTAATGATAATAATCCAGAATCAATCTGGCATTAAACTGTGCCAGAAGCCATTAAGCCTGAGAGTCAGATAATTGAGGAGAAAGCAGCATATTTTTTTGGGGGTGGTGGTTATTAGGGTCTAAAAATTTATAAATAGGGTATGATACAAACATTTCATTTATAAGATAAAGGATGATTATGGATTATAATATTGATGCTATATTAGTTTTTTACTGCTACTTAACTAATCACAAATTTAGCAGCTTAAACAGCACAAGTTTATTATCTCACAGTCACAGTAGATCAATCACATCTGAGGCTTGGGGTCTTCTTCCAAGCTTAATGAATGCTGGCAGAATTCAGTTTCTTGCCACTGTAGCACAGAGTTCTCCAATGATTTCTTGCTGGCTGCCAGGTGGGGTCTGTTCTTACCCACTGCTGTTCTCTGTCCTGTGCCCTCTGTCTTCATTTTGCTGATATGGAGTCTTATATAATGTAACCCATTCCTGGTAGTTATTACGCTGTCATATTCATAGTTCCTGCTCACACACAGGGTGCAGAAACCAGGGAATGAGAATCTCAGGGGCCATCTTGGAACCCTGCCTACCACAGATGCACCTTAGTCAGATACAAATTTCAACATAAGGATCCTGTTTAATTAATTTAAATCTCTGTTATTTTAAGACATTAAGAATAACATTAATGAAACTAATGTTTCAGTGGCTAAGAGATTTCAAACACAGTTGAGAAGTCATTCTGGAGGTTACTCTTATCCAAGCTTCATCCAGATATTGCAGAATGCTACAGTATGCCAAGCCCCAACCAACAATATTCCTGAAAATCCTAAAGAATACCCTGGGCTCTATCTAAGACTTTGTAAATGTTTTATGTAGTAAGTTTTCAGAAACTTAAGGCCTCCAGATTGTTTCTATGCCAGATAAATCCTGAAACCCAGAGGTATCAGTCTCCAAGAACATCAACCAATTTTATTCCTCTACCCTATAAAGTCAACACCCCTTTTCTGCATGAAGAAGCTAAAATGGTCACTGCCCAGATATCACCAAAGATTGAGAGAATGGGAGCAGACGTAACTGAGAAATTTGGATTTAACAAATAATTATGACTACTGACTCATTATATAGACATTTATTTTAGTTTCTAGTGTTTTAGAATAGCCAGAAGGAAATAACTGAAATTGCTGAACTGTAATCCAGTAGCCTTGATCTCTGATAATGATTATATAACTATATAGCGTTTATCATATGAATGTGTGATTGTAAAAACCGTGTGACTGACACTCCCTTTATCCAGTATATGGGTAGATGAGTTGTAAAATAAAGACATGCATGAAAAAAATAGTGATAGTTCTGGAATACAGGGAAAAATACCGTACGTATACTATGGGCAATAGTTACAGCACTACTCTAATAATCTTTCATCAATTATAACAACTGTAACTACTGTTAAAAATAGAATTGTAGGGCGGGCCGCGGTGGCTCAGCGGGCAAAGTGCTTGCCTGCTATGCCGGAGGACCTCGGTTCGATTCCCGGCCCCAGCCCATGTAACAAAAAACGGAAAAACAAAATACAATAAAACAAGAAAATGTTTAAAGATGTTTCCCTTTCTTCCTTCCTTCCTTCCTTCTATCCTTCCTTCCTTCTCTCTGTCTTTCCTTTAAAAAAAAAAAAAAAAAAAAAATAGAATTGTAGAACAAGTGTTATCAATTGTAACAAATTTTCCACATCAGTGCACGTGTTGGTGGTGGTGTGGTGTATTGGAATCCTATATTTTATGCATGATTGTTCTGTAAAAACACAACTTCTCTAGTAAAAAATTAAAAAAATATTTTCGACAGCAAAAAAAAAAAGAATGATATTAAGATTAGAAGAAGTGTGAAAGAGATATTTAAAGAAGGAGGGGGGAAAGGAGAGACTGTGATGGGTTGGTATTGAAAATTAAAGATTAAAATGTAAATATAAAAGTATGCAAATTTAACCCTATCATGTTAAAGTACAATTTATAATTCAAAAATAGAAAGTCATTTAGATTATCATCTTTTTTGTCCTAAAACTTCTCATTTTAAGAGAAATCACTCATGCAAGGATGTTATTGAATGTGTCTAATATTGTACAAGAAAAGTAACTCTTGAAATCATTTGCAAAATGATATGAAGACTGTTATAACTAACATATCAAAACATAAACAGCTGTCCAACTTGTTAACTACAAGCATTTGCATGTATCATAGAGTCTGAAATAAAGTTCAACATTTTCTCTGAAACTACAGTCCCTTCCTAATTTGTCTATTTCTGTTCATGGCATCCTCTTCCTTCTAGTCACTAATAATAGAAACCTTGACGTCATCTTCAATACCCTTCTCTACCCTTATCCTCATAACAAATGGAGTCACTAAGTTATAGCCGTCCCCTTATCATTAAATAAACATTTATCAAGGCCCTGCTGTCTTATAGGCACCAAGCCAGGCACTGAAACTGCTGCAAGGTGTAAATCATGACTCTTGCTTCAAGGATCTCATGGTCCAGTATAGTGGTTTCAGTTTCCCCCTTTATTTTCATCCCTATTACATCTGATTTATGTCAGAAACCCCCTAAGTAATGGCTCTAAACTCTCCGTACTTCTCATTCAATCTGCATACTGCTGCCAGATTAATCATTCATTCATTTATTCAGTTAGGCATGTGGTCTGAAACTAGGGCTGCAGCAATGAACAAGACAGTCAACGCCCCTGCCCTCTGGGAGCATATACTCTAATGCAAGGAGAATGATACATTGTAGAAAATATGTCATATAATCTCTGTGAGTGGCAGGTGTCCTGTAATGGCTCTTTCACTAAGTCATTCGGACTCAACTTTCACCTGGTCTTCAATGCTTAAAATTGAAGTCCTTAACATCTGGGGCCTGACTTGGCTTTTCCCCCTTCCACTATTCCACTTTTCAAAGTTATCTACTTTAGTCATGTTAGCCTTCTCAATTCTCTATTTTACTGCTTCCATGTCCATGCCTATATATTTTTCTCTCTTTTATAACACCTTGGCACCTTCTCCCCTACCTACCTGATTCTTCTCAGTTATCAAAGATGAGCATCATTTCTCACTTTCTCAGCATGAAGTCTTTCCCAACGATTTCAACCTAAGGTGCTTCACCCCTTCTGATCTTCCAGAGTACTTCTCATGTGTAACATTCATTTAAAAATACCACATAGTACCTGGTAATGTAGTTAGCCATTTTTTACTGTGAGTATATGTCTCATAGTTTCACCAGATACCCAGCTCCTTGAGAGCAAAAATTGTTTATGTCTTTTTTTCTTAATTGATACATTTGTTAAAATATATAGACTAATGGTGCTGTCCTTCAATGTCACTGCTGTGCTTACTTCCACAAAACATAACTGTCAGGGACTCTTCACAAATACACTCCTGACAGAAGTAAAAAGGTAGACAGAAATGTCTGCCAAGGTAGTGCCATTTCAGGGTGGGCCACGGTGGCTCAGCAGGCAGGAATGCTTGCCTGCAATGCCAGAGGACCTGGGTTTGATTCCTGGTGTCTGCCCATGTAAAAAAAAAAAAAAAAAAAAAAGAGGTAGTGCCATTTCAGACATAGTCCCCTTTAACACCTATTAGGAAATGGAGTTTAACATTATTTGCAATTATACCAACATTCACAGGAGCTGAATTCACAGGCATAAGGGTGAACTGTGACCACAAGCCATACTTCCCAAATGGTTTCATATTTTAGTTAGCTACAAGGGTTGGTCACCAGAGCCAGACTTGTTTAAAGTGGAATTTTTATGTCCATACAATCAAAGTATTTGTTACATCTTTCTGGGCCTATTCACTTGCAGACAGGAACAGAAATTGTAACTGGGAACTTCACCTCATGCATTATTATATGTGATGCCCATCTTCACTTCATAGGCTGTATACATGCTGTATCTGAGCAGTACTGCATGGCTCAAAACATTTGTGACTAGAAGACCAGATCGGCTTTGCTGGAAATGGATAATGTCAAAAGCTACTGAATCCTCCAAATTTTGGGGGCAAGAGGGGAGAAAGAACCAGTTACTCCTTGATCTAAATTTCCAACCTTATTTCATTCTTGAAATATACAAATGTTTGGAAATATTTCCATATTTAATTAGTCGGCATAAGTAGATATGTCAGCCAGTTATTATTTTGAATTTGCAATAGATATAAAACATTTCAATAATACAGTGATCATCCAATGAGGTAGAAAAATTTATCTTTAGACCAAGATTGTTACCATTTTAACTAGCAATATACATGCCACATAAATTTCCTTTGAAGTCGTTTGGAATGTAAAAATGAGAAAAGGTAACCTGTGGATGAACTTTTCCATCTTTCAGAATTAGATTAATCTCCTGTTCAATATACAATTTTATATGTAATTTTTCATCATGGAAAGTAGAGAACCTCATGTAAAGAAAAACAATTATAGTTCACAATCATTAGTAACACAAATAGCAAGTTCTTGAAAAATAGGTCTGGATAAAAAGCTATAGAAAGTCCAAGAAAAAAAGGCCTCTGTCCAACCTATTTTAATTGCCCAGTGTGTGTAGGTGGCAGGCCACTGAGGCCACAGTCATTCACTCCCTAATAATAACTGCACTGGACACTAACTATAGCCCACACACTGTGCTCAGCATTTTATGAATATTATCTCCAAACCTTGTCTTCATCCTGTGGCATTCAACATTACCTCTCTTCAGAAACTTAGAGGAACAGCACATTTCCATTGCCAATGATATGGCAGTTAATATCTGAAAAGCCTCCTCCAATTAAACACAAGCAACTGCTGAATAAAATGTAATAAATATCCCTTAAATACATAGCTCAGCTTATAAGAAAGTAAAGGAAATCTCCAGAGGTTAAACAGAAAGTTGAAGAGAAAATTTAAAACTAAAGCTAAAAGTGTGAACTGAGGCTGGGGTTGTTTTGGGGTCGGGCTTGGAGGGGTGTTCTCTTTCACTGTAAACAAGCATGTATGGGGAGATGAGACTTGGATTAGGCAAGGTAGAGGGTTAGCTCTGAAACCCTCTACAAAGAAATAGAGCTACTAGGATCCTGGGAAAGGGCAGAGTAGAAAAATATTAATTCAATGATGAAGAGATAAGACAGATTGTCATATCACAAAGTTCTGTCCCAGAAAACAGTCTCCTCTTTAAAATTGCTTCAGAACAGCCATTTAGATTTGGAATTAGAATTTACGCTCTCTCTAGGACCTGGAAAATGTTAAACCAAGAAATTCCCAGCCTCAGTGCCAACTTCCTGCCTCTTTTGGACCTAAGTAAGGCCTGCTCTTCTCTCCTTCAGTGTCCAGTAATATTAAAGAAACAAAACATAAATCCGCTTTGTGAAATGATTTTCTTTATCCCTGATAAAGTTTCTGCCTTGAAATCTAGTTTGCTTGATATTATCATAGCCATTTCAGGTTTCTTTTTTTTTAAGACTATATTTTTAGAACAGTTTAGTTTTAAAGAAAAATTGCACAGAACATACAGAGTTCCCATATACCTCCTTTCCTCCCTTCCTACAGTTTCCTCCTGTACCACAAGTGTGGTACATTTGTTACAATTGTTTTCGTTTGACTGGTATTACCATACTACATCTTTTTTCCATTTTTTACTTTAATACTTAACATTTACTTATTTCAGGTAGGAGGACAAACCTTGGTCCCTGCTATTCCACCCTGACTAGACATGGGAGTGCAAATCATTCTAGAAAGACACCCTTGTGGGATTCCTATAGATAAAGCTATAGTTAAATGCATTCACAACCCAAAATTACAAATGTGTGAGGAAATACTCCATCATGAGCTAAAGTCAACATCAAAAGAAACAACAAGTTTAAGCCCTAAGAACTTTAGAAAACAGATATTGACTGCAAAGCAAGTAACATGACATTCTCAAACAATACCAGCAGTTTTTGACAGAAAAAAAACCCATCACCATCAAATGGAACTTCTAGAAATGAAAAATATGGTCCTTGGAATTACATACAAAGAAATAGAAGTTCATTAAGGTTGATTTACCTAAAATCACCCAACTTGCATATGATGGATCTGGAACACAAACTTTTCTAGGTGAAAACCTTGCTATGATTTTTTCATTAAATCATGCCCTAGATTTAGTGGAAAAAGAGAAAAAATGAGCAATGGGAGCTTCCATATATAAAGTCTCCTCACAATCTTTTGATTGAATTTTAACTAATATTTGAGACATTGATAATGAAATTAATTTATATAACATCATTATAACACTGGTCTTAAGAGGCCGTAATATTCATGCGTCAGGCTAACTTAAGTGAAGCTCATTCTATACAATGGTAACTTGAATAAAACTAGGCCTACTTTCTTTCAACTTCAGACCCATGTCAACTTGAAAGCACCTCCAAAATAAACACATATATGACTCTAAAACCAACCTTAGAAAATTTTACATATTCCATCACCCTCCAAACCTCCATAAAAACCTTTACATTCCCATTTTCCCCAAGTCCTTTTCTTTCTCTGGCTACCAAACCAAAGAAGACAAGTAACAATAAAAACACACAACTCTCCTCCCCAACTTAGAACTACTCCTTCCTTGTTTTGCCACCTCTTAACATGTAAGGCAAGCAACTCTTATTCTAGTTCTCTCGTTTACATCTTTTTTTGGAAGTAAATGAAAACCATTTTTTATTTTTCTTGATTCTTTTCTCCTTCTTACCTCCACTTCTTTTTTGGTAGGTGAGGGAAAGACAAAGCATGATTTAAAATTTGGCATGAATAACCTACAAGAGGGATCTATCAGGGAACAAATCACACCATGTTTACAAACTCTCCCCTCTGGCTCCTTAATTAACATCTCTGTGAAAGCAAATTCTGACGAAAATGAGGCAATGTGATTAGATCAATTTGAATGAGAATTAGATACAAATATGGCTTTAATGAACATCAAGCTTTTTCAGTCTTTGCTCATGTCAAATCAAAGTACATTAGAATCTTAGAATTAAAATAGAAATCAGAGGTCACTTTTTCGTTCATTTATTTATTTGTTTCTTTTGATCCTTACTAAGGACCATGTTGTCCTTAAACACTATAAATGCTTAATGCCATACTATTTTATTTTAAAGTCTACATTTGTCTAAATGCCTCAAAAATACTTCATATACAGGGCCCTGAATAAGATTGAGAGCCTTTAATGCTATAAGTGTAGTGACTGGATACACTACAGAGTAGATTAAGCAGAGAATCAAAATGCTTTGGCAAAGTCCCTTGAGGGATGGGAGAAAAATATGAAACTATTAAACTTTACCACCGGGGAAACCCCTGATACTGTGTCAAACATTAGGGACACCCAAATCAATAGGCCATGCCCTTGATCTTAAGACTTGCTCTTGTGAAGCTTATGTATGCAGCAGAGAAGCTTAGCTAGTGTAATAAATAAGGAATCCATGGCTGAGAGAGTTCAAATAGAGTCGAGAAGCTATTCTGGAAGTTATTCTTATGCAAGCTTCAGTTAGACATTGCTACCTATCATGACTTGCCAAACCCCAACCAAAACCATTCCAGCCAATCCTAAAAATCACCTAGGGCATTATATAAGATTCTACAAAGTTTAAATGTACTAGGGTAATTTTCCAGAAACTTACAACCTCCAGATGGGTCCCTGTTCCAGATAAGTTCTGAAATGCAGAGAGGCCAGCCTCTCCAGAACATCAACTAGTTACATCCCCCATCCCATATTATCAACAGCCCTGTCCAACATGAAAAAGTTGGAATGACCATAACCCAATGCCCCTAAAGAGTAGAAAAAAGATCAAAGGTGATAGTGGAGCTATACACAGAAGGTTGGGTTTAGCAAATGAGTATCATTGCTGAATTATTATACTGATATTTCCTTTAGTCTCAGGTACCTTACAGCAGCTAACTGTGGAATTGTAACCCACACCAAACTCTGAGATCTGTTCTATTAATAATTGTTGCAATATACTTTGAAAGGTATTGCTTTTTTGTATATATGCTACTTTTCACGAAAAAGAAGAAAAATGAGAAGGAGGAGTATAAGAGAGAAGATAGGATTTAACAAATGAGTATGACTCTGAATCATTCTATTGATATTCCTTTTGGTCTCCAGTGTCTTGGAGCAGCTAGAAGAAAAAACAAAAAATCATTAAACTGTAACCCATACCAAACTTTAAAATCCTTCTATAACTACTTGTTAAAATGTATTTCGAAATTTATTGCTTTTTTGTATATGTGTTATATTTCATAATTTAAAAAAAAGTTAAAAAAGAAACATACTGCAGAGAAAGACCCTTTGTTCACAGAAGAGTACTAAATAGCTACAAAGCTATGACAAAATGTCCCAAAAGTTGGGGTGTGATATTGACTCATAACAACTAGGCAGCCACACTAATAGGGAGTTGTGAGGCAATGGCAGTTTAATGGAAAGGCATTGTGTTTTCAAGACATTGTGTTTTTGTAGATGTCTTTGGAGCTATTGTATACTTTCCTTCTTTCAGGCTTTTACTTCTTCCTGGCTTGGCTAGAGCTACTTCCAAATGCTTGGGAAAGGATGACTTTATATTCCCAGTTATTGGTGAATTTGAATTTATCTTGTTGAAGTAAGCTCACCTCACTGTTGCTGGCACCTCCCCCCACAATGTTCTAAAGATCTTTATTCAAAGTAAGATATAAAGGACTAATAGAAAATTAGGATAATATTCTTTTCTTTTTATTATGGAACTTTCAAATACACATAGAAGTAGAATGAATATAATGGTGAAGCTCCATGTACCCAGTTTCAACAAGTGTTGATGTTTTCCAGTTTTATAATTATTTTTCTTTTTGCAAGCCTATTAATAAGACTGTACATTATTCTAAAGTGGGTCTTCCTGCAACTCCATGTTCCTAACTCAAATAATACTTGGAAGTGGTTGTATTCTATTCCTAAATGTAAAGAGAATCATGATCCACTCAGAGGAAAAGGTGACACACGAATTATAAACCCTCTAAAAAAGGAAGTGATTCCATCCTTTGTTTAAAAAAGAAAAAACAAACCACAATGTGTTTCAGTTTGCTAATGCTACCAGAATGCAATATTGCAGAAATGGATTGGCTTTTATAAATATATGCCAGGTTGAAAGGATGTATGTACCCTAGAAAAGTCATGTTTTAATCCTAATCCCATTTTATAAAGGCAGCCATTTCTTGTAATCCTTATTCAGTACTGTATGTTTGAAACTTTCATTAGATCATATCCCTGGAGATAAGACTCAATCAAGAGTGGTTTGTTAAGATGGATTAGGTGGAGATGTGCCTCTACCCATTCCAGTGGGTCTTGATTAGTTAACTGGAATCCTACAAAAGAGGAAACATTTCAGAGAAAAGGAGAGATTCAGAGAGAGCAGAGAAGAACAACATAGGCACAAGAAGCAGAGTCCACCAGCCAGCAACCTTCGGAGATCAAGAAGGAAAATTCCTCCCAGGGAGCTTCATGAAACAGGAAGCCAGGAGAGAAAGCTAACAGATGATCCCGTGTTCACCATGTGCCTTCCCAGATGAGAGAGAAACCCTGATTGTGTTTATCATGTGCCTTCTTATTTGAGAGAGAAACCCTGAACTTCATCAGCCTTCTTGAACCAAGGTATATTTCCCTGGATGCCTTAGATTGGACATTTCTATAGACTTATTTGAATTGGGACTTTTTTTGGCTGAGGTCTGAAGTCAAGAAGCCTTGGGCCAGGAGAGTGAACCCACCCAAGCATGTGGAGAAGGTGAATTTGCCCCAAAGGCAGTGGATGGGCCTTCTATCTCGTTGCAGTGGAAGAGTTATGCAGCCTCAGGCCTTGGAGAGGGAGAAGCACACTCCTTAGGGTTTGGGGAGAGCCTGGCTGCCACCATGTGGAAGGGTTGAGTGTGTGCCCTGGAGATGGCAGAGAGCCTGGGTGTGGCCCTGATGCTTGGAGAGGGTGGAGCCAAGAAAAAGGTGGTCCCCCCAATGTCCCCCAAGTTTGCATTCGGAGAGAGGCAAGCCACTGCGTAGGCCTCTGGAAAGGGTGGGACTGCAGCTTTCTGAAGCCCTGAAGATAAATGACTGTCAGACTTTAAAATCTAATGGACTTTGCCCTACAGGTTTTTGAAACTGCTTGGGTCCTGTGACTCCTGTGTTCTTTCCAATTCTTCTCTATGGAAATGGGTATATGCATCCTGTGGCTGTTCCTCCTTTGTATGTTGGCAGCAAATAACTTGTTCTGAGTTTCACAGGTCCAGAGCCAGAGAAGAACTTTGCTTTTACCTTGTATTATATTTGTAATGTTACTAGAATGGTTTACGTTTTCTAATATTGTGATGGGATGAATATATTTTAGTATATCGGGAAAGCATGTCTTTTCCAGAGTCCAGAGGGTGGAATATGCCAGTTTGAAAGGATGTATGTACCCTAGAAAAGCCATATTTTAATCCTAATCCTATTTTATAAAGGCAGCCATTTCTTGTAATACCTATTCAGTGCTGTATGTTTGAAACTTTAAATAAATCATATCCCTGGAGATGTGACTCAATCAAGAATGGTTGTTAAACTGGATTAGGTGGAGATGTGCCACCACCCATTCCAGGTGGGTCTTGATTAGTTTACTGGAATCCTACAAAAGAGGAAATATTTCAGAGAAAAGGAGAGATTCAGAGAGAGCAGAGAAGAACCAACATAGCCACGAGAAGCAGAGAGTCCACCAGCCAGCAACCTTCAGAGATGAAGAAGGAAAATGCCTCCCAGGGAGCTTCATGAAACAGGAAGCTGGTAGAGAAAGCAAACAGATGACCCCATGTTTGCCATGTGCCTTTCCAGATGAGAGAGAAACCCTGACTGTGTTCACCATGTACCTTCTTACTTGAAAAACCTTGAACTTCATCAGCCTTCTTGAACCAAGGTATATTTCCCTGGATGCCTTACATTGGACATTATTATAGACTTGTTTGGATTGGGACATCTCTGCCTTAGAGCTGTAAACTAGCGACTTATGAAATTCCTCTTTTTAAAAGCCATTCCGTTTCTGGTATATTGCATCTATCAGTTAGCAAACTAGGACAAATAGGGATTTATTAGGATGCAAATTTATAGTTCTAAGGCCATGAAAATGTCCAAATTAAGGGGTTAACAAAAGGATACCTTCACCAAGAAAAGTCGATCACATCTTGAGTTCCTCTGTTACATGGGAAGGTACATGGTGATGCCTGCTGGCTGGTCTTTCCTGGGTTGGTTTCAAGATGACTGTCTCAGCTCCTGTGGATCCTTCTGGCTTCTGCTGGGTCATTTTTTCTTATTGTCTGCATCCTTCACCTGATTTCATCTCTCTGCTCTCCGTGTTAGCTCTTGGAGGACTCCAGCAAACTGATTAAACCAGCGGGGTCACATCTCTGTGGAAACAGCCTAATCAAAAGGTCCCATGGAACAATAGGTCTGCCCCCACAAGACTGGGTTAAAAGAACATAGGCTTTTCTGGGGGTATAAAACAGTTTCAAACCACCACACAGTGTTCAACTACAGAAGACTTCTGTTAAACTTTTGAAAAATTGTAATGTAGGAACACTTTTGGTGATGAACACACAAAAAGATCTTCAATAAAGTTTTGCATGAATCACCATATTTTCATAGTAGTTTTCCTTTTCTTTCTGGGTATTTTCAATCTAAAGTGGATGCTTGTATGGGGTAGAGGAAGGGAGAGGTATTACAAGCAAATAATTCTTGATCTCCCCTTATCCAAAATTTTTAATATCATACAGGCTTCCCTGAATGCAAAATTAATTGAAATATGAAAGTCATAACATTTCTTCCTTCCTTTAATAGTGCTTCACTGCCAAGATTTTTAAATATGTATTGGATGAAAACTGAATGACAAATAATTAAATGCATGGAAGAAGAAAGTTATAATTAGGATTTTATTCCTAAAAATGAATTCTAGAATAAAAATAGGTGATTCTTACCTCACTCCTTCCACCCAAATAAATTCCATGTGAACCAAACATTTAAACAACACAAAAAGTGAAACCATAAAATTACTAGAAAATAACACGGGAAATTTTTGAAAAATAGACTTGTGATGGAGAAAGTCTTTTTGTCTATGACACAAATGCAGAAGCCATAAAAGAGCATAACTATGCATGGTTTGTGAAAGCGAAACAAGACTGTTTAGGATTGGCTTAGTCCTAGTCATATATATTGCTCAGGTTGGACGTATTGCCATCTTGAATAAAATTAAAATTCAAATAGCAGAAAATAGTGGGAGGAGGTTTATGGATAAATTAACAGGGTCTGCCAAAATCACTGTGTCTTTTCCATGCAGAATCCTTAATCATTCATTGCATTGCCTGATTTTATTTTCTCCTAATGCTTTGTTTTAATTAATAAGTAAGAATGATTACTAATACATATAAAAATTAATTAAAATATTAAATATTTGTGGTTAGAGAATATAAGATTTCTTTTACAATTTTAGAAATATTTAATTAGCAGTAGTGTTTTTATGACAAGAATAATTGATTAGTCTTAAACAATGACAAGAAACACATTTATCCACTCTATATAAAATGTAAGAAAATGTTAATACCAAATAAGAAAATTACAAATAAATTTAAAAATAAAAATGACTAACATAAGGGACAGGAAATTGTTTTAAATTAAAATGAATCACAGATTTTTATTCTTTCAAGAAATCTCAAGATGTTTATTCCTATCAGATGAACAAAATAATGTTTTACCTCCAAAACTGAGAGAAAAGAATAATAATAAGCATAACCACATGATTTTTCAATAATTATTTATATGGTGAATTTATTCGTGAGATGTTATGATGATTGGTTTGGTAGAACAATGTTTTTGAAAGTTAATATACTTATATCCTCTAAGAAGAAAGACTATGTAAGCAGTATATTTCCCAGGACCTCAGCCAGAATTAAGAACATCAATATATATAATGCATTTTGAAAACTTCAGGCCAAAATCATCTCATGCCTTGGTTAATGCCAAGTCTTAAAAGACTGATTTCTTTCCTTAAGGATATTGCAATTTTAAAAGTCAGGCTATATGCATAGGTCATAAATTTTTAGCTAACTAAGAAAATAACATGGTACTGTATCTATTTTTCAACCTACCATATTTATTTTAAACAAAAAATCCTTAACATATTTTTCAGTAGGTTCAGGTATTCCAAGAAATATGAAAATTTAATGGAAATCATTTTATTAGCTAAGGTATAAAAATATTTATGCCAAATAACATAGAACAAAATCAGAAACCTTTATCAGCTTTAGGATGTCTTTATAATAAACAAAGCAAATGGAGAAATAGCAGATCGAAAATACAAAATCAATTCTAATCCTTCAGACCAAAAGAACAACAAGAAAAACCATCCCCAAGCACAAACCTAGGTATATATGCTATCTATCACTATTTTTTAGATAAACCCATGCATTTTTTGCTTAACTTTGGCTATATAGAGAATTATCTAGATAATTCAGATTTCAAATCCAAAGCTTTTTGCTCTTCAATAACTCTTCACAGAGTTATGGAAGATAGTTTTGGTTATTTTCAAATGATAGTTACTTGTAATTCATTTTTAGACCTAAAACTTGCAGCATTTCCTAATCCATTTAAAATCATCTAAACCAGCATTACTCTTCGCCATATTTGGTTTTATTAATTATAGACCCATTACCTTTATTAGCCAAGTTTGATTCAGTAAAAAATGATCCTCAAACTCTCAGTTATTTAAAACAATCATTTATTGATTTTCATATTACATGTTGATTGCCAAGTTTGGTTGTGATTTTACTCCTTGTATCTTCTTATTCTGGTGTCCTGGCTGAAGAAACACTCTTATCTATTCTCATGGCAATGGGAAGGAGCAGAAATATGGTGTGGTATAGGCCTCTTCTGCTCACATGTCATTGGCCAAAGCAAATCATATGACCAAACCTGACAGTGTGGCAGGAAAGTACACTCCAGCGAAGGCAAGCGTTGCAAGTTATGTGGCAATAGGTGCGGATAAATAATCCTCTAACAGATAAGTGGGGAGCAACTGACTGGAAACACAAATTTCCCATTTATAGCCTATTCTTCTAGGCTTAACATATTGGAGACTGTTTCAGTTTGCTAAAGCTGCCGCGATGCAACATACCAGAAATGGCCTGGCTTTTAAAATGGGGATTTATTAAGATACAAGTTCCAAATCTAAGGCCATGAAAATGTCCAAATTAAGGCACCAACAAGAGGGTACCTTCCTGAATACCTTCAGCATCTAGGTTCCTCTGTCACATGGGAAGGCACATGGCAATACCTGCTGGCCCTTTGCTCCTGGGTTTCACTGCTTTCAGTTCCTGTTCCAGCGGCCTCCTCTCTGTGTCTGTGGGTCCTTTCTGAATTTCTCTGAGGCAAACTGGATTTCATTTCTTAGCTTAGCATCCCCGAAACACCTGTGTCTGTGTCAGTTCTCCAAGTATCTAAACTCTCTGCTCTGTGTCTGCTCCTTTAAGGACTCCAGCAAACTAATTAAAACCCACCTTGAATGGATGGGGTCATAGTGCCATCTAATCAAAGGTCACACCCACAATAGGGTGGGTCACATCTCCATGGAAACAATCGAATCAAAAGACCCTGCCCTTGGGTGGGCAACGGCAGCTCAGTGGCAGAGCTGTTGCCTACATGCTGGAGACTTTGGTTCAGTTCCTGGTGCCCACACAAGATTGGATTAGGATTAAAAGCACATGGTTTCTCTGGCGTACATAACAGTTTCAAACCAGCACAGAGACATTAAAAAAAAACTCTCCCTCTCCTTGCTTCTTACATCCAGTCAGTCATGAAAATCCTTTCAATTCTTCCCCAATCTTTTTTTTTATTTATACAACAACATACAAGTCATACATTCTTAATATACAAACATTCCCTACATGATGTGCAATCAATGACTCATGATATCATCACATAGTTGTATATTCATCACCATGATCATTTTCTTAGAACATCTGCATTACTCCAGAAAAAGAAATAAAAAGAAAGAAGAAAAAACTCATACATGACATACCACTTATCCCTCCTTCTCATTTACCATAGTATGTCAATCTATTCAATATATATTTTTTAATTTTAACATTTATTCCCCCTATTATTTATTTATTTTTAATCTATATGTCTTACTCATCTGTCCATACCATAGATAAAAGGAGCGTCAGACACAAGGTTTTCACAATCACTCAGTCACATTGTGAAAGCTATATCATTATACAACATCTTCAAGAAACATGGCTACTGGAATACAGCTCTACAGTTTCAGGCATTTTTCTCTAGCCACTCTAATACACCTTAATCTAAAAAGGGGATTTCTATATAATGCATAAGAATAACCTCCAGGATAACCTCTTGCCTTTGTTTGAAATCTCTCAGCCACTGACTTTATTTTGTCTCATTTCTCTCTTCCCCCTTTTGGTCGAGAAGGTTTTCTCAGTCCCTTGATGCTGAGTCCCAGCTCATTCTAGAATTTCTGCCACATGTAGCCAGGGAGGTTTACATCCCTGAGAGTCATGTCCCAGGTAGGGAGGGGGAGGGTGGTGAGTTTGCTTGCCATGTTGGCTGAGAGAGAAATAGGCCACATCTGAGCAACAAAAGAGGTTCTCTGGGGGTGACTCTTAGACCTAATTTTAAGTAGGTTTAGACTATTCTTTGCGTTCCCCAATCTACTTTGAAAATCTCTTGATTGAATATCAGTTTAAGAAGAATCTGTGATCCACGTAAGAGAATACTAAGAGGGAACATGGCTGCTTTGAATGATCTCTAATAACCAGATTCTGTGTAGATGTGGTAAAGGATTCATTGATAAGCCTTATGAGTTGTAATGATTACAAGAGAAACCATAAGGCAGGTATTGGATAGACAATTTGAAGATTAGGAATATGTGACCTTGGGCAAGTAGTTTAAGCTTGGGAACTTAAGTTTTGTTATTTGCTAAATGCTAAACAAAAAAAATTTATAAGTTTGTGACAAGATTAAACAAGATGAGATGACATATGGTACAGAGTAGAATTTGAAACTATTAAAAAACTAAAACAAAATCCCAAGTTTACAGAAATTTATAACACATACATCGGTGTCTATAATATGGGTTATAAACCAATTGTTTTTTAGTGTAGAATGGGAAACAATTATTATTTATGTTCATCATGAAGAAACTCATAGCAAGATATGCCTGGCTTTCCTCAGTTTTGTTTTATTTTGCTTTTTGATAGGTAGAAAATTGTTAGATAGAAAAATGTTGTAGACAGTTTTTGAAATTTAGCAGAGTATTTTTCAAAATACTGGGTACACCTGGATATAAGATAATATAGGTAGGGTGTTTATTGATTTTGAACAAATGTACCTAAATAGTAATGGATAATGGATTCAGGTCTACTCAGAAAAGTTGCTATCTTTGCACTTGTTATGTTTATTGTATTACTGGAGAATTGAGTGATAATAGAAATGATTTACTTTTTGCATAACTGGATGTGGAAAAGGTATAAGTCAATATACTGGATTATATAATCTGCATTTCTTTAAAATCTTGAAATTTTGAAATATTAAACCCAAAGTAAGATAATGTGCCAGATTAAACACTATGAGCTGCACAAGTACAGCATTGGGGAAATTCAACTTGATGGAAGTTAACATGGAAAATATTTCAATAGTAGCTCAATGTTTTTCAACAGTGGGATACAATGGTCAAGAAATCTAATTCTTTCCTTCCTTCCTTCCTCAGTTGTTTTCTATTCTTTCATTTCTTCCTCCTTCCACAGAGATTTATTGAGCACTTACTATAGCAAGAGAAATATAACAGTTAATACAGGCAGAAATCCCTGCATTCAGGAAGCTTAAACTATTTATGGAAGTAGATAAACAAGCAAACAAAGATATGCTGTAACTTCAAGCACTGAAGGTATGTAGAAAGGAACAGAATTTTTCACATGCAAAGACATGACATAGAGGACTTATTGATATCTTCAGGTAGTTTAAGGTCTAAATGTTTACTGTAGATTTATAAACATGAACTAGGACCATTGAGAGGAAATCATCAGAAGCACATTTCTATACTCAATAAAAGGAACCACTTTCTAACACTTATAGCTAGTGCCATATCTTATGAATATCAAATCATGAAAATGTTCAAACTGACACCGAATCACAGACTTGAAAGTAAGGCTTGCATTTGGCAGGACTTATACTAGATGAGCCTCAACGTTCTTTTCAAGATTTAAGACTTGATGCTCATTCTTAAATTTTGTTTCGTAATGGTCTTCCTTATTCAACAATGTTAGTAGTTGCTTATTTGCCTCAAGATAAAATCCAAATATCTGAATAGCTTTTAAAAATGTCCACCTTCTTTTCTGATGACAAATTCTCAACTCTAGTAAGGCTGGCTTCTTAATTTTCTATCACAGAAAACACATTCATCTTTTCTTTTCATCTTTCTTTATCTTATGGCCTATTCCCTCTTTTACTATTAAAGCAGTTAATGATGAAAGTCAATAGCAGCTCAATAAAAAGCTTTGCCTTTTTACCTGAAGGCGTAAACTATCTGATTTTTCTGAACTACAGCTACAGTAATCTATACTACTGACGTTAATAATTATATATTGAATTTTGCATTGTACTGCATTATGTTACAATTTCATGAGTTTCTCTCTCATCCTCTTAACAAGATTTTTATCAATTGTAATAGACTATTAAATTTATACACTGTTCCTTTATCTTATCATCTCAAATCCTCATAAGAAACCTCCTAATGGTAGCTGTAGCAGCTCTCAGAACCCTTCCAATATTCCCCTGTTACTTGCCATTCTGGCAGATGGCCATGGAATCTGTCTCTTGGCTGACTATCTCTGGGAGCTTTCTTTTGCCAAGTCAGTATGGGGTAGCTCAGAAGTCTAAGGAATTCATGAACCCAGGAGCAATCTTCACCAAAAACAAAGGGAGTTGGAGGATAAGTACCCCAGATTCCTTGCTCCCCATGTGGGATAATTCTGAGACCTGATTTTACAAGGTCTCCCATAGTTCCCCAGTGGGACTGAGCCTCTTCTGCCCACAGTAGTTGCCTATTTGATGACATGCCCTTCATTGGCTTCCTCCCTGTCCCTATTTCACTTCTCTTCTCCATGGTGGGACTTTCTGTGATCAGCTCCCAAACAACTTACATTCCAATTCTAGTCTCAAGGCCTACTTCTGGGAGAACCCAACCTAAACCAATAAGTATTGTTATCAATACATATAATAGATGTGAAAACTGAAACTCTTGAGAGGTTAAGTAACTTGTTCAGAATAATAGAGCTAGAAGAGGCAGAGCTCAGATTCACAGTCTATTAGTTGCAGCCTCTCAGGTTTGGGTTTGATTTCTTGTGTCTCTATTATTAGACTGTGAACACTCAATACTCAGTCTGTGAAGACTCTGCTGTGACTGTAGAAATTATAAAGGATTTACATTAGTTTAGTTTTTCTTTCCCTAATATAATGTGTCTTAGCTTTACATTTTGCATTTACATTATGTCTACTTCTCTCTTCAGTATGCTCCCTAACAGCAAAGACCATGCTTGTTTTGGCTTATTGTTATATCCCTGGGACTTCATAAATATTCGTAAGTGGAAATAAAGAAGTAGTTGAACCAATGAGTAAGCAGGGATCATGAGGTAGACAGGTGTGGAAAGAGTGGTGGTGGGTACTGGGGATATGATCAGAGTCGGTAGAAATAGTGACTGTGATGGGAGAAGCATAGCGAAGCAATGACAGAGCACTTGAGTCATGGGAATGGTGCAGGGACTGAAAGAGATAATAACAGGCTCCTCATTCTTCAGGCATGACCACAAAAGAGCCTGTTAGTTCCCTAGAGCTGCTCCAGGAGCCTGAACAATAAAAGGTATTACAGTTCCCTATGAGACTAGACATTTTATTGTGGGCCTTACTTCCCCAGGAATCCTTATAATAAAACTAAATCACTTGAGGTAACTTGACCTCACTCAGATCGTTGGAACTCAAAAGGCTTACAGATCTGTTGGTTGAGGACAATGATACTGTCATGCTTTTTCAGAGTTGTAAAAGAAATAATACAAAGAAAACACTTTGAAACCTAAAGTTTTCTACAAATGTAAGGCATACATTTTTTTTTTATTATTCTAAATGAAATCAAACTTTTCATCAGACTATTTGTCAAAAATGCTATTGTAATATTCATGGCAGTTTTTCTTATAACTTTCCCACTTGGTTGTCAATGATCTATTTTATGTCTAGTCCATAAGCACTTTTGATATTATATTACATAGTTTAGAACACACGCTAAAAAAAAGACAGGAAATATGTTTGGAATCAAGAAACAAATAAATAGTATTAGAAAACCACACCCATGTGTCAGCACTACTCTAGTTACAAAGTGTATTACGGAAAAATTATCAGTTCTCACCCCAGCTACTCTGTAATTAACACAGGATAAGCTTCTGAGCCATTTGTGCTAAATGAATAGCCTTAGTAGGCCCATAGAGTAGGATAAATTAAAAATAAAATGACTCAAATATAACAAATATGATTCCAAATTACCTATATTTAAAATAAATAAATACTTTATAATAATGGTTCTCAAATGATTAAGGAATTGTCAGTACCATTTTGACAATCAGCTTTTCTAGGCATGCTGATGGCCTCTTAACTGCAAGTGACCCAGTGACTCTCAACCTGAGGGATAACTCTATCCATGGGAGTTGCTCAAACTGCATATAAGGTGGTGTGGAGGTGTTGGGGAGGAGAAGCTTTCAGGAGCAGCCCTCAACCCATGGCAAATAGGAGCTGATTGATAAAAACTGCAGTTCTCTGCCACTCTAGTGTGACACCTCGCTTATCAGGTGGATCTTATGCTATCTCCCAGAGGTTCCCAGGGGCATTGAGTCCCAGACATCTGTAGCAATAATCTTTTCATTAACTGTGTTGAATTCCTTCCCTTTCCTACTTCCTCTCTGAAATTTCCTAGGATCACCTCCCAAATAAATGACTTGCATTCAAGTCCTAAGTCTCAGAGTCTGCTTCTGGAGACCCCAAACTAAGATAACTGGTTTGCATACCAATGCCAATTTTTAATATATCTACAGAAAAATGAAAAATAAGGACATAACATATGGTGAACATTTCATGAAACCAGATTTATGTAATTCAAAAATTACATAAATTCATCTTTTTTCCTAAAATTATTTCCTTCCCTTTTCTTTACTTTTATGAAGGAGAGTGTCAGAAGCGGTGGTTAAAACAGAAACAACCTCCCTAGTAAAATTTAAAGTTGACAAATCCATACCAATTTAATAGTTTCTCAATTTTTGTTGAGGATTTAGTAGTCTGTAAGATCCAGAAGTCTAGAAATCACAGCTATACATTATACTACATGTTATATTTCATTGCTGTTTAGATAATTATGTAATGAAAGAATAAAAAATAAGAAAAGGTTTCGTTAAGATAGTTAATGAAGTCGAAAAGTCTTCCTCAAATGAATGTGAATGGAGAAATAATTATAGTTAGAAATAGCCCAGAAAGATGTCTAATCTAGTGAAGTTACATAACTCACAATACTTTTATAGTACTTACAATTCTCACCTTAATTTATCTATACCTCCACTCAAGTCTCCACTTAACCCTTTCATTGAACAGTTTGAAGACTAAAAAGAACATTGTGTATTCAATGTGCTAGGTTTGGAAATCAAAGGGTTACCAAGAGATTCTCAGACAGACCCAAGAATGTAACCTGCATTAAAGACCTTACAGGTTTCCAGAGGTGAAAAGGCCAACGTTAGTAGTATTTCATGACTATCCTTTAGGTGGTGTTTAAATTCTTACTGACACACACAAAATATGGTCGTGAAATAAATAGGGAAGTAAGGACCAAAGTTCTACCAACCCTGACTCCCTACTCTCTCTTACCCTTAAACCATTCCACTTTCTTGTTTTCTTCTACTTCTACCACAGAGTACTATCAAATAAGGGAACCAAGGCATCGGAAAGAAAAAATATAAATATTCCTATTTTGAGAAAAATAATAGGCAAGGAAAAACAGAATAGAAAGATGAAAAACTCTGTTAAAGAATTATGAAAAATCAGCCAAAACAGGACAGAAGTAAGATAAACCAAAAAATAAAGAAATATTTTGCTATCACTTATTCTTTCAAGAGCAGTAAATTAAGCTCAACTACTCTAAGCTTCTTAATCATATATGTTTAAATGTTTCAAGAGGGATCCTGATAGTTCCTCTGAAGTTTATTTTACATTCTCAAAGAACATACTATTTTTAATTTCTCCATGGTATTTATAATTTTCATAAATCATAATTATTTCAGCACATACTATAATTTCTGCAGTTATTTATTTTTATATCACAATAACTTCATTTAACTGCATTTCTTCAATGCTATTTTCTCAAAAAATATTCCTACAGGATTCATTCATTCATTCATTCCTTCATTTTAGAGAACTTTGGGGTTACAGATCAATCATGCTCAGAATAGAGGATTCCCATAGATTACCCTGTTATTAATTCCTTGCATTGGTGTGGTATATTTGCTACAATTGATAAAAGCACATTTTGATAATTGTACTATTAACTATAATCCATGGTTTAATTTAGGGTTCATTGTTTGTGTTGTGTAGTTCTGTGGATTTTTAAAAAACATTTATTCTGGTAACATATATAAAACCTAAAATTTCCCCCTTTTACCACATTTATATATATATATATATATATATATATATATATATATATATATATTCCAGTGCTGTTAATTATATTCACAGTGTTGTGCTATCATCACTGCCATTCATTACCAAAACTTTTCCATCATCCCAAATAGAAACTCTGTACATTTTAAACCTTAACTTTCTATTCCTTACTTCTACCCCCTGGTAACCTATATTCTAGATTCTGACTCTATAAGCTTGCTTCTTTTAACTATTTCATATTAGTGAGATCCTAATCTGACTCCTTACTCTCTCTTACCCTTAAACCATTACATCTCACCATTATAAAGGACAACATATTTCCTTTTGTGTGTTTGGTTTATCTCACTCAACATGACGTCCTGACCAAGGTTTATCCATGTTGTCACAGGTATAAGAACTTCATTTTCTTTTATGGCTGAATAATATATCATTTATATATATGACATTTTGTTTATCCATTCATTGGTTGATGGATACTTGGGTTGCTTCCATCTTTTGGCGATTATGAGTAATGCTGCTATGAACATTGGTGAACAAATATTTGTTTGAGTCTCTGCTTTTGATTCGTTTGGGTATATAACTAGAAGTGGTATTGCCAACTCATATTGTGATTCTATACTTAACTTTGTGATTAACGGCCAAACTGTCTTCCACAGAGGCTGCATAATTTCATAGTACCACCAGCAATGAATGAGTGTTCCTATTTCTCCACATCCTCTCCAACACTTGTGATTTTCCATTGTTTTAATAGTCCCCATTTCCATGAGAAATAGTATCTCATTGTGGTTATAATTTGCATTTCCTTAATGCTAATGATGTTGAGCATCTTTACAGGTACTTTTTGGCCATTTGTGTGTCTTCTTTGGAGAACTGTTTACTCAATCCATTTTCTAATTGGGTTGTATGTCTTTTTGTTAAGCTGAAATATTTCTTTATATATTCTGGACATTAAACCCTTATTGAATGTGTGCTGTTTTAGTTGTTAAAACTGACTAAATGCAATATACCAGAAATAGACTGGTTTTCACAATGGGGATTTATTAACTTACAATGTACAGTTCTGAGGCTGTGAAAATGTCCAAATCAAGGCATCAACTGACAATGCCTTCTCTCTGAAAATCAGCTACTGAAGACCCTCAACTACTCTGTCACATGGCTAGGCACATGGCAATGTTTGATGGTCTCTCCCTTTTCACACAGGTTTCGTTGCTTCTAGTTTCTGGCTTCAACGGCTTCTGCTCCATTTTCTGTGTCCTTTCTCAGCTTCTCAAGCTTTTCTCTTTATGTTTCTCTGAGGCTTTTTTTCTGTGTCTTCTCTCTGTATTTTATCCTCTTATAAAGGACTCCAATAAGGAGATTAAACCCATGCTGAATGAGGGTGAGTCACATCCCTCCATTTATGTTAAGATCCTACTCACCAAAAGATCCTACTTACAATGGGTATCCTCCACAGGAATGGATAAGCTTTAAGAACATGATCTTTTCTGGGGTACATACAGCTTCAAACTCTCATTGAATGGGCTGTCATTTTACTTTCATTTTAAATTCCTTTGAGGCATAAAAGTTTTACATTTTGACAAGGTCCCATTTATCTATTTTTTCTTTTGTTGCTGTGAGTTGGGTGTAAAGTCTAAGAACCCATTGCCTACACAAGGTCCTGAAGATGCTTCCTTACACATTCTTCTATGAGTTTTATAGTTCTAGCTCTCTTATGTTTACATATTTAATCCATTTTGAGTTGATTTTTTGCATATGATGTGAGATAGGGGTCCACCAGCATTCTTCTGCAAGTTGAGATCAAGTTTTCATAGTACCATTTATTGAAGAAACTACTCTTTCCAAATTGAGTGGTCTTTGCCCCCTTAAAAAAAATGGCCATAAATGTGAAGGTTGATTTCTGAGTTCTCAAATTTGATTCCATTAGTCTGTATGTCTATTCTTGTGCCAGTACCATGCTGTTTTGATACTCTGGCTTTTTAATAAGTTTTAAAATTAGGAATTGTGAGTCTCCAACTTCATTCTTTTTCAGGATGATTGTGGCTACTCAGGGCCCTCATGCTTCAATATAAATTTGAAAATTGGCTGTTCCATTTTTGCAAAGAAGGTGGTTGGAATTTTGATTGAATTATGTTGAATCTGTAAATCATTTTGGGTAGCACTGACATTTTAGCAATACTTTAGTCTTCCAGTCCATGAACATAGACTGTCCTTCCATTTATATATGTCTTCTTTGATTTCTTTTAGCGGTCTTTTGTAGTTTTCTATGTACAAGTCCTTTACATACTCGATTTGATTTATTCCTAGATATTTAATTCTTCAATTTCCATTGTAAATTGGTTTTTTTCTTGATTTCTTCTTCTGATTGTCATTACCTGTGTACTGAAATTTCCTTCTAATTCTAGTGTTATAAGTGTTCTTATTAAGATGGTGTGATGGATTTTGTCAAATGCCTTTTCTGCATCAACTGATTTGATCATGTGTCTTTTTCCTTCATTCTGTGTGGTGTTTTTTAATTGATTAAACACTAATTGATTGTCTTATGCTGCATTACCCTTGGATGCCTGCAATCAATCCCACTTGGATTGAATCATGGTGTGTGATTCTTTTTATGTGTTTATGTGTTTTATATTGTACTCAGTTTGCTAGTATTTTGTTGAGGATATTTGCATCTATATTCATGAGAGATATTGGTCCGTAATTTTCTCTTCCTGTGATATGGTTATCTGGTTTTGTTTTGAGGGTGATATTGGTCTCACAGAATGAGTTTGGGAGTGTTCTTTCCTCTTCAATATTTTTTGGAAATGTTTGAGCGATTTGGAGTTAAGTTTTCTTGGAATGCCTGATAAAATTCCGTGTGAAGTTTTCCTTGTTGGGAGGTTTTTGATTACTGACTCAATCTCTTTACTAGTAATTGGTTTCTTGAGCTCTTTTCTTCTTGAGTCAGGGTAAGTAATTTGTGTCTTTCTAAGAAATTGTCCATTTCACCTAGGTTATCAAATTTATTGGTGTACAGTTGCTCATAGTATCCTCTTATACTCCTTTTTATTTCAGTAAGGTAGATATTAATGTCTCCCTTTTTAGTTCTGATTTTCATTAATTGTATATTCCCTTTTTTCACTTTTTTAGCCTGCCTAAAGATTGGTCAATGTTATTGATCTTTTCAACAAACCAACTTTTGGTTCTGTGGTTCTATTTTTTTTCTAATTCATTTATGTCTACTCTAATCTTTGTTCTTTCCTTCCTTCAGCTGGCTTTGCATTTAGTTTGCTCTTCTTTTTCTAGTTCTTTCAGTTTTGAGGCTAGGTCACTCATTTGAAGTCTTTTTTCTTTTTTAATGAAAGCATCTTATTTATAACTTTCCGTCTCAGCACTGCCTTTGCTGCATCCCATATATTTTGGTAGCTGTATTCTCATTTTCATTCACCTCAAGATATTTTCTAATTTCCTTTGTGATTTCCTCTTTAACTCCTTGGTTGTTTAAGAGTATGCTATTTAATTTCCTCAAATTTGTGAAGTTTCTATTTCTCCTTCTGTTTCTGATTTCTAGCTTGATTGAGTTGTCATCAGAGAAGATCCCTGGTATGATTTTAATATTTTTAAATTTATCGAGTCTTGTTTTGTGACCTAAGATACGGTATGAAAGTTGTTGTTGTTGAAGTGTTCTATATGTGTCTATTAGGGCTAGTTGGGTCAGAATTTAGTCAAGTCTTCTATTTCCCTATTAGTTTTCTGTCCAGATGTTCTATCCATTATTGAAAGTTGTTCATTAAAGTCTCCTACTATTAATAAAGAATCATCAATTTCTTCCTTCAAACCTGTCAGCATTTGCATCACAGAGTTTGGGCTTTGCTGTTAGGTACATACATATTTATAATTGGTATGACATTTTGTTGAATCTATTCCTTTATCAGTATACAATGACTGAATTTGTTCCTGATAACTTTTTTTGACTTAAAGTCTATTTTATATAAACTAGTATAGCCACTAGCTTTCTTTTTGTTACTGCTTGCAAGGTATGTATTTTTTTCCATCCTTTGATTTTCAACCTGCTTATTATGTCTTTAAATTTAAGATGGGTTTCTTAAAGCATATGATGGAGTCATTTTTTAAAATCCATTCTGCCAATCTCTGCCTTTTAATTGGAGAGTTTAATTCATTTAATTTAAAGTTACTAATGATAATGCAGGACTTTCTTCTGCCATTTTGATATTTAGGCTTTGTCCCTCAATTCTTCTTTTAATACCTAGTTTCATATTTAATTTTTTTGTATTGTACCATATCGAGACCCTTCTCATGTATGTGGATATATTTTTCATAAACTTTTCTTTTGGTTACCATAGGGTTTAAATTTAACATCCTAAATACATAATAATCATATTTGCTATCATCCTGACTTGACTTCAACAGCATGCACAAACATTGTTGTTTTATTCCTCCATCTTCCCACCTCATTCTGTACTTGTTATACATTATATTGTATGACCAAACCAGAGATTTAACCTTATTACTTTTTATGTCTTAACATTTTGCCACATGTAGGGAGTAAGAAGTGGATTTACATACCCCAAAATACAATACAATAGTACTGACATTTACAGTTACTCAAATGGTCACTCTTATGGAGAACTTTATCTCTTCATAATCTCTTGAACCACTGTCTAGTGGCTCTCCTTTCAGTCTGAAGATCTCCCTCTAACATTGTTTGTAGGGTAGGTCTAGTGCTGATGAACTTGCCTAGCTTTTATCGAAAAATGTCTTAATTGCCCTCAGTTTTAAAAGAAAGTTTCACCGGATATAAGATTCTTACTTGCAATTTTTCCCCCCAGCACTTTAATATTTCAACCCACTGTCTTCTGGCTTCCATGGTTTCAGATGAGAAAGCAGTATTTAATCTAATTGGGATTCCATTGTACATAACATGCTGCTTTTCTCTTCCAGCTTTCAGAACTCTCTCATTGTCCTTTCCATTTGCCAGTTTGATCAGTATGTACTGGATGCTCTTTTCTTAAAGTTTCTCCTGTTGGGTGTTCTCTTGGCTTTTTGGATATGCATATTCATGTCTTTTGCTAAGTTTGGGAAGTTTTCTGTCATTATTTCTTTGAACATCCCTCTGCACTTTTCTCTTTCTTCTTCTTCTTCTGGGACTCCCATAATGCATATATTGGTACACTGGATGGTGTCCCAGAGGTCTCTTAGGCTATTTTCACTTTTTATAATTGTTTTTTTCTTTCTGTTCCTCAGTCTGACTCATTTCAATTGTCTTGTTTTTGAGTTCACTGACTCTTTCTTCTGCCAGCTCCAAACTACTGTTGAAACAGTAGATTTTTCTCTCTTTATTGAGATTTTCATATTGTTCATCATTTGCTTTTCCTGATATAATTTATTTCTTTCTCTGTATTTTCCTTCACCTCTCTGAACATATTGAAGACCAAATCTTTGTCCATTATGTCTACAGTGTGCTCTTCTTTGATGTTTTCTGGATTTTTGCTCTTTTCTTTTGGATGTGCAATTATTCCTGTTTATTTTTCTGGTAACCGTTTGTTGAAAACTGCATATTTTAATACTCTAAAATGTTATCTTTTGTATTTATTCCATGAGATTTCCATTCCGTGAGTTGGTAACCAGGTGGTGATATGACAAAAATTTTCTTGAATGTCAGTCCTCCCATCAGGAAGGTTTGCCAAAAGCAAATACAAAGTGTAGGGTCATCCCTGCCTATTCTGGCCCTGTGTCTTGTCTTGGGCTTGTGCTTGCTGGTGGCCTTAGGAGATCCCATGTTTATAGGACTTCGAATGCTCCCTATACTTCTCAGGAGACAGATGTCCCTCTCCTGGATGTCCCACTCTTAGCCTTAAGCAGTTAAGCCCTTGTCCCAGGTCATCTATCTTAATTGTTTCGTACACTCCTATCCTTGTTTCAAGTTTCTTTTGCCTAAAGGGCAAATCCTGGGAGGAGGGGCACGCTGTAGAGGAGTTTCCCAAGTCAGTCTTTCCCAGACAGAAGTTCAGGAACATACAAAGGGAATGCCTGCCAGCTCCAAACTGCCATTTAGAGAGTTGAGGGAGGGGCAGGGAAGGGCACCAGGAGCTTCTCCCATGGCTCCCCAAAGCTGTGCTCTTTACTTGGCCTGCAGATGCAGACCTTCAACTGTCCTCCACAGCTTTGAGGAAGTATACTGCCTTAAAATTCCCTCCACTGCCTTTGTTCAGGGCACACTGGAACAACGGTCACCCTTAGAACTGGGCCCCCAGAGATCCGAAGTAGTTAATAAAATGTTGTGATAAACCATTGGCCTGTGCACACCCTAGATTTTGGCGAAGTAGATTTTTATGTCCCTTTCTGGCACCAGAAAGTTATGCAGGGACTGCACCCCACTGTTGCCTGCTATGAGAGTTGGGGATGGATGCTGGTAACTGCCATGGAGAACATTTTTCAGGTATCTGAGTATAATTCAGCAGCCTCTTCCTCCTGCTCTTCGGTGGATACAGTACAGTGCTTTACTGGACTGCTGAGTTTCAGAATAGCTGATTCAGACAGCTGCTGCCTGTTTAACAGTTTTTCTCATGGATGGACTGATTCCTGGAGCTTAATATTCTGCCATCATCCTACAGTCCTCCTTTTGAGAACTTTAAGGTCAACAAATGCAATGGGAATATTACAAATTAGGAGTAAAAGCTTCTTTTCAAAATTATTGCATCAGTGAAACATTTTTACACTATTTAGATAAAATTGGAAGCCTATTTATACATCTGAGTATGCATTAGGGCATGGAACGAAATATTATTTCTTGCTCAGTCTTCCAGTCAAATCTACTTATGTATTTGCTCTAAATCCCTCGAGGCTGTATGAAACAATGTTATATCACTAACTCAGAATTACCTTTTCTCATACTTAGGGTATAAAAACTGCAAAATATTTTGTAGTATATCATGTTCATATTTGAGTTGCCAATAAATAAAGAATGAGCCAGCTTCATTTTCTAAAAAATTAAATTTTCAATGTCTTTTCACCCACAAGTTTTTGCCCAGAATTTTTGATTACTTATTCTTCATCAAAAACCATATTTCAGTATCTACAGTAACTTTTCCAAAATCGCAGCTATTACAGATTATTTTATTAAACTTAAAAAGCTATTTTGAATTTTTCCCCGTATTCTTTTGAATATTGTTTTCAGTACCTCCTGTTTAATACTCTCTGTGCACTTACTTAACAGACTGTTTACTTCCTTTCGTTTACTGACATTGTATAAGAGCACACCTAGCACCCCAATTCCTACAGAATCCCTGCAATGTCTATTAAAATATTAAAATATAAAAAATATTTTAATAGATTTTTCATAGTATTTAAAAAAAATGTCTGCAGTTTTGGACTCATGAAACACATAAAGTATATCTATCAGAAAGTTTAGGGGGTTGAGAGGAAAGGGAGCGATAAGTAGGAATTAGGGGAGAAATCAGTAGGAAAAAAGAGAACATAAGCATATAAATCAGAGAAAGGCAGAAGGTCAAGGTGAGGAGAAAAAGGAAAAAAGTAACAAAGATAAAGGAGGCAGGAATATCACACTCTTTCAAAAGAAATTAGAAGTCATTAAAGGTAGAAGACTCATTTGATATTAAGGAAGTATATAACAATAGTAAAACCAAGGCCTAAATCTGTCCAATAATAAGAATATATAAAATATTTGGAAAATACCTCGTCAAAAAATGCGTGGGATGAAAAGGACAGTGCCAACTATAAAGCTAAACGTAAACTAGGTAAGATATGGGTACTAGGTTATTTACAAAAAGACTTAGAACATCCTTGCTAGTAGTTGAGAAATTGATTTCCAAAGATGTGAGCTGATCAAATAATCTAGTATTTGTTATGTGAATGGAGATCTTTTCAAAGCAGTGTGTTGGGGCTGCCTAACACTGGCTTTAACTGTTTAGAAAACAGTTTAAGCTAGTATATAATTGGTGTTAGATTGTATAAAACACAGGCTTTAATTGCTAACGAATTTTCAAAAAGCAGAAGCAATTCTACAAATTAGGGGAGTGAGCCTGACCTGGGCTCTCAGACATAATACACATGGTGTAGGATCACTTAGAGATGATCACTTTTAATTAAGAGAAAGTGTTGGAGGAGAAGGATGCTAAGACACTGTAGCTCTTCAAGAAAAGGTTACATGGAAACTTGCTGCGGATTCATACATTAGGACTTAGGCGGATTCATACATTAGGACTTAGGTGAAATATATATTTCCCTGATCTCTTCTAACTTTGAGGCTCTAAGTCTAAATAAAAGGAAGACTATTCTCAGAAAGGCCACCAGACATAGTCATTTATTATTTCCTTCAGCGTTATGGAACTACTACGTTCTGGTCTTTTTTGTTCCTAACCTCCTTTTTTAGAATAGTTAGCAACCCAATACCCAACTCTCTTACCCACCCTCTAATGAACGTCATTGAATCTGCTTCCTCCTGTATTCTTTCTTTCAAAACGTTTTTAGGTATTGCATACCTCATTCATGACTAGCATACTATACTCAAGTGCAGTAGTTCTTAAACTTTTAAGTTTAAAAATCACTTGGAGGATTCCTTAAAACACAGACTCCAAGGCTCTATCAACCACAGTTTCTGATTCAGAGGGCCTGGGGTGGGGACCTAGAATTTGCATTTCTAAGTTCCTTGGAAATAATTGATCAGAAGCGACCCCTTGATAACTACAGCTCTGGGGTCTAGTCCCTCCTCACTCTCTCAGCTGGTACACTGGAGAAAAAGTAAGCATAATGGCACTCAGGACTATTATAATCAAGAGCTTGCTTACCAATGACTTGGTAAACAGGCTTACACAAATTCTAAAATCAAAGAAAAGTCTTGAGTATGCCTTGTCATTTAAGTAGCTTTTTCCCTTTTTCTCTGGCTTCTATATTGGTTTGATCATCCTTAGCAGAGAAATATCGATTTCAAAGGCCAATATTCAATGATATTCAGTGTGGTAGCCCTCCTGGGGGGAATTTAAAAGACAAGAAAAATACATGAATCCCAAACAGCAAACTACCTCCACATATATGAAGCAAGTTTATTGTTAACTTTTAAAGTTATATATAACTTGCACTCTGGGATCTACTTGACATTTGCCTTGTGGAAGGATCCCAGTCATTCATGTATGCACTGCAGGACATGCCCTGCAGTCTTCTGCAGGCGGAACACGGACACAAGCGCATTGATTAGCGGAGGCTGCGGCCCCTCTCCTGTCCCACCCCTCCTCAGTCCCTAACAGACCTGCAGCAGCACAGGTAAACCCCAGTGTCTGGGTGACACGGTCGGTTAAGAAAACAAAACCTTCACATACACTGGTAGAAGTCGGACTTCACTACCGGTATTTCTACCAAAATTTTCCACCTTCCCCGTTTGGTCCCCTTTATCTTTTTCGCTTTTTCCTGAATTACAGAATTTTTTTTTTTTTTTTTAGTTTGTAATAGTCATATTTTAATTTACATCATTCAACGAAAATAAACTATGGACAGTCCTGCCTCGGCCTTCGCCGCAGCCACCCGCCCGTCCACTGCTGAGCCCCGGCTCCGCTGGCTAAGGCCGCTTGTTTTCTACCGGTCCAGAAGGAAGGAACTGACTCCTCCGCATCTTCCTTTGTCCTTCCCCATTCCTTCCTCTCTACCGCAAGCTCGTCCCTCTCGTCTCTCCGGTTTCCACGGCGTTCACCGGCAGGTGCTCAGGTACCCTCCCCCTGGCCTCCCGCGGTCCCCGGGGACCGCACCGGCCTGCCTTCGCGCCGCCGTCCCGTCCGGCAAGAGGTGCAGCAAGGACAGGACACCCGCCGCCGGGGGACAAGGACAGGCGAAAGCGCCAGGCTGCCCCGCGCCGGGACCGGGGGAAGACAACGAGCCAGGGCGCGCGCCGCACGCTCCCGCCGCTTCCTTCCCTCCCCTCTCCACTCGTCCTTCCCTTCCTCCAGCCCCGGGCTCGCGCGTGCGTACAGACTGGCCTCGCCTCCCTCCGACCCCGCCCTTCCTCCCCCCCGCCGCCCCGCCCCCGCCGCCCCGCCTTCCTTTCTCTCGTTCGGGTTTAGATAACTGTGAGCTCGCGGTGGCGAGCAGCTGCGCCGGTTTCTCCACCACCCCGCCCCCCTCTCTCCGCCTCTCCACACCCCTCCCATCTCCAGCCCCGCGGAGGATGAAGCGGCTGCAGTGGCCCCAGCCCGGGCAGCGGCACCGGCGGTGGCTGCGGTGGGGGTGGCCGGAACTCGGGTGGTGAAGAGGCGGTGGCGGCGGCGGCGGCGGCGGCTCAAGGAGCGGCGGCCGCCCCAGCCGCTTTCCTGTGCTCCCCTTCCTCTTTAGTGCAGTCAGGAAGTTTTTCGCTTCTGTGCATGTGTGTGTGTGCGTGTGTGGGTGTGTGAGGTGAAGGTTTGGGCGGCATTTGTGCAGGCGTTGGATTTTTTGCCCACTTCGCTTCCCGTAACCCGGGCAGCCTCGGAGCCTGGGCTGTGGCCCGAGGAGGGGGCGCGGCGGCGGGCTCCCTCCTTTTGTTGTTGTTTCCTCCGCCTGGGGAGCTGAAGAGGGGACGCGCCTGGGTGGGGTGACTCGGAGCCCGGGCCTGCTGGCCCCCGGGGCTCCCGGGCGGGCAGGGTAGGGCCGAGTAGAGCGGGCTTCAACATGATGGCGGCCGAGGCCGGGAACGAGGAGGGCGGTCCGGTGACCGCCGGGGCAGGAGGAGGCGGCGGGGCTGCGGGCTCCAGCGCCTATCCGGCAGTGTGTCGGGTGAAGATACCCGCGGCCTTGCCGGTAACAGCCGTGCCCTACCCTGGGCTGGCCGAAGCCGGAGTGGCCGGGACTCTGGGTGGTGGAGCTGCTTTGGCATCAGGGTTCCTAGGAGTCGGTTCCGTGGCGGGAGTCCTGGGGGGAGCCGGACTGACAGGGGGAGGTGCTGTTGCTGGCGTGGCTGGTGCTGCTGCTGCTGCCGGACCTGGTGGGGACATGGCTCTCACCAGAGGGATCCCTTCGTTGCCTGCCGAGACCCTCGGGCCAGGAGGAGGATTCCCCCCTCTGCCGCCCCCTCCTCCGTTCCCCTCCCTGGGCGCGGGCCTGGGAACAGTGGACGAAGGTGATTCTCTGGATGGACCAGAATACGAGGAGGAAGAAGTGGCCATCCCCCTGACTGCTCCTCCAACTAACCAGTAAGTCAAAACTGCTGCTCAAGGAACCAGGAAAGCTGGCTCTAAGAAAGAAGTGGGGCATGCAGAGGGAAACCTGTCTTGTTCTTTCAGCTGTTATTTGTTTTGAAAAAAAGTTTTGAAGCTTCAGGTTCCATGTGCGGGGATTTAATTTGATCACTCATCTTCCCTACAGGCACGCTCCCTGGCGTCTTCGTGTGTTTATTGCTCCTCTGGGAAGATGTAAAGTTTTTAAGATGGGAAGCTTTGGAAAATGTGTATTCAGTGAGAACCGGATATGGTTCTACCCCTTCCAAATTCAGGTGGTGGACTGGGATTCAGCTGAGATTGCAGCTACCAAGGCAGTCATTGTCTGTATTAGCCTGCGTATGTGTTCTCTGCTGAAGTTGGATGATTAGTGAGAATACTTGAATTACAAGTATTTAAGTATTGGGTTAAAATCATTTGAAAAATGCATGAGTCAGAATGTTTTGTTTTTGTTGTACTGCAAATCCTAATTTTTGTCTATTGGAAAAATAAAGTCTTTGAACCACTTATGAAAACCTGTGTCAGAGAGAAGCAGGAAAGGAGTTTTGTGAATTACAGGTGTGGTTAAGTGTCCACACTCTAAAAATGTCTGTAACTTGTTCTATTGAATTGGTATTTATTAATATTAGTAATTCTTTAATAGCTGAATAAGTGCAGTGCTGAAGCAAGACAGAATTAATAGTGCTTCCCCTTTAACCCTTTGTTGGTGGTCATTTTAGTATTGTATTTGAAAATTGTTTGACATTCTACTGCAGAGTATATAGGACAAACGACTTTTTAAAAAGTCATTACCCATCTTGTTCTTTTCTTAAATGGACTTAGGTGTGTATTTATAAAAATGGATGTTGATGAGAGGAAAATGTTGACATGGGAAGTGGTGATAGGTAAAACTTGTTTATGGATCCCTGACATTAGTCTTAATTGACATTTAGAATTTTAAAAATTTGGTATCAGAAGAAAAAAGACTTAGTTCAGATGTTGATAATCACTGGACAGTTGAAAGTGTTTTGAATAAGCTTCTTTAAAGGATTTAGAAAGGACTTAAAAACTGATTAGGAAAAGATTCTGTAATAATAATCCATATTTTGACTTAAGGCTACATCTTTTGATGTTTAAGGTACAAAAGTAAAGTTATGCCAGCTATAGTATGGGGATGTTGTATTCCCTTTATATTAATGCAAAGTTCATTTGTCCTGTCATTTTATTCCAATTTATTTATCCTATCTATGTATTACAGACTTTTCTGAGGCTATTAAATTTGTAATTTTATAGCAGTACTTGCAAATTTCCAATTTTTGTTGTAAAAATCAGTCAGTTGAATATTTGAGTGTCCACTAAGTGCTTGGCATGGTAGTTAACAATAAAGTGCAGTTTTTCATACTGAAAGAATCTACAGAATCTAGTCTTATGCTGTTTCACAGCTAAATTGAATTAGGCGTATTTTTGATATTATAGTTCTAAATTTTCAGTAAACGTAAACGTATTTAATAGTAAACATAGAACATGTTTGTGAGAAGTCTGTTGTGTGAGATTTCTATCCTTATATGTGTTCCGGAGTAAAAATGTTAATAGGGCTATATTTATGAGAATTTTTCATGTTCTAAAAAGTATCCCATTTCTACTATGTTTTAAAAATTTGCCACTGAGGAGTACAAATTTCCTTTTTTTCTTTATCTTAGATATCAACTCAGTCACTGGAGGCAATACAGTATAGTGGTTAAGCTTGCAAATTCTGAAGTTAGACAACATTTGGGTTGGAATCCTGACTGCCGCTTAGTAGCTGTGTGATCTTGGAAAGGTCAGTTTCCTCATTTGTAGAATGAGGATAATAGTGGTACCTCCCCTGTAAGGTCATTTTGAAGATTTAATGAGAAACCTGAAAGTATTCAACACAGTGTTTGGCATATAGTAAGTGTTCAGTAAATAATCCCTGCAAATTACAATAGTATAATTTAATCATTATATTGCCTATTAATTCTTTTGTTAAAGGGATTCCCTTATTAATAGCTGTTTTAGAGAAGGTATTTTCTCCATTTTTTTTTGCATGGGCAGGCGCCAGGAATCCAACCCAGGTCTCCGGCATGGCAGGCGAGAATTCTGCCACTGAGCCACTGTTGCCACCACCCTTAGAGAATGTTTTTTGATTTCCAAAAACTTATACTATGTGCTATAAGTTTACCGTGATTACTTATATTAACATTTTTTTTAGCTTAATAAAGGCTTCCAGGAATAGGTTAAGCAATTTCAGTGGTGACGTTCAAGTGTTTTCTATAAGCTCCTATTTTTAAATTGAAGAGGAGAAAAGTCTTAACTTAGTTAAAAATGTCAAATCTTTTGAAAAAATACTGAAGAAATATTTTTAGACTAAATTAATATTTGATTAATAGTGACTAATCACATTAGTTAATGATAGCATCTAGGTATTAAGGAGGTTCAGATCACAGATTTGAGTCCAGAAATGGTTTGTTAGACTAAGGTTCCTTAGTCACAGAGTTTAACTTTGTATCCAGCTGATTTTGTATTGTTGGTCACAAGAGAGTCAAGTGACAGTATGTAGATAGACCAGTGCAAATGTATTAACAGTAGTAGTATTTTGTACCTTGATTTTCTGTTGTGCACTGTGACTCATTAGTTTCATATTTACTACTGAGTATTTTCATTAGTTTAGGGTTGGAAAAGTTTAATTTTAACTATTACATTTATTTGAATATTTTCCTTTTACCAAGTTTTGAGAAAAAAACTTTTAAAAGAGAAATAATTCATCTCATCTTTTTTTTCTGCTATGAAGGGTTCTGTATCTAATACTGCTAATTTCATTTTCATTAGAGAGAAAAGGTTAAATTAAAGGAGTTTGTCACTGGCATTTCCTGTAATTTTGTGGAGCTGCTTCACTCTTTCTTTTTTCCATAGGGGTAAGGTGGTGGTAAAGAAGTATTGTTCTCCCAGTCCACCTTCAGCCATATGTAGAGATTTTTAACAGTGAGGCTACAGTACCATGTGGCTCTTGGGCTTAGCACTGTAGTTATAATGACAAATACACAGATACCTATTACTTGTACTTACATATTTGGAATATTTAATAATTAGTTGCCCAGCATTTAAAAATAGAGTGATTTCACATGTAAGAAGTCTGGATTTCTAGCATCTCTTGAAAGATCACAGGGTGTGGCTATATCTGGTGGGTATTTCTACATGACAGTAGATTACTAGAGCTGAATAGTAGTCTCCCTTTTTAGGTGGGTTCTGAGCTCTCCAGTTGCCATAATCTATTCCAGGCCTGCTTTGCTTCTGATATTGCTTGCCTGGCACCTGGCTTGTTCTTACTCTGAACTAATAAATATCCAGTTTACCGGGTTTACTGTCCTGAAACTTGAAGGAAAAAAAAGTAAGGGAATGTATAAGAATGTAAATAGTACCTTTCTTTTCCTTAAAAATCATCTTGTAGTCTCTGCAAAAATAAAACCGTTCTAAATTAAGTCAAACAGTTGCTGTAATGTTAGGACGCGTAAGGTCAGTTAACTTTGTCACTGACTGCAGTACAACTTTGAGTGAGTCGTTTCTTAATAAAAATGGAGGTGAGAATTACAAATATTAGTTATACACAGAGTAGTTGCTGACGAGGACCCAGATGATTTTTATTGTATTTTTGTGAATAGTAGAACAATGTCGTTAATGCTTCAGTGATAACAACAATGAATAAAATACCTCTTTTTTTTTTTCAATGAATCCCTCTTTTGGGGAGTTTTAGATTTAGAACAAAGTTAAGTAAATCAAGTACTATAAGATAGGTTAGATTAAAATATATGTCATGAGTGAAGTCTGAGCAAAGGGTCCTTGGTTGTGGATGTGTGCCAAAGAATGAGAAATTTGTATTCATTAGGATCACTGAAGTCTTTAAAGAAGAGTGGAATGTATTTTCCCCTCCTGTTTAATTTTTTCTGAACAGGAGGTCATTGTTTCCTATGCCCTTTGCTTAATGACTTTGTCACATGAAGAAGAATTGAGTTAAATGAGTATTAACTTTTGGTTCTTAGTAAAGAGCCTGACCTACTGAACTCTTATCTATGGCCTGGAGTGGGTTGAAGGGATTCATGAAGTTACTCAGGTACAGAGCAGCAGAAGGCTAAAATTACTGCACTGGTAGTACTTTCTTCTACTATTTTGCCTTCTGGATTTTATATGTCATATCTAATTTTCCTTCTTTTTACCTTTACTCATAGTCTTCCTTTCTACACTCTTCTCCACACCTCTCTCTTCTGTCTTCGTATCTGTCTCTAGTGTTCCCTTTAGTATTTCTTGCAGAGCTGGTCTCTTGGTCACAAATTCTCTCAGTGATTTTTTGTCTGAAAATGTTTTAATTTCTCCCTCATTTTTGAAGGACAGTTTCGCTGGATATAGAATTCTTGGTTGGCAGTTTTTCTCTTTTAATAATTTAAATATATTATCCCACTGTCTTTTTGCCTCCATGGTTTCTGCTGAGAGATCTGTGCATAGTCTTATTGGGCTTCTTCCCTTGTATGTGATGGATTGCTTTTCTCTTGCTGCTTTCAAGATCCTCTCTTTCTCTTTGACCTCTGACATTCTGATTATTAAATGTCTTGGAGTATGTCTATTTGGATCTATTCTCTTTGGGGTGCGCTGCACTTCTTGGATCTGTAATTTTAGGTCTTTGATAAGAGTTGGGAAATTTTCAGTGATAATTTCCTCCATTAGTTTTTCTCCTCCTTTTCCCTTCTCTTCTCCTTCTGGGACACCCACAACACGTATATTCGTGTGCTTCATATTGTCTTTCAATTCCCCGAGTCCCTGCTCATATTTTTCCATTTTTTTTCCTATAGTTTCTGTTTCTTGTCGGATTTCAGATGTTCCATCCTCCAGTTTTGAAATCCTGTGTTCTGTCTCTCGAAATCTACCATTGTAGGTTTCCATTGTTTTTTTCATCTCTTCTGCTGTGTCTTTCATTCCCATAAGTTCTGTGATTTGTTTTTTCAGACTTTCAGTTTCTTCTTTTTGTTCTTTCCTTGCCTTCTTTATATCTTCCCTCAATTCACTGATTTGGTTTTTGATGAGGTTTTCCATGTCTGTTCGTACATTCTGAATTAAATGTTTCAGCTCCTGTATTTCATTTGAATTGTTGGTTTGTTCCTTTGACTGGGCCATATCTTCAATTTTCCTAGTGTGATTTGTTATTTTTTGCTGGCGTCTAGGCATTTAATTACCTTAATTAGTTTATTCTTTGGAGATTGCTTTCACTTCTTTTATCTAGGGTTTTCTTGCTGGATGAATTTGTTGTCTATCTGCTCTTTGACATTCCGTTTAGCTTTATCTGGACCTTTAGCTTAAGTTTTGTTTAACAGAGGAGAATTTTTCAGTTCTTATTTTCTTGTTTCTTGCCCTGCTTGTGTGTTGCCTTCCCCCCCCCCCCACACACACACACTTAGGAGGGTCTACTTAGATATTATAGACCCCAGCCAGATTTTCCCAGACCAAACTGGCCTCCTATCAGGAGGAAAGAGTCACCTGCATCGGTTTTCCCTGAGGGTGAGACCCAGCAGGTTGAAAGACTTTCCTGTGAAGTCTCTGGACTCTGTTTTTCTTATCCTGCCCTGTGTGTGGCTCTTGTCTGACTGCAGGTCCCACTTTGGCAGACTCTCCCTGCTGGGGGCGTGGTGGAGACAGAGGAGAGGTTGTAGGCTGGTTTTAATGGCTTCAAATTACCAAGCCCTGGTGTCTGAATTCCTTGATGGAGGGATTCCACCTGAGTTGGGCTTTACCCCTCCCCTGGGGAAGGCACAGGCTCCAGACAAGCCCCCAAAAGAGCTCACTTCTGCCTATGCCTGGGGCAGTTGCAGCCTGAAAAGTCCTGCCGCTGTATCCAGAGGCAGTCAAACCTTTGTAGATACACAGCCACAAAACCTCTGTTTCCTTCCTTTTTTCTTCCCCCTTTTTCTGTCAGTCCTGCCCCCTTGGCGCTGGGGCAAAAATGAGCAACCTCCGCTTTGATCAGGTTCACCTAAGCTGGGGGCCTATTTTTAGTAGTCAGAATTTGTTAATTAGTTCCACAAGTGGTGTTTGATTGTGCCCAGTCCCTGCTGCTGGTAAAGTCCTTTCCTTTCCCGTCTGGGAAGCAAGCTATGGGGGAGGGGCACTGGCTGCCGTAGCTTTGGGAACTCATGGTTCTGGGGGGTGCTCGCAGCCGGTCCAGCTGGTCCAGACTGGGGTGCGCTGTGTGTCTGGTCACTGACGTGGCCTTAGGAGCTGTTCTGTACTGTTTCTGGTTATTTAGTAGTTGTTCTGGAGGACGAAATTAAACGCGCACATTGTTAAGCCTCCATCTTGACCCGGAAGTGCCCCCAGAAGGCTAAAATTGATTTGAATCAGTTGTTATCCACTTTGGGGAAGTCAGGCAAACCTTGTTAATAGAGACATAAAGAAAAAGAGGGGTGGTGTAAATTAGGAAGGAGAAAAGGAAAATGAAGAATACCCTTTTCTGGTATCCTGTCTCTTCATTGGGAGTTAAGGAAATAAGAGAAATTACTTTTAAGAGCAACTCAAAAATGTATTCTTACTTCAAGAATACCCAAAATGGTACCTTTTGGGGAAAAGGTTATAATAATTATAAACAATAATGGTTTTTACTGCTGGCATTATTTTGTTGCATACTATGTAACAAACTGTTGTAATTGTTTACATGTATTATTTCTAATACCTGTTATCTTTTGCTGCATAATAAAGCACTCCAAAACTTACTTGATAAAACAACAGTTATTTGCTCATGATTCTGCAATTTGGGTAGGGCTTAATGGGGTCTGCTCCATGTATCATCTGTTGGTTGTAACATCAAAACTAACTTAACTCACAAGCATGGCACCTCAGTTGGGATGACAGGAACAACTGGTGTATAGTTGGGCATTGCTTTTCTCCCAGGTAGCTTCTCTACAGCTTGGGTTTCTTCACTGCGTGTGGCTGGGTTTCAAGAAGGAGTGTTGCAAGAGGATAAGCCTCATTGTACCTCTTTGTTTGTCATGTTTTTAATGTCCCAGTGGCCAAAAGTAGTCACTGAGTTAGTCTGAGAAGCAGCTGTACAAGGGCATGAATAGGAAAGGTGAGATTTGTTGGGGGCATGAAAGTAACAATCTACCACATGTGTTATTCATTTACATGTGATATGAGATAGGAACAAGAATAGAAGTGATTGAGGGAGGCTAGGGTAGGAAAAAGGGCAAATACTTACAAGCTCTTTGGTAGGTCCAATATAGTAAGTTATCTTTCATTATGTGATTCAGATATTCCCACAGTAGATGTTGGTTTTGACTACCATTATTTTAATTTTAAACCAAAATAGTGAGTGTGGGTGTTGACTGTGGCTCATGTTTGAATAAATATAGGAATTTGAATGTTAGGTGTATTATCTTGAAATGACCTGTGGTACATTTCAGCTTGGTGCTAAGTTAAAAATATTTGCTACTAGATATAACTTATTGATATTTTTTCTTAGGTTTGAGCATTATTAATTATAATAATTATAATAATTATTAATCTCAATATTATTTGGGAATACAATTTTAGACAGTTTGGTGATTTCGTGATTCAATGAGTAAAATACTGAACATCATAGGGGACAAAAAGAAACATAAAAGATATTTCTTATCTCCATGGACTATAGTCTGGTTGGAAAATGATGCATTACTGATAAAGAATAAGATGATAAAATTATCTTGCAGTTGTAGATAAATTTTTAAAATTCAGAGGATACTTGTGGAAGAGTTAATGAAATTAAAGAGTTGTTTGATTTATCATGCTATGTTGCTCTTTTGCTGAGGTTTTATGGAGAAAAATGCTGATCAGTTTTTGTAGTGTTGGTGTTTGATATTATAGTCATGAAAGTGATATGCATAGATACATTGAATTTCAGTAACCCTCTCATTGACCAGTTGTAGAGGCCAACTTAGGTAGAGTTGCTTGCTTCAGTAGATAGTGATAGAACTGGGACAGAACCCAGTTCTCATAATTTTTCAGATGTTTTGACTGGAGTAATATTTATAGTGAAGTTTTTTTGGAGGGAACAGGGTGGGTGGGGATGGGAAAGACAGCCATGTGTTCTCTAAACATTCACTGTATGCCTGGCACTTTACATAGTTTATCTCATTTAATACTTCTGACTATACAGTGAGAATAGAGCTCATCCTCATTTTTATTGTTGAGAAAACACAGTGATAGACCTGGAATTCTGTTGGAAATCTTATGATTTTCATATGCCTTGTCCCCTTCCACATATATAATACACAACTACACACACACACACACACACACACACACACACACACACACGTATCTATACATACCTGCACAAAAGTTAATGTATTTCAGGGCTGACCAGTCACTTGTTAAGCCTGCATCTCTGAAAGGGTCTTTGATAATTTTGGAGCTGTTTAAATGAGCATTTGCTAATTAGAAAGTAGAATCCTTATTCTTTGAAGTCTTACATTTTGCTTTAGAAAATAAGAACTTTCCTTCTACTATACCTTTCTTCTTCATGACTCAGTAACTTCTTTCTTTTCTTTTGGCTGTACCCATGTTGAAAGATGGAACATTTATATCTGATTATTATAATGTGAAAAGAATCCTACACCTGACCATGGTGGCTTTGGAAAATCCTAGGGGTGACACATCTATTCCAACAAATTTTTTTTATTCTGTATTCATTGTTTTAACTTTGAATGTTATTTTAAAAATTGCTTCCTCTAATATATCTGTCTCAAGCTAAGGGAAAGATTTAGAGGTCCCTTTCAACTCTTTATGTCTTCTTTGTAAATATAACTCATTCACATTTAAGACACATGCTATAGTAGAATCCTATCCTTTTTCTCTTTATGTCTACCTGCATACTAGTCTATCTAATTTTTAAATTAAATGCTTTATTTTGAGATAATTGTAGATTCACATAACACTTGTAAGAAATAATACAGAGAGATTCCATGTACCCTTCACCCATTTTCACTCAGTGGTACCATCTTGCATAAATCATCACAATCAGAAAAGTAACATTGATAAAATCCACCTATCTTATTCAGATTCACCAATTGTGCATATGCTTATTTGTATGTGTGCATGTGTGGTGTCTGTTTAGTTTTGTACAGTTTCATTACATCTGTAGATTTGTGCAATCATGACTTTATAAAACAGTTTTACCACCACTACCCTTTTATAACCCTTCTTAATCACCCCCGTCATTCCGAAATCCCTGGAAATGAATAATTTCTTTTCCGTTTTGTCCTTTTAAGAAGGTTAAATAAATGGAATTAATATGGTATGTGATCTTTTGGAATTGGCATTTATCCCTTAGCATATTTCGCTTGATATTTATCCAAGTTTTTGCATGTATCAGTAGTTTATTCTTTTTCATTATTGAATATGGATGTACATAGTTTGTTTAATGGTTCAGTTATTAAGAAAATGTTTGGGTTACTTCTAATTTTAGCTCTTAAGTAAAAACTTGGTATGAACATTTGTGTCTATGTTTTTGTGTGAACATGTTTTCATTTCTGTCAAATAAATGCCCAGGAGTGCAATTGTTGAGTTATGTGGTACTTACAAGTTCAGTTTTATAAGAATCTGCCACTCTGCTTTCAAGAGTAGTTGTGTCCTTTTACATTCCCACTAATGGTGTATGAGTGATCCAGGTTCTCTGTATCTTTGTCAGCATTTGGCAGTGTTAGCATTTTTTATTTTAGTCATTCTGATAGATGTGTAGTGTGACATCTCATTGTGGTTTTAATTTGTATTTGCCTAATGGCTAGTGATGCTGAAAATCATTTTCCTGTGTTCATTTGCTAGCTGTATATCCTCTTTGGTGAATGTCCATTCATGTCTTTCATTCATTTTCCAGTGGGTATTTTAAAAAATTATTGGATTTTGAGAGTTCTTTATATATTCTAAGTACTAGTCCTTTGTTGGATATGTGATTGCAGATTTTCTCTCAATCTGTAGCTTGTCTTTTCCTCCTTTTAACAGGAGAAAAAGTGCTCAGTTTTATTGAGGTCTAATTTATTAGTTTTATTTTTATGAATTGTCTTTTTAGAGACCAGTCTGAGAACTCATTACGTAGACCTAAGTCCCCCCAAACTTCTGTTTTTTCCCAATTGTTTTATAGTTTTGCATTGAGGTAAATCATTTTTTGTCAAAGGAATGAGATTTAAATCAAGGCTCATTGTTTCACTTATATATACCCAATTATTCTAGCCCCATTTTTTTTCTCATTGAGATTGATTTATTTAAACTACAGATATTATCAAAAGATTTGCAAATAAATGTGTGTCACCTATAGCTCTTTCTTTGACTAACAGTAACAAATTCTGAATATCTTCAAGTCAGACGCAACTGAATAATGTTTTATAAATTCAGAATTTCTTTGAATAAGATTATCTTTTTCTAGAAGCAGTCACAAGGCATAAGTAGATTTACAGCACTGAAAAGGATTTTTCTTTTCCCTTCCCATGTAAAAACAGGTTAAAAGCTTAAGTCCAAATCTTTCTAAGTGCCCATATAAAATTTTGGCTAGTGCCATTTTTTTAAAAAAACTTTTTTTCTTTTATAATATAACATAATATACAAAGCAAAGAAAGAAAAAAGCAATTATTTTCAAAGTTCTCTTCAAGTAGTTACAGAACAGATCCCAAAGTTTGTCATGGGCTACCATTTCATCATCTCAGATTTTTCCTACTAGCTGCTCTGGAACACTGGAGGCTAGAAGGGGGAAAATATATATATATATATATATATATATATATATATATATATATATATATATATATATCGATAATATGGGATAGGGGGATAGAACTAGTTGGTGTTCTGGAGAGGCTGGCCCCTCTGCATGTTAGGACTTATCTAGTCCAGGGACCCATCTATAGGTTGTAGGTTTCTGAAAAGTTACCCTGGTGCGTTGAACCTTTGTAGAATCTTATATATCTCCCTAGGTATTTTTTAGGATTGGCTGGAATGGTTTTGGTTTGATTTTGGCAAGTTATGATATATAGCAATGTCTAATGACGCTTGTGTAAGAGTGACCTCCAGAGTAGCCCCTCAACTCTATTTGAACTCTCTCAGCCACTAATATCCTATTTGTTACACTTCTTTTCCCCCTTTTGGTCAGGATGGTGTTGTTGATTCCATGGTGCCAAGGCCAGACTCATCCCTGGGAGTCATCTTTCAGGCAGCCAGGGAGACTTTCACCCCTGGATGTCATGTCCCATGTAGTGGGGAGGGCAATGGTTTCACTTGCAGAGTTGAGTTTAGAGAGAGGCCACATCTGAGCAACAAAGGAGGTCCTCTGGAAGTAACTCTTAGGCATACCAATAGGTAAGTTAAGCTTCTCTGTTAACACGTGTAAGCTTCACAAGAGCTAGTCTCAAGATCAGGGGCTTGGCCTATTGATTTAGGTGTCCCTGCTGTTTGACACAGTGCCAGGGGTTTCCCTGGTAGTAAAGTTTAATAGCTCCATTTTTTCTCCTGTCCTTCAGGGCACTTTGCCAGTACCTTTTGATTGTCTGCTTAATATTCTCTGGGATGTATCCAGGCATTACATTAAGCTATACAGGATTAAAGGCCCTCATTCTTATTCTGGGTACCCTAGCCAACATCGTAAAGTCAAAAAGTATCTTTCTTCATTGAGTTTTTTTTTGGTATAAAAATCAGTTGGGAATATTTGTTCAGGTCTTCTTCTGGATCTGTATTCTTTTCCATTTATCTGTGTGTCTGCATCTGTTGGTACTACACTGCTTTTATTATTGTGACTATGTAATAAGTCTTAATATTAGGTCTTGTGATTTCTCCCATTTTATTCTTTCCCAAAATGGCTTTAGCTGTTTTAGTGCTTGCATCTTTACATGCGAATTTTAGAACAAGCTTGTCCATGTCTGTGAAAACTTTTCTGGAATTTTCATAGGAATTGCATTGAACTTAAATATTAATTTTGGGAGAATTGACATCTTTACTAAATCGACACAGTATGTGTTTCCATTTATTTAAGTTTTCTTTATTTTTTTAATTAGCATTTTGTAATTTTCAATATGTAGATCCTGTATGTGTTTTGCTAGAGTTATAGTGATTTTTTTTTCCCCTTTGGGGTGATTTTGTAAATGGTATTGTGTTTTTAATTTACAGAATACACCTGTTCATTGTTAGTATGTAGAAGTGAGATGATGTTTTTCAGTGTTGATCTTGGACCCTACAACCTTGCAAAACTCGTTTTTAAATTCTAAGAGTGGGTGTTTTTTTGTAAATTCCTTGGCTTTTTTTTTTTAACATACACAATCATGTCACCTGTAAATAGGGACAGTTTTATTTCTTGCCAATCTGGTTACTTTTTCCCCCATTTTCTTACCTTATTTCATTGGCTAGAACTTCCAATATTATGTTAAATAAGAGTGGTGAGAGCAGACATCATTGACTTGTAGCTGAACTTAAATGGAAAGCATTCAGTATTTTCTGCATTAAATATGATGTTAATTGTAGATTGTCTTTTTGTTTTTCTTAGTAGATGTTACTTTTCAGGTGTGGTAGTTTACTTCTTTTTCTTGTTTTCTGCAATTTTTTTTTATCATGAGTTGGTGTTGGATTTTGTCAAATGCTGCTTCTGTGTCAGTTCATGTGACCCTATGATTTTTTTTTTTCTTTAGCCTGTTGAAATAGTGGATATTCATATGTTGAGCCAGTCTTGCATACCTGGAATAAATTCCACTTGTTCATGGAGTATGATTCTTTTGAAACATAGTTGAATTCAGGTTGCTATATTATGCTGAGTATTTTGTATTTAAGCTAATGGTCATAGTTTCCTTTTCTTGTGTTGTCCTTGTCTGATTTTTATATATGGATCAAACTGGCTTCATTGTGTGAGGTGGGAAATGTCCCTCTTTTTCTATTTTCTGGAAAAGTTTGTGAAGTATTGGTATTAATTCTTCTTTAAATAATTAATAAAATTCTCCAGTGAATAATCTGGACATGGAATTTCTGCTTTTGAACTTTTTAATTATGAATTCACTTTTTAATGATTATGAAACTATACATATTATTTGTTTTATCTTGGTTGAATTTTGGTAGTATACAGTGAGGAATTGGTTTGTTTCTCTAAATTGTTGAATTTATGAGAATAAACTTGTTTATAGTATTCCATTATTATTCTGTTAATGGCTTTTGAATATACAGTGATGCTTCCTGTTTTATTCCTGATATTGATGATTTGTGTCTTTTTCTTTATTGGCCTTGCTAGAGGTTTACCTGTTTCATTAATTTTTTGAAGAACCAGTTTTTTGCTTCTCATTGAATCTGTTTCGGTTTTCAATTAGACTTATTTCTGCTGTTTTATTATTTTCTTATACTGTGTGCTTTGAGCTTATTTTCTTTTTCTTCTTTTTTTTTAGCTTCTTGAGGTGGGAACCTATAGTTATTGATGTTAGATCTCTCTTCTTTTCTAATATAAGCATTTTAATGCTGTATATTTTCCTCTTAACTGATTTGGCCAGTCCCACATTTTTTTTTTCTCAACTACTCTAATAATGACATTTAAAAAAACTTTTTTTTATCATGGTAACATATGATAACAAAATTTCCCATTTTAACAATTTTTGAGTGTACTTCACTAGTATTAATTATATTCTAGGTATTTCATTTAGTGGAATCATACAATGTCTGTCCTTTGTGTCTGGCTTTTTTCACTCAACATAATGTCTTCAAGGTTCATTCATGTTGTAGCATGTGTCAGAAGTTTGTTCCTTTTTCTGGGTAAATAAGATTTGTTTGAATGATCATACCACACTTTGTTTACCCATTTGTCGTACATTTTGTTGATGGACACTTGGGTTGTTTCCACCTTTTGTCTATTGTGAATAATACTGCTGTGAACATTGGTGTAGAATTATCTGTTCAGATTTGTGCTTTCAGTTCCTTAATGTACATACTTAGAGGTGGAAATGCCAGGTTATGTAGTATCCCTTGTGTAACTTTTGGAGGAACTGTCAAACTGTTTTCCTCAGTGACTGTCATTTTACATTCCCACCAAAAATGTACAAAGATTCCAATTTTTCTGCATCATTGCCGACAGTTATTTTGTGTGTGCTTTTTTTTTTTTTTGTAATATCCATCCTACTGGATGTGGAGCAGTATCTCATTGTGCTTTTCTTCATTTCCCTAATAACTTATTATGTTGAGCATCATTTTATGTGATTGTTCACCATTTGGGTATGTTCTTCGGAGAAATTGTTCTAGTCCTTTGTACATTTAAAAAGTTGAGTTGTTTTCTTGTTGAGTTGTAGCAGTTCTCTATATATTTTGGATTTAAACCCTTAGATGTATAATTTTCACCTTTTTTTTTTTTCCCATTCTGTAGGTTGGATTTTCACATTGTTAATTGTCCTTTGATGCCCAAATGAAGTCCAGTTTATCTGTTTTTCTTTTGTTCCTTTCAAATCTCTAGGAACCCATTGCCAAATATAAAGTCATGAAAGCTTTTTCCTATGTTTTTTTTCCTAAGACTTTTATGGTTTTAGCTTTTTTGTTTAGGTACTTGCTGAAATGTGAGTTAATTTTTATATATGGTAGGAGGTATGGGTCCAACTTTATTTTACAGGTAGAGATCTAATTTTCTGAGCACAATTTGTTGAAGAGATTATTCTTTTCTCCATTTAATTTGCCTAACATTCTTACTGAAAATCAGTTGTCCATGGATAAGTGGCTTCCTTCTGTGACTCTCATTTCTATTCCATTGGTCTATATGTCTGTTCTTATGACAGCACCACACTGTTTTGATTATTTGGTGTTGTAGTAAGTTAAAATCAGGAGGTCTGAGACCTCAAAATTTATTCTTTTCAATATTGTAATGACTATTTGAGGTCCTTTGTGGTTTCAAATGAATTTTTTAAGTTAAAAATTAATTTTTTAAGTTAATTTTTAAATTTTTTTGTGAAGCATATCCATACGTGAACACAAACATTCTTACCATATGATCATTCCATTCTTGTTATATAATCAGTAACTCACAATATCATCACATAGTTGTGTATTCATCATCATGATTATTTCTTAGAACATTTGCATGAATTCAGAAAAAGAAATAAAAAGAAAACAAAAAAATTCCATAACCCTTACCCCTCCCTTTCATTGATCAGTAGCATTTCCATCTACTAAATTTATTTTAATATTTATTCCCCCAATAGTTATTTATTTTTAATCCATATGTTTTACTTGTCTGTCGATAAGGTAGGACCATCAGGCACAAGGTTTTCACACACAGTTGCATTGTGAAAGCTATATCATTACACAGTCATCTTCAAGAAACATGGCTACATGGTTCTACATTTTCAGGCAGTTCCCTCCAGCCTCTCCATTACATCTTAACTAAAAGGGTGATATCTGTTTAATGTGTGAGAATAACCTCCAGGATAACCTCTTGACTCTGTTTGGGGTCTCTTAGCCATTGACACTTTATTTTGTCTCATTTCTCTCTTCCCCATTTTGGTCAAGAAGGTTTTCTCAGTCCTTAATGCTGAGTCCCAGCTCATCCTAGGATTTCTGTCCCACATTGCCAGGAAGGTCCACACCCCTGGGAGTCATGCTCCATGTAGGGAGGGGGAGGGCGGTGAGTTTGCTTGTCGTGTTGGCTGAGAGAGAGAGGCCACATCTGAGCAATAGAAGAGGTTCTCTTGGAGGTAACTGTTAGGCCTGATTTTAAGTAGGCTTAGTCTGTCCTTTGCGGGGTTAAATTTCATATGAACAAACCCCAAGATTGGGGTCTCAGCCTATTGCTTTGGTTGTCCCCACTGCTTGTGAGAATATCAGGAATTCTCTACTTAAGGAGGTTGAATTTCCCCCCTTTCTCACCATTCCCTCAAGGGGACTTTGCAAGTACTTTTTTATTCACTGTTGAGATCGCTCTGGGATTTATCAGGGCATCACTCTGGACAAACCTACAAAATCTCATGCCCTACTCAAGGTTCCAGTACTATGGTATTCAATTCAGCTGTCCACATAAATTATATTAGGAAATACACTAGTCAGAATATAAATTTTGTACCAAATAAATATTTCTTTGCTTTACTCTCACACATAAGTTAAAGTTTTAAAATATGAATTACCATCTATTTTCAGCACCCTGCAGTATTGACATTCCTTTGTTCTTCCTCATGCAAAACCATTTTTAAATTTGTTCATTTAGTCACTATCATTATATACCCTAGGCATTTCTAGATTATACCATCTCAATCTTTGTCATCTATCTTTCTTTCTGAGTTCATTTGTGCCCTCAGGCCTCCTCCCTCTATCATTCTCACATTCAGCTTTATTCAGGTAAATTCTAACATTATTGTATTACAGTTAGGTAGTTTTGTGCTGTCCATTTCTGAATTTTTACAGTCCTGTTGCACAATCTGTATCCCTTCAGCTTCAGTTACTCAATATCTACCCTATTTCTATCTCCTGATGGTCTCTATTACTAACTGAAATTCTCCAAGTTCATTCACTAATGTCAGTTCATATCAGTGAGACCATACAGTATTTGTCCTTTTGTTTCTGGCTTTCTCACTCAGCATAATGTCCTTAAGGTCCATCCATGTTGCTACATACTTCATAACTTTATTTTGTCTTACAGCTGCATAATATTCCATTGTATGTATGTGCCATAGCTTGTTTAGCCACTCTTTTGTTGATGGACATCTCTTGACAATTGTAAATGATGCTGCTATAAACATTGGTGTGCAAATGTCCGTTGGTGTCCTTGCCCTTATGTCCTCTGAGTAGATAACTAGCCATGGTATTGCCTCGTTGTATGACAATTCTATACTTAGCTTCCTGAGGAACCACCAAACTGCCTTCCACAGCAGTTGTACCCTCTGACATTGCCACCAACAGTGGATTAGTATGCCTCTTTCTCCACTTTCTCTCCAGCACTTGTCATTTTCTGTTTTATTGATAATGGCCATTCTGGTGGGTGTGAGATGATATATCATTGTGGTTTTGATTTGCATTTCCCAGGGAAGTTGAGCATCTTTTCTTGTGCCTTTTGGCCTTTAGTATTTCCTCTTCTGAGAAATGTCTGTTCATGTCTTTTGCCCATTTCGTAATTGGGTTGTCTGTCTTTTTGTTGTTGAGTTGAACGATCTCTTTATATATTCTGGATAGTAGGGCTTTATCTGTTGTATCTTTTCCAAATATTGCCTCCCATGTGTAGGCTGTCTTTTTACTTTCTTGAAGTTCTTTGATGTACAAAAGTGTTTAATTTTGAGGAATTCCCATTTATTTATTTCTTCAGTGCTCGTTCTTTGGGTATAAGGTCTAGGAAACTGCCTCCTATTATAAGATGTATAAGATATTTCCCTACATTGTCTTTTGGAAGTTTTATGGTCTTAGATCTAATGTTTAGGTCTTTGATCCATTTTGAGTTAATTTCTATATAGGGTATGAGATATGGATCCTCTTTCATTTCTTTTGCATGTGGATATCCAGTTCTCTGGGCACCATTTATTGAAGAGACTGTTCTGTCCAGGTGAGTTGGCTTGACTGCCTTATCAGAGATCAGTTGTCCATAGATGAGAGGGCCTATATCTGAACACTCCATTTGATTCCATTGGTCAGTATATCTGTCTTTATGCCAGTATCATGCTGTTTTGACCACTGTAGCTTCATAATATGCCTTAAAGTCAGGTAGCATGAGACCTCGGACTTCATTTTTCTTTCTCAGGATATTTTTAGCTATTTGGGGCACCCTGCCCTTCCAGATGAATTTGGTTATTGGTTTTTCTGTTTCTGAAAAGTAAATTTTTGGGATTTTAATGGTATTGCATTGAACCTGTAAATCAATTTAGATAGAATTGACATCTTAGCTATATTTAGTCTTCCAATCCATGAACACAGTATGCCCTTCCATTTATTTAGGTCTTCTGTGATTTTTTTTTTGACAATTTCTCATAGTTTTCTTTTTATAGGTCTTTTATCTTTTTAGTTAAATTTATTCCTAAATATTTTATTCTTTTGGTTGCAATTGTAAATGGAATTTTTTTTCTTGATTTCCCCCTCAGATTGTTCATTACTAGTGTATAGAAACACTATAGGTTTTTGAGTGTTGATCTTGTAACCTGCCACTTTGCTGTACTCATTTATTAGCTGTAGTAGTTTTGCTCTGGATTTTTCAGGGATTTCAACATATAGTATCATATCATCTGCAAACAGTGAGAGTTTTGCTTCTTCCTTTCCAATTTTGATGCCTTATATTTCTTTTTCTTATCTAATTGTTCTGGCTATAACTTCCAACACAATGTTGAATAACAATGGTGATAGTGGACATCCTTGTCTTGTTCCTAGTCTTAGGGGGAAGGTTTTCAGTTTTTCCCTTTTGAGGATGATGTTAGCTGTGGTTTTTTTTTTTATATATTCCCTTTATCATGTTGAGGAAGTTCCCTTCTATTCCTATGCTTTGAAATGTTTTCTACAAGAAAGGATGTTGAATTTTGTCAAATGCCTTTTCTGCATCAGTCAGGATGATCATACGGTTTTCTGCTTTGATTTGTTGATATGGTGTATTTCATTAATTGATTTTCTTATGTTGAACCATCCGTGCATACCTGGGATGAATCCTACTTGGTCATGGTGTATAATTCTTTTAATGTGCTTCTGGATTTGATTTACAAGAAGTTTGTTGAGGATTTTTGCATCTATGTTCATTAGAGAGATTGGTTTGTAGTTTTCTTTTCTTGTAATATCTTTGTCTGGCTTTGGTATGAGGGTGATGTTGGCTCCATAGAATGAGTTAGGTAACTTTCCCTCCTCTTCAAGTTTTTTGAAGAGTTTCAACAGGATTGGTACTAATTTTTTCTTGAATGTTTGGTTGAATTCACATGTGAAGCCATCTGGTCCTGGACTTTTCTTTTTTGGGAGCTTCATAATGACTGATTCAATTTCTTTACTTGTGATTGGTTTGTTGAGGACATCTATTTCTTCTTGAGTCAGTGTTGGTCGTTCATGCCTTTCTAGGTAGTTGTCCATTTCATCTACATTGTCGGGTTTATTAACATAAAGTTGTTCATAGTATCCTCTCATTACCCCCTTTATTTCTGTGGAGTCGGTAGTTATGTCTCCTCTTCCATTTCTGATTTTATTTAATGCATCCTCTCTTCTTTTTGTCAGCCTCGCTAAGGGTCTATCAATCTTAGTGATTTTCATATAGAACCAACTTCTGATTTTGTTGATTTTCTCACTTGTTTTCATGTTCTCAATTTCATTTATTTCTACTGTAATCTTCATTATTTCTTTCCTTTCATTTGCTTTGGGGTTAGTTTGCTGTTCTTTCTCTAGTTCTTCCAAGTAGACCGTTAATTCCTGAATTTTTGCTCCTCCTTCTTTTTTTTGGTATAGGCATTTTAGGGCAATAAATTTCCCTCTTAGCGCTGCATTTGCTGCATCCCATAAATTTTGATATGTCATGTTTTCATTTTCATTTGACTCGAGGTATTTACTGGTTTCTCTTGTAATTTCTTCCTTGACCCACTGGTTGTTTAAGAGTGTGTTGTTGAGCCTCCATTTATTTGTGAATTTTCTGGCAGTCTGCCTGTTATTAATTTCCATCTTCATTCCTTTATGATCTGAGAAAGTGTTTTGTATGATTTCAATCTTTGTGAATTTATTGAGACTTGCTTTGTGACCCAGCATATGGTCTATCCTTGAGAATGATCCATGAGCACTTATGAAGAATGTGTATCTTGCTATTGTGGGATTGTAATATTCTATAAATGTCTGTTAAGTCTTGCTCATTTAGTGTATTGTTCAAATTCTCTGTTTCTTTATTGATCCTCTGTCTAGATATTCTGTCTATTGATGAGAGTGGGGAATTGAAGTCTACGACTATTATGGTAGATGTGTCTGTTTCTCTTTTCATTGTTTGCCTCATGTATTTTGGAGCATTCTGGCTTGGTGCAGAAATATTTATGATTGTTATGTCTTCTTGTTGAATTGCTCCTTTTATTAATACATAGTGTCCTTCTTTGTCTCATTTAACTGTTTTACATTTGAAGTGTAAAATTTGTTGGCTATTAATATAGCTACTTCTGCTCTTTTCTGATTGTTATTTGCATGAAATATCTTTTCCCAACCTTTCACTTTCAACCTGTGTTTATCCTTGGGTCTAAGATGCGTTTCTTGTAGACAGCATATAGATGGGTCCTGTTTTTTACCATTCTGCCAGTCTCTTTCAATTGGGGAGTTTAATCCATTAACATTTACTGTGTGGGTTTTTTTTTTTTTTTAACATGGGCAGGCACCGGGAATCGAACCCAAGTCCTCTGGCATCGCAGGCAAGCATTCCTGCCTGCTGAGCCACCTGGCCCAACATTTACTGTTATTACTTGTGGTAGTTAGATTCAGGTGTCAACTTGGTTAGTTGAAGGTGCTTAGTTCAATTGCTGTGGACATGAGCCAATGGCATGTGAACCTCATCTGTTGTTGATTACATCTGCAGTCTGCTAGGAGGCGTGCCTTCTGGAGTGAAGGATGTTTGATTTGATTGGCTGGTGCTTAAAAGAGAGACTCAACGTACCACAGCCCAAGCAGCTCAGCATACCTCATCTCAGCACTCGCAGCTCAGCCCAGGCCTTTGGAGATACAGATAGGAATCATCTGGGGAAAGTTGTTGGAACCCAGAGGCCTGGAGAGAAGGCCAGCAGAGATTGCCCTGTGCCTTCCCACATAAGAAAGAACCTCATTTGAAAGGTAGCTGCTTTTCCTCTGAAGAACTATACCTCAACTAAATAAATTCCTTTTTATTGAAAGCCAGTCCATGTCTGGTGTGTTGCATTCCAGTAGCTAGTAAACTAGAACATTACTGTATGGGCAGTAGTTTCTTCTACCATTTTGTGTTTTGGATTTTATGTGTTGTATCTAATTTTTCTTCTTTTTTACCTTTACTAATAGTCTTCGTTTCTACACTCTTCTCCACACATCTCTGTCCTATCTTTTCCTGTCTCTAGTGCTCCCTTTAGTATTTCTTGCAGAGCCAGTCTCGTGGTCACAAATTCTCTCAGTGATTTTTTTGTCTGAAAATGTTTTAATTTCCCCCTCATTTTTGAAGGACAAGTTTGCTGGATATAGAATTCTTGGTTGGCAGTTTTTCTCTTGGTAACTTAAATATATCATCCCACTACCTTCTCACCTCCATGGTTTCTGATGAGAAATCTACACAAAGTCTTATTGGGCTTCCTTGTATGTGATGGATTGTTTTTCTCTTGCTTCTTTCAGGATTCTCTCTTTCTCTCTGACATCTGACATTCTGATTAGTAAAGTGTCTTGGAGTACGTCTATTGGATCTATTCTGTTTGGGGTACGGTGCGCTTCTTGGATCTGTAATTTTAAGTCTTTCATAAGAGTTGGGAAATTTTCAGTGATAATTTCCTCTATTAGTTTTTCTCTTCCTTTTCTGTTCTCTTCTTCTGGGACACCCACAACACGTATATTCATGCACTTCATGTTGTCATTCAATTCCCTGAGTCCCTGCTCATATTTTTCCATTCTTTTCTCTGTATTTTCTTTTTCTTGTTGGATTTCAGATGTCCCGTCCTGCAGTTCACTAATCCTAACTTCTGTCTCTTGAAATCTAACATTGTAAGTGTCCATTGTTTTTTTCATGTCTTCTACTGCACCTTTCATTCTCATAAGTTCTATGATTTGTTTTTTCAGACTTTTAATTTTTTCTTTTTGTTCATTCCTTGCCTTCTTTATATCCTCCCTCAATTCATTGATTTGATTTTTGATGAGGTTTCTATGTCTGTTCGAACATTCTGAATTAATTGTTTCATTTCCTGTATCTCATTTGAATTGTTGGTTTGTTCCTTTGACTGGGCCGTATCTTCAGTTTTCCTAGTATGATTCGTTATTTTTTGCTGGCGTCTAGGCATTTAATTATCTTAACTAGTTTATTCTGGAAATTGTTTTCACTTTTTTTTTTACCTAGGATTTTCTTGATGACTTTGTTGTCTATCTGTTCTTTGACATTCAGTTCAGCTTATTCTAGTCCTCTGGCTTAGGTTTTATTTAACAGATCAGAATTTTTCAGTTCTTTTTTTTTTTTTTTTGCTTCTTGCCCTGCCTGTATGATGCCTTTTCCCCCTCCCCGACCTTAGGAGGGTCTACTTAGGTATTATAGGCCCCAGCCAGATTTTCCCAGACCAAACTGGCCTCCTCTCAGGAGGAGTCACTTGCATCAGTTCTCCCTGAGGGTGAGTCATAGCAGATTGCAAGGCTTTCCTATAAAGTCTCTGTACATTGTGTTTTTCCTATCCTGCCCAGTATGTGGCGCTTTTCTGCCTATGGGTCCCACCAGCATAAGGTGATGTGGTACCTTTAACTTCAGCAGACTCTCCCTGCTGGGAGCATGGTTTAGACAGAGGGGAGGTTGTAAGCTGGCTTTAATCACTTCACTTTTGAAGACCCTCGGGTCAGAATTCCTTGAGGGAGGGATTCTGCCTGAGCTATGCCCCACCCCTCTCCCAGGGAAGGCACAGCCTCCAGACAACACTCAAGCAAGCTTAATTTCTGCCTGTGCCTGGGGCATTGGAGCCTGAGAAGCCTTGCAGCTGTATCCAAAGAGCAGTCAAGCTGTAGACAGCCACAAAAAAGAAAAAGAAAAATCCTTTCAGAGCAGGACCCCTGTTCCTCGGGTTTGCCAATCAAGAGCTTAAGTTGATGTGTTGCTCTGTATATCTCCAGGTCCTGTGTGCCCCCTCCTTTCCTTTAGGGCCCAGACCTTTTCAAATCCAAAAAAAAAAAAAAAAATCTCCTTTTTTTTTTTTTTTTTTCCCCACTGTTAGCCCTGCCCTCTCTGTGCAGGGGCAAAACCCAGCAACCTCTGCTTTTACTCCAGGTTCAACTGAGGTGGGGCCTATTTTTAGTAGTCAGAATTTGTTAATTAATTCCGCAATAGGAGCTTGGTTGTGCTCAGCCCCTGCTGCTGGCAAAGTCTCTTTCCTTTCCCCTCTAGGAAGCAGCCTGTGGGGGAGGGGCATGAGCCACTTTGGTTTGTGGAACTCACTGTTCTGGGTGGGCTCGCAGCTGGTCTAGTTTGTCCAGACTGGGGTACGCTGTGTGTTTGTCACTGATGTGGTCCCAGCAGTTGCTCTGTACTGTTCCTGGCTATTTATTTGCTGTTTTGGCCAACGAACTAAATCCCTCACCTTGCTAAGCCGCCATCTTGGCTCACTATCCTCATATGAATTTTAGGATTGGCTTTTTCATTTTTGTAAAAAAAAGGCTGGTGAAATTTTGATAGGTATTGTGCTCAATCTGTAGATGAATTTGGGGTAGCGTTATATGTTAATCTTCATATCCATGAATGTGAGCTGTGTTAGCATTTACTTAAGGTTTTTTTCACCAGTGTTTTCTTATTTTCAATGTACATGTCTTTCGCCTCCTTGGTCAAATTTATTCTTAGGTATTCATCCTTTTTTTTTTTTTCATCCTTTTAATTGCTATTTAAATGGAATGGTTTTCTTAATTTTCACTTCAGATTTTTTCAGTGCTGTTGTGGAGAAGAGATGACTGATTTTTCCATGTTAATCTTTTGCCGCTCAACTTTGTTGCATTCATTTATTAGCTCTCATAGCTTCATTGTGTATTTTTTTCGTATTCTGCATTTAGAGAGTCGTGTCAATGCAAATGGAGATCATTTTATTTCTTACTTTGTGATTTGTATGCCTTTTATTTCCCTTCCTTACCTAATTGCTCTGTCAGAACAATGTAGATTAGCAGTGGTGAAGGCAGATATCCTTATCTTGTTTTTGATCTTAGGGGGAAAGCCCAGACTTTCACCACTGAGGGTAGTGTTATCTATGCATCTTTCCTAAATGTTTTTTATCATTTTGAAGAAGTTCTTGCTTTTTAGAGCGTTTTTTTATCATGTAAGGGTATTGGATTTTGTTAAATGCCTTTTCCACATCACTTGAGGTATATCACACTGAATGATTTTGTTATGCTAAACCACACTTGCATTGCTGCAATAAATTCCACATGGTCATTGTATATAATCATTTTAATATGTTGTTTGTTTCAGCTTGCTATTATTTGGATGATGGTTTTTGCATCTATATTCTTAAGGGAACTTGTTCTGAAATTTTCTTTTCTTGTGATGCCCTTATCTGGCTTTGTTATCAGGATATTGCTGGCCTCATAGAATGAGTTAGGAAGTTTTTTTTTTTTTTTTCTCTTCAACTTTTGGAAGAGTTTTAGAAGGATCGATGTGAATTTTTTGAGTGTTTCTCAAGATAGGTTGTAAAGTTGTTGCTTTGAGATTTTTCTTTTTATTGTAGGCATTTGCAAATATAAATGTGCACTGTCTTTGCTGCATCCCATAGGTTTTCATATATTTTGTTTTCATTTTCATTTGGCTCTTGAGTTTTCTGATTTCCTTTGTGATTTCTTCTTTCCCTCATCGGTTGCTTAATAGTATATCGTTTGATTTCTACATATTTGAGTTTTCTGGTTTTCCTTCTGTTGTTGATTTCTAACTTCATTCCATTGTGATTAGAAAAGATGCTTTGCATGATTTAAATTGTGATACATATATTGATACTTGTTTTGTGGCCCAACATACAGTGTATTTTGGAGAATGATCCATGTGCACTTGAGAAGAATCTTTTTCCTGCTGTCATGTGGTGGAGTGTTCTATATGTATTTGTTCTACTCAGTTGATGGTATTCTTCAAGTCCCCTCTTTACTTGTTGAGTTTCTGTCTTGATGTTCTGTTCTTTATCAAAAGTAGTATGTTGAAATCCCAGATATTATTATTGAACTGTTTCTCCTTTTCAATTATTTCAGTATTGCATCATGCATTTTGTGGCTTTGATGTTAGGTACTTACATGTTTATAAGTATTATATATTCTTGCTGAATTCACCAGTTTACCAGTATATAGTGCCCTTCTTTGTCTCTAGTAACAATTTTGTACTTGAACTTATTTTGTTTAGCCACCCCATCTTTCCTTTGGTTATTACCCTTTGCTTGTAATTTATGTATTTTCTCCCATCTCGCTTTCAATCTATTTGTGCCTTTGGATCTAAGGTGAGTCTTTTGTAGAAACAGCGTATAGTTGGGCCATGCATTCTAATTCATTCTGCTAATATCTACTTTTGATTGGAGAGTTTAATCCATTTACATTTTTTTTATTAATTAACGGAAAAAAAGAAAAAAAAAAATTAACCCAACATTTAGAAATCATAGCATTCTACATATGCAATCAGTAATTCTTAACATCATCACATAGATGCATGATCATCATTTAATCCATTTACATTTCAGGTAGTTACTGATTGAGCAGCATTTACTTCAGCCTTTTTATCATTTGTTTTTTCTGTGTTTTACACATCTTTTGTCCCTCATATCCTCCTTTGCTGTCTTCTGTATTTAGTTCATCATCTGTAGTGAAATATTTGATTCCTTTACCATTTCCTGTTCTTTGTTTTTGTGTGTATTCCTTTGTGGTTACCATGGAATTTGCATTTAGCGTCTGTGCCGGTTTGAAAGTATTATATACCCCAGAAAAGCCATGTTTTAATCCTGGCATGCTTAATCTAAATCTAGAGAATTAAGGTAGACATTTTTATCACTAGAATAAAGTAGTTTTGAGCAAATAGAATAAGTAGCCTGTCAACAAGTGTTAACCCTTTCATAAGTGACACATAGTGCTTCCTACGTTGTACACTGCATTTTCAGTTATAGTAATTGTGCTTAAATCAGTTGGAAACTGCTGCATTCTGGGTATGTGAATTTGGAAATTTGGCATGCATGTTCCTATGGGACTCCAGAAATTTTTCTTCTTAAATAAAGCTTTTTTAAAAAAACATTTTTTTAAATTGTGAAATATATATATATATATACACACACACAAAGAAAAGAAAGAAAAAGCAATAATTTTCAAAGTACACTTCAGCAAGTAAATACAGAGGGTTTTCAGTTTGTTATGGGTTACCATTCCACTATTTTAGATTTTTCTTTCTAGCTGCTGCTCCAAAACACTAGAGGCTAAAAGAAACATCAGTATAGTGGTCAGCAGTCATACTCATTTGTAAATCGTGCTCTGTTACAACTTCTTCTTCTCCTTGATCCTTTTCCCAATCTATAGGGATCTTTATGCAGTGCCCCTTCTGACTTTTTCATGTTGTGGAGAGGTATTGACATTAAAGGATAGGGAGATGTAATTAGTTGATAATCTTGGAAAGACTGGTCCCTTTAGATTTCAGTATTATCTGGCGTAAGAACCCTCTGGAAATTATAGTTTCCAGGAGAGCAAACTTAGTGCATGAAACTTTATTTTTAGAGTCTCAGTTGGAGCCCTTGGTGTTCTTAAGAGTTAACATGATGTTGGTTGGGACTTAGCAACCCAGGGCAGTTATCACTATCTAACTGAAGCTTGTATAAGAATAGCCTCCAGAATAGAATCTTGAGTGGGGGTGAGATTTTGTGGCTTTCTCCAGGTTAGTGTGATGCCCCAGTAAATCCCAGAGTAATTTGGACAGTGAATAGAGTATTTTCAAAGCCCCCTTGGGGAACTGGAGAGAAAGGAGGAAATATTCAAGTTCCCCATTTGGAGAATTTCTGATATTCTCCCAAGCAGTGGGGACAACCAAATCAATAGACTGAGCCCTTGATCGTAGGATTCTCCCCTATGAAACATTTCCTGCAAAGGATAGTCTAAGCCTACTTAAAATTAGGCTTTAAGAGGCATCCTCAGACCCGTTTGTTGCTCAAATGTGGCCTCTCTTTCTAAGCCAATTCAACAAGTGAACTCACTGCCCTCCTTCCTATGTGGAACATGACTCCCAAGGGTGTAAATCTCTCTGGCAGTGTGGGACAGAACTGCTGGGATGAGCTGGGACCCAGCATCAAGAGATTGAGAAAGCCTTCTTGACCAAAAGGGGAAAGAGAGAAATGAGACAAAATCAGGTTTCAGTGGCTGAAAGATTTCAAATAGAGTTGAGAGGTTATCTTGGAGGTTATTCTTAAGCATTGTATAGATAGCCCCTTTTAGTTTATGGTGTATTGGAGTGGCTGGAGGGAAGTACCTGAAACTGTTGAGTTATGTTCCAGTAGCCTTGATTCTTGAAGATAATTTTAATAAGGTACAATATTTACAATGTAACTGTGTGATTATAAAAACCTTGTGTCTGATGCTTCTTATATGTATGGTATGGACAGATGAGTAAAAGAGTATAGATACAAAAATAAATAATTGGGAGGACAAAGGATAAAATAAATTGTGTAGATAGAAATACTAGTGGTCAATGAGAGGGAGGGGTAAGGTGTATTGTATATGTGAGTTTTTCTTTTTTTATTTCTTTTTCTGGAGTGATGCAGATGTTCTAAAAAATGATGATAGTGATGAATACACAGCTAAGTGATGATATTGTGAGCCATTGATTATATATCATGTATAGAATGTTTGTGAAGATTTCTCAATAAAAATATTAAAAAAAATAAGTTTAGAGAAAGGAATCTGACATACTGGTCTCCAAAAAAACACTCTAGAAAAGAAAAGGGTATGGGGCTAGAATAGCCTCTAGACTCTATCTGATCTCTCTTAGTCACTGATGCCTTATTTTATTATACTTCTTTTCCCCTTTTTTTTTCAGGAAGGCTTTGTCTATCCCTTGGTACCAGGAGCAGACTCATTCCTGGAAGTCATGTCCCACATTGTCAGGGAGACTTTCACCCCTCAATGTATGTCAAATGTGGAGGGAGGGTAATGCTTTTCTTTGTAGGGTTGGGCTTATAGAAAAAGAAGCCACTTCTGAGCAACCAAAAAGACATCCTGGAAGTGACTCTTAGGCTTGGTTATTGGCAGTCTCTGCTTCTCTACTACAGAAATAAATTTCATAAGAGAAAGCCTCAAAATCAAGGGCTTGGCCTATTTTCTTGGGAGTCCCCAGTGGTTGAGAGGGTACCTGGGATTTCCTAGATGCAAAAATTCAGTAGTTCTACATTTCTTTTTTTCTTCGGACCCTCAAGGAACTTTACTAATACTTTTTAATTATCAGCCCACAGTAATCTGAAGAGAGGTATCTAGGTATTCACATTAAAATATACAGAATTACAAGGCCTCATTCCTATTCTGGGCTCCAGGAGTTTTGGTTGTTTTTAAAATGAGCTATCCAGACAGGTTGATTTAGAGTGTGTGTTAGAAAATTTAGGTTGTAGACAATATATACCTTTGGTCTAATACAATAGGTGAAGGTCTAGAGTACGTATACTTTATCATGTGTTACCCTGTATTCTGACTTAACTTAGTCCCAGCCAGATTGGCCTCATTTTTATTTCTAATTAAGTCCTGATCTCTTTTTTAATTACTTTAACTGTTATTATATATAGCTATGCTAACTTTCATGGCTGCAGCACTCCATTTCTGGGTCAGGTGTCACAGAGTTAAGATCCAGGGAAATATCAGCTGATACACACATAGCTCAGTGTCTCAGGATCTGGAAATACATTTACAGTTTCAGACTAATCATGGCTGCTATAATGGCTTACAGTCTAGGCCCCAATTTTCTTATAAGTATTTTCTGAAAGGGTCCTTAGCATATTTGTTCTTTTGTTTCTGGCTTATTATCGTCCCCAAGGTTTTTTCAGTTCATTGCATGCCTTTTGACATCCTTCCCTGTTGTAGCTGCACCATATTATGTCATATAAATGTATCACAGATTGCCATTCTGCTTCTGAATCATTGTACTCTTTGACTCCCTCTCCATGTATTGGGCATCATGGATAATGTCCACAATGAACTATGTCTTGCAGTGTCCTCACTTTAGTTGTACAATCAGGAACACTCAATTTAAGACAATTTTCATTGATTCATAGATCCAAAGAACTGAAAAACATAAACATAGTTCACCAAAAATCAAATCAAAACTACTCCTCATCTGTTGTCCCTTCCCCCACAATTAGTTGCTCCTGGTAGTAGTGCTGTGGTGCTGTTGATGTCTTCCTGTTAACTACTGGCTATAGCATACAATTTTAGTTTCCCCCTGTACCCCTCTGCTGTTGACTCTTTGTCCAATATTGAATCTTTGAAATAAGTCGTGTGAGAACTTATTTATAATTATAGACTTAATCATTGGGATACATGGTACTATACATTGCCTTTCTGTTATATTCACCTTCAATATGGCAATATTACTTATAATTCCACTAAGTGGTTACCATCACGCCTATCCATTCCCTTGCATTGAAGTTTAACCTCATTGGGTTGCCTTTCCCCCGTCTCTAGCTTCTTTGAACTTCTAGGTCTGTTATATTCTACAGTGTAACCTCTGAGATTACCTTTAGCAGAGTCAATATAGTGAAATCATACAGTATCTGTCTTTTTGTGTCTGAGAAATTTTACTCAGCATTATGTCCTCAAGGTTCATCCATGCTGTCATAAGGTTCAGGGCCTCGTTTTGTCTTGCTGCAGCATAGTAGTCCATTGTATGTATATTCCACATTTTGTTTATCTACTTGTTTGTTGATGGGCACTTGGATTTTTTCTATCTTTTTGCAATTGTGAATAGTGCCATTATGAACATCAGTGTGCAAATGTCTGTTCAGTGTGCAAATGTCTGTTCATGTCACTGCTTTCACCTCTTCTGAGTATATACCAAGTATTGGTATTGCTGGTCATAGGGCAATTCAATGTTTAGTTTTCTGAGGAATTGCCAAACTGTTTTCCATAGGAGCTGCACCATTGTACATTCCCACCAACAGTGAATAAGTGTTCCAGTTTCTCCACATCCTCTCCAACATTTGTGGTTATCCATTTGTTTAATAGTACCTTTTTTTTTTTATAGGTGTGAGGTGATATCTTATTGGCATCTTGATTTGCATTTCCCTTATAGCTAATGAAAATGTGCATCTCTTCATGTGTTTTTTTTTTTTTTTTTAGATGCATGATCATCGTTTCTTAGTACATTTGCATCGGTTAAGAAGAACTAGCGACACACCAGACAAAGATATAGAATGTTAATATAGAGAAAAGAAATAAAAGTAATAATAATAGTAAAAAAAAAAAAGACAAAACAAAAACAAACAGACAAACTAAACCTGTAGCTCAGATGCAGCTTCATTCAGTGTTTTAACATAATTACATTACAATTAGGTAGTATTGTGCTGTCCATTTTTGAGTTTTTGTATCTAGTCCTGTTGCACAGTCTGTATCCCTTCAGCTCTAACTACCCATTATCTTACCCTGTTTCTAACTCCTGATGGTCTCTGTTACCAATGACATATTCCAAGTTTATTCTCGAATGTCGGTTCACATCAGTGGGACCATACAGTATTTGTCCTTTAGTTTTTGGCTAGTCTCACTCAGCATAATGTTCTCTAGGTCCATCCATGTTATTACAAGCTTCATAAGTTTATCTTGTCTTAAAGCTGCATAATATTCCATCGTATGTATATACCACAGTTTGTTTAGCCACTCGTCTGTTGATGGACATTTTGGCTGTTTCCATCTCTTTGCAATTGTAAATAATGCTGCTATAAACATTGGTGTACAAATGTCCATTTGTGTCTTTGCCCTTAAGTCCTTTGAGTAGATACCTAGCAATGGTATTGCTGGGTCGTATGGCAATTCTATATTCAGCTTTTTGAGGAACCGCCAAACTGCCTTCCACAGTGGTTGCACCATTTGACATTCCCACCAACAGTGGATAAGTGTGCCTCTTTCTCCGCATCCTCTCCAGCACTTGTCATTTTCTGTTTTGTTGATAATGGCCATTCTGGTGGGTGTGAGATGATATCTCATTGTGGTTTTGACTTGCATTTCTCTAATGGCCAGGGACATTGAGCATCTCTTCATGTGCCTTTTGGCCATTTGTATTTCCTCTTCTGAGAGGTGTCTGTTCAAGTCTTTTTCCCATTTTGTAATTGGGTTGGCTGTCTTTTTGTTGTTGAGTTGAACAATCTCTTTATAAATTCTGGATACTAGATCTTTATCTGATATGTCGTTTCCAAATATTGTCTCCCATTGTGTAGGCTGTCTTTCTACTTTCTTGATGAAGTTCTTTGATGCACAAAAGTGTTTAATTTTGAGGAGCTACCATTTATTTCTTTCTTTCTTCAGTGCTCTTGCTTTAGGTTTAAGGTCCATCAAACCTCCTCCAATTGTAAGTTTCATAAGATATCTCCCTACATTTTCCTCTAACTGTTTTATGGTCTTAGACCTAATGTTTAGATCTTTGACCCATTTTGAGTTAACTTTTGTATAGGGTGTGAGGTATGGGTCCTCTTTCATTCTTTTGCATATGGATATCCAGTTCTCTAGGCACCATTTATTGAAGAGACTGTTCTGTCCCAGGTGAATTGGCTTGACTGCCTTATCAAAGATCAAATGTCCATAGATGAGAGGGTCTATATCTGAGCACTCTATTTGATTCCATTGGTCAATACATCTATCTTTATGCCAATACCATGCTGTTTTGACCACTGTGGCTTCATAATATGCCTTAAAGTCTGGCAGCGTGAGACCTCCAGCTTCGTTTTTTTGCCTCAAGATACTTTTAGCAATTCGGGGCACCCTGCCCTTCCAGATAAATTTGCTTATTGGTTTTTCTATTTCTGAAAAATAAGTTGTTGGGATTTTGATTGGTATTGCATTGAATCTGTAAATCAATTTAGGTAGGACTGACATCTTAACTATATTTAGTCTTCCAATCCATGAACACGGTATGCCCTTCCATCTATTTAGGTCTTCTGTGATTTCTTTTAACAGTTTCTTGTAGTTTTCTTTGTATAGGTCTTTTGTCTCTTTAGTTAAATTTGTTCCTAAGTACTTTATTCTTTTAGTTGCAATTGTAAATGGGATTCATTTCTTGATTTCCCCCTCAGCTTGTTCATTGCTAGTGTATAGAAACGCTACAGATTTTTGAATGTTGATCTTGTAACCTGCTACTTTGCTGTACACATTTATTAGCTCTAGTAGTATTGTTGTGGATTTTTCCGGGTTTTCGACGTATAGTATCATATTGTCTGCAAACAGTGATAGTTTTACTTCTTCCTTTCCAATTTTGATGCCTTGTATTTCTTTTTCTTGTCTAATTGCTCTAGTTAGAACCTCCAACATGATGTTGAATAATAGTGGTGATAATGGACATCCTTGTCTTGTTCCTGATCTTAGGGGGAAAGTTTTCACTTTTTCCCCATTGAGGATATTAGCTGTGGGTTTTTCATATATTCCCTCTATCATTTTAAGGAAGTTCCCTTGTATTCCTATCCTTTGAAGTGTTTTCAACAGGAAAGGATGTTGAATCTTGTCAAATGCCTTCTCTGCATCAATTGAGATGATCATGTGATTTTTCTGCTTTGATTTGTTGATATGGTGTATTACATTAACTGATTTTCTTATGTTGAGCCAACCTTGCATACTTGGGATGAATCCTACTTGGTAGATGTATAATTCTTTTAATGTGTTGCTGGATTCGATTTGCTAGAATTTTGTTGAGGATTTTTGCATCTATATTCATTAGAGAGAATGGTCTGTAGTTTTCTTTTTTTGTAATATCTTTGTCTGGTTTTGGTATGAGGGTGATGTTGGCTTCATAGAATGAACTAGCTAGCTTTCCCTCCACTTCAATTTTTTTGAAGAGTTTGAGCAGAGTTGGTACTAATTCTTTCTGGAATGTTTGGTAGAATTCACATGTGAAGCCATCTGGTCCTGAACTTTTCTTTTTGGGAAGCTTTTGAATGACTGATTCAATTTCTTTACTTGTGATTGGTTTGTTGAGGTCATCTATTTCTTCTTGAGTCAAAGTAGGTTGTTCATGCCTTTCTAGGAACTTGTCCATTTCATCTACATTGTTGTATTTATTAGCATAAAGTTGTTCATAGTATCTTGTTATTACCTCCTTTATTTCTGTGAAGTCAGTGGTTATGTGTCCTCTTCCATTTCTGATCTTATTTATTTGCGTCCTCTCTCTCCTTCTTTTTGTCAATCTTGCTAAGGGCTCATCAATCTTATTAATTTTCTCATAGAACCATCTTCTGGTCTTATTGATTTTCTCTATTGTTTTCATGTTTTCAATTTCATTTATTTCTGCTCTAATCTTTGTTATTTCTTTCCTTTTGCTTGCTTTGGGGTCAGTTTGCTGTTCTTTCTCCAGTTCTTCCAAGTGGACAGTTAATTCCTGAATTTTTGCCTTTTCTTCTTTTCTGATATAGGCATTTAGGGCAATAAATTTCCCTCTTAGCACTGCCTTTGCTGTGTCCCATAGGTTTTGATATGTTGTGTTTTCATTTTAATTCCCCTCTAGGTATTTACTAATTTCTCTAGCAGTTTCTTCTTTGACCCACTTGTTGTTTAAGAGAGTGTTGTTGAGCCTCCATGTATTTGTGAATTTTCTGGCACTCGGCCTATTATTGATTTCCAACTTCATTCCTTTATGATCTGAGAAAGTGTTGTGTATGATTTCAATCATTTTAAATTTGTTAAGACTTGCTTTGTGACCCAGCATATGGTCTATCTTTGAGAATGATCCATGAGCACTTGAAAAAAATGTGTATCCTGCTGTTGTGGGATGTAATGTCCTATAAATGTCTGTTAAGTCTAGCTCATTTATAGTAATATTCAGATTCTCTATTTCTTTATTGATCCTCTGTCTAGATGTTCTGTCCATTGATGAGAGTGGTGAATTGAAGTCTCCAACTATTATGGTATATGTGTCTATTTCCCTTTTCAGTGTTTGCAGTGTATTCCTCACGTATTTTGGGGCATTCTGGTTCGGTGCATAAATATTTATGATTGTTGTGTCTTCTTGTTGAATTGTTCCTTTTATTAGTATATAGTGTCCTTCTTTGTCTCTTTTAACTGTTTTACATTTGAAGTCTAATTTGTTGGATATTAGTATAGCCACTCCTGCTCTTTTCTGGTTGTTATTTGCATGAAATATCTTTTCCCAACCTTTCACTTTCAACCTATATTTATCTTTGGGTCTAAGATATGTTTCCTGTAGACAGCATATAGAAGGATCCTGTTTTTTAATCCATTCTGCTAGTCTATGTCTTTGATTGGGGAATTCAGTCCATTAACATTTAGAGTTATTACTGTTTGGATAATATTTTCCTCTAACATTTTGCCTTTTGTATTATATATATCATATCTGACTTTCCTTCTTTCAACACTCTTCTCCATACCTCTCTCTTCTGTCTTTTTGTATCTGACTCTAGTGCTCCCTTTAGTATTTCTTGCAGAGCTGGTCTCTTGGTCACAAATTCTCTCAGTGACTTTTTGTCTGAGAATGTTTTAATTTCTCCCTCGTTTTTGAAGGACAATTTTGCTGGATATAGGAGTCTTGGTTGGCCGTTTTTCTCTTTTAGTAACTTAAATATATCATCCCACTGTCTTCTAGCTTCCATGGTTTCTGCTGAGAAATCTACACATAGTCTTATTGGGTTTCCCTTGTATGTGATGGATTGCTTCTCTCTCGCTGCTTTCAAGATCCTCTCTTTCTCTTTGATCTCTGACATTCTAACTACTAAGTGTCTTGGAGAACGCCTATTTGGGTCTAATCTCTTTGGGGTGCGCTGCACTTCTTGGATCTGTAATTTTAGGTCTTTCATAAGAGTTGGGAAATTTTCAGTGATAATTTCTTCCATTAGTTTTTCTCCTCCTTTTCCCTTCTCTTCTCCTTCTGGGACACCCACAACACGTATATTTGTGCGGTTCATATTGTCCTTGAGTTCCCTGATACCCTGTTCAAATTTTTCCATTCTTTTCCGGATAGTTTCTGTTTCTTTTTGGAATTCAAATGTCCCATCCTCCAGATCACTAATTCTATCTTCTGTCTCTTTAAATCTATCATTGTAGGTATCCATTGTTTTTTCCATCTTTTCTACTTTATCCTTCACTTCCATAAGCTCTGTGATTTGTTTTTTCAGTTTTTCTATTTCTTCTTTTTGTTCAGCCCATGTCTTCTTCATGTCCTCCCTCAATTTATCGATTTCGTTTTTGAAGAGGTTTTCCATTTCTGTTCGTATATTCAGCATTAGTTGTTTCAGCTCCTGTATCTCATTTGAACTATTGGTTTGTTCCTTTGACTGGGCCTTATTTTCAATTTTCTGAGCGTGATCCGTTATCTTCTGCTGGCGTCTGGGCATTTAGTCAGATTTCCCTGGGTGTTGGACCCTACAGGTTGAAAGATTTTTCTGTGAAATCTCTGGGTTCTGTTTTTTTATCCTGCCCAGTAGATGGCGCCCATGGCACACGTTTGTCTATTGGTTCCACCAGTAAAAGTTGCTGTGGTTCCTTTAACTTTGGAAAACTCTCGCTGTGGGGGAGGTTCGGCAGCCGAAGCGGCTTGGAAGAGTGCCAGCCGGCCCGGGGGTCCGAACGCGGGGAGGGTCACCGGCCGCCGCAGCCCGGGAGAGCGCCCAACTGAATTTCCTCATCGGCCCGGGGCTCCAAGCGTGGTGGGAGAGCGCCAGCTGCCGCAGCCCGGGAGAGTGCACTGTTCCCATCCGGACTGGGGAGTCACGTGTTTGGAAGGGACCCCGCAGTCACCGTTCTCCGTGGTCTGGGGATTTCCGACCCAACTCTCTCAGTTGGTCCGGGGGGCCTCGCGTGGTGGGGGCGCCAGCCGCCGCTGCCTGAGGAGACCGGCTGCCCAATTCTGCCAGCTGGCCTGGGAAGGAGGAAGGGAGGGACTCCGGCTGCTTCCCGTCCCGCCCGGGAAAGCCCGCGCTCCTCGGTGATCTCACCGGAGCTGGTTCTCCCAGACAGTCAGCTGTTCCAGGATGGGGTACGCCGTCTCTTTGATCTCCGTCGTGGCTCTGGGAGCTGCTCTGTATCGTCTCCACTCCCCCAGTAGCTGTTCTGGAGGAGGAAAGGTGAGGGTGGCAAGGCTGTCGAGGCCGGTGGCAGAGAAGCTGGTGAAGGCGGAAGAGGACACGGTGGTGGTTGGAGAGCCGCCGGAGCAGGAGGAGAAAGGGAAGGATAAGATGGCGGATGGAGGGCCGCCCGAGCAGAAGGGGGAAGAGGGAGAGGAGGGTTGGCTGGCTGGCGGGACGTGAGCGCCGCGCCGGGCCAGCGGACAAAGAAGGAGAGGAGGGCGGGCTGGCTGCAGGGCGTGATCCTCTTCATGTGTTTTTTAGCCAGTCGTATTTGCTATTCCGAAAAGCGTCATTCATATCCTTTGCCCATTTTATAATTGAGTAGTTCATTGTTTTATTGTTGAGCTGTATGATTTCTTTATGTACACAGAATATCAAGCCTTTATCTGATATGTGGTTTCCAAATATTTTCTCCCATTGAGTTGGCTGCCTCTTTAACTTTTTGTCAAAGTCCTTTGAAGCACAGAAGCTTTTGATCTCAAGGAGTTCCCATTTATCTGTTTTTTTCTTTTGCTGCTTGTGCTTTAGGTTTATAGTTTTAAAAGCTACCTCCTATCACTAGATCTTGCCAATATATCTGTACATTTTCTTGTAGAACTTTTATGGTACTGGTTCATACATTTAGGCCTCTAATCCATTTTAAATTAAGTTTTGTATAGGCTATAAGGTAGAAGTCCTCTTTCATTCTTTTCACTATTGATATCCAATTCTCTCATTCCCAGACTATTCTGTAGCAGTTCAGTGGATTTGGGGGTCTTATTGAAGATCTGTTGTCCACATATTTGGTGATCTAGCTCTGTACGCTTGATTTCATTGCATTGGTTGATGCTTCTGTTTTTATGCCAGTACCATGCTATTTGGGCCACTGTGGCTTTATAGTAAGCTTTAAAATCAGGAAGTGTCAGTCTTCCCACTTTGCTCTTCTTTTTTTTAAGATATCTTTAGTTATTTGGGGTTTCTTTCCCTTCCAAAATAAATAGATAACTAGCTTTTTCAAGTCTTCAAAGCATATTGCTGAGATTTTGATTTTTATTGCATTGACTCTGTAGATCAATTTTGGTATAATTGACATCTTAATAACTTTCAATCTTCCTGTCTATGAGCATAGAATGTTTTTCTATCTATTTATGTCATTTTTTAGTTCTTTTAGCAGTGTTTTATGGTTTTGTGTGTACAAGTCCTTGACATCCCTGGTTAGGCTTTTTCCTAGATTTTTTTGGTTCCTATTTCGAATGGAATTTTTTCCTTAATTGTCTCCTCAGATAGGTCATTCTTGTGTATAGAAACATTACTGATTTTTGTACATTAATCTTGTATCCTGCTACTTTGCTGAATTTATTTATTAATTCAAGAAGCTTTGTCATAGATTTCCCAGGGTTTTTTCAAGTATAGAATTATGCTATCAGCAAATAATGAATGTTTTACGTCTTCCTTTCCTATTTGGGTGCCTTTTATTTCTTTTTCCTGTCTAATTGCTCCAGCTAGGACTTCTAGTACAATTTTAAATAGTAATAGTAAATAGTAAAACAGTGAGCATCCTTGTCTCATCCTCGATCTTAGGGGGAATGCTTTCAGTCTCTCACTGTTAAGTATGATGTTTGCTATGGGTTTTTCCTATATGCCCTTTATAATATATATTTTAAAAAAAAATTTATTTTTAAATTTTTAAAAAAGGTTATGAGAGAAACGCATTCTTAATATATGATCATTCCATTCTACATATATAATCAGTAATTCACAATATCATCACATAGCTGCATATTCATCATCATGATCATTTCTTAGAACCTTTGCATCAATTCAGAAAGAGAAATAAAAAGACAACAGAAAAATAAAATGAAAACAGAAAAAAAAATTATACATACCATACCCCTTACCCCTCCCTTTTGTTGATCACTAGCATTTCAAACTAAATTTATTTTAACATTCGTTCCCCCATTATTTTATTTTTATTCCATATGTTCTACTCGTCTGTTGACAAGGTAGATAAAAGGAGCATCAGACACAAGGTTTTCACAATCACACAGTCACATTGTGAAAGCTTTGTCATTATATAATCATCATCAAGGAACATGGCTACTGGAACACAGCTCTACATTTTCAGGCAGTTCCCTCAAGCTTCTCCATTACATCTTGGATAACAAGGTGATATCTACTTATTGTGTAAGAATAACCTCCAGGATAACCTCTCAACTCTGTTTGGAATCTCTCAGCCATTGACACTTTTTCTCATTTCCCTCTTCCCCCTTTTGGTAGAGAAGGTTCTATCAATCCCTTGATGCTGGGTCTCAGCTCATTGTAGGATTTCGGTCCCACATTGCCAGGAAGGTCACATCACTGGGAGTCATGTCCCACATAGATGGGGGAGGGTGGTGAGTTTGCTTGTTGTGTTGGCTGGAGAGAGAAGCCATATCTGAACAACAAAAGAGGTTCTCTTGGGGGTGACTCTTAGGCCTAATTTTAAGTAGGCTTGACCTATCTTTTGGGGGGTTAACTTTCATATGAATAACCCCCAAGACTGGGGGCTCAGCCTATAGCTTTGGTTGTCTACACTGCTTGTGAGAATATCAAGGATTCAACTTGAGGAGGTTGAATTTTCCCTCGTTCTCATTATTCCCCGAAGGGGATTTTGCAAATACTTTTCCACTCACTGATCAAATCACTCTGGGATTCATCGGGGCATCATTCTGGACAAACCAACAAAATCTCATGTCCTACCCAAGGTGTGTGTACTTATGCTGTTCAACCAACTATCTACATAAATTAAAATATGAATTTTGTACCAAATAAACATTTTTTGCTTTAGTCTCATAAGTTGAAATTTTAAAATATAAATTACCATCTGTTTTCAGCACCCTGCAGTAATGACATTCCTTCGTTCTTCCTCATGCAGAAACATTGTTTAAATTAGTCACTATCATTATACATTCTAGGCATTCCTAGATTTTACCATCTCAGTCTTTATCGTCTGTCTTTCTTTGTGATTTCATTTATGCCCCCAGCCCTCCTCCTTCTACATTTTCACATTCAGCTTCATTCAGCGTTTGAACATAATTTTATTACAGTTAGGTAGTATTGTGCTGTCCATTTCTGAGTTTTTATATTCAAACCTGTTGCACAGTCTGTATCCCTTCAGTTCCAATTACACAATACCTTACCCTGTTTCTGTCTCCTGATGGTCTCTCTTACCGATGAAATATTCCAAGTTTATTCACTAATGTCAGTTCATATCAGTGAGACCATACAGTATTTGTCCTTTTGTTTTTGGCTAATCTCACTCAATATAATGTCCTCTAGGTCCATCCATATTGTTACATACTTCATAACTTCATTCTGTCTTACAGCTGCATAATATTCCATTGTATGTATTTGCCAGTTTTTTTAACCACTGATCTGTTGATGGACATTTTGGCTGTTTCCATCTCTTGGTAATTGTAAATAATGATGCTATAAACATTGGTGTGCAACTGTCCATTTGTGTCCTTGCCCTCATGTCCTTTGAGTAGAGACAACATATAGATTCTGCCAGTTTATGTCTTTTGATTGGGGAGTTTAATCCATTAACGTTTAGTGTTATCACTGCATGGGTAGTACTTTTACCATTTTGCCTTTGGGATTTTATATGCCATATCTAATTTTCCTTCTTTTTACCTTTACTCATAGTCTTCCTTTCTACACTCTTCTCTACACCTCTCTCTTCTGTCCTTTCATATCTATCTCTAGTGTTCCCTTTAGTATTTCTTGCAGAGCTGGTCTCTTGGTCACAAATTCTCTCAATGATTTTTTGTCTGAAAATGTTTTAATTTCTCCCTCATTTTTGAAGGACAATTTTGCTGGATATAGAATTCTTGGTTGGCAGTTTTTCTCTTTTAATAATTTAAATATATCATCCCATGGTCATCTCGCCTCCATGGTTTCTGCTGAGAAATCTATACATAGTCTTATTGGGCTTCCCTTGTATGTGATGGGTTGCTTTTCTCTCGCTGCTTTCAGGATTCTCTCTTTGTCTTTGACCTCTGACATTCTGATTAGTAAATGTCTTGGAGTACGTCTATTTGGATCTATTCTCTTTGGGGTACGCTGCACTTCTTGGATTTGTAATTTTAAGTCTTTCATAAGAGTTGGAAAATTTTCAGAGATAAGTTCCTCCATTAGTTTTTCTCCTCCTTTTCCCTTCTCTTCTCCTTCTGGGACACTCACAACACATATATTCATGTGCTTCATATTGTCATTCATTTCCCTGAGTCCCTGCTCATATTTTTCCATTATTTTCCCTATATTTTCTTTTTCTTGTCAGATTTCAGATGTTCCATCCTCCAGTTCACTAATCCTATGTTCTGCCTCTCGAAATCTACCATTGTAGGTTTCTATTGTTTTTTTCATCTCTTCTGCCGTGCCTTTCATTCCTATAAGTTCTGTGATTTGTTTTTTCAAACTTTCGATTTCTTCTTTTTGTTCATTCCTTGCCTTTATATCCTCCCTCAGTTCATTGATTTGGTTTTTGATGAGGTTTTCCATGTCTTTTTGTATATTCTGAACTAATTGTTTCAACTCCTGTATCCAATTTGAATTGTTGGTTTGTTCCTTTGACTAGGCCATATCTTCAATTTTCCTAGTGTGATTTGTTTTTTTTTTGCTGGCGTCTAGGCATTTAATTACCTTAATTAGTCTATTCAGGAGATTGCTTTCACTTTTTTACCTAGAGTTTTCTTGCTGGATGAATTTGTTGACTATCTGTTCTTTGACATTCAGTTCAGGTTTTTTCTGGACCTCTAGCTTAGGTTTTGTTTAACGGAGTAGAATTTTTCAGTTCTTGTTTTCGTGTTTCTTGCCCTGCTTGTATGGTGCCTCCCCCACCCCCAACCCCCCAGGAGGGTGTACTTAGGTGTTATAGACCCCAGCCAGATTTTCCCAGACCAAACTGGCCTCCTGTCAGGAAAAAAGAGTCACCTGCATCGGTTTTCCCTTAGGGTGAAACCCAGCAAGTTGAAAGTCTTTCCTGTGAAGTCTCTGGACTCTGCTTTTCTTATCCTGCCCAGTAAGCAGCGCTTGTCTGCCTGCAGTTCCCACCAGCATAAGATGCTGCGGTACCTTTAACTTTGGCAGACTCTCCCTGCTGGGGGTGTGGTGGAGACAGAGGAGAGGTTTTAATGGCTTCAAATTACCAAGCCCTGGTGTCTGAATTCCTTGATAGAGGGATTCTACCTGAGTTGGGCTTCACTCCTCTCCTGGGGAAGGCATAGGCTCCAGACAAGCCCTCAAACGAGCTTGTTTCTGCCTATGCCTGGGTCAGTTGCAGCCTGCGAAGCCCTACCACTGTGTCCAAAGACAGTCAAGCCTCTGTAGAAACTCAGCCACAAAAACCTTTGTTTCTTTCTTTCTTTTTTTTTTTTCATCAGCCCTGCCCCTTGGCGCTGGGCCAAAAATGAGCAACCTCCACTTTGACCAGGTTCATGTGAGTTGGGGGCCTATTTGTAGACAGAATTTGTTAATTAATTCCACAATTGACGTTTGGTTGCGCTCAGCCCCTGCTCTTTCTTTTCCCCTCTGGGAAGCAGCCTGTGGGGGAGGGGTGCCAGCCACCGTGGCTTGGGGAACTCACAGTTCTGGGGGGCTCGCAGCTGGTCCAAATTGGGGTATGCTGTGTGTCCGGTCACTGATGTGGCCCCAGGAACTGTTCTGTACTGTTTCTGGTTGTCTACCATTTGTTCTGGGGGATGAACTACAACACGCACATTGCTAAGCTGCCATCTTGGCCTGGAAGTCTGCCCTTTATAATATTGAGTAAGTTTCTTTCAGTTCCTTCCTTTTGAAGTGTTTTTATAAAGCAAGGATGCTGAATTTTTTGAATGCTTTTTCACCGTCAGTTGACATGATCATGTGATTTTTTCTTTTTGATTTGTTAATGTGTTATAATATGTTGATTGATTTTCTTGCGTTGAACTATCCTTGCATTCTTGGTATAGATCCCACTTGGTCGTGATGTATAATTGATTTAATGTGTCTTTGGATTCAATTTCCTAGTATTTTATTGAGAATTTTTGCATCTGTGTTCATGAGAGAGATTGGTCTGTAGTTTTTCTTTCTTGTAGCATCTTTAGTTGGTTTTTGTATTAAAATGATGTTAGCTTCATAAAATGGGTTAGGCAGCATTCCTTTTTTGTCAATTTTTTTGAAGACTTCAAACAGGATTAGTATTAGTTCTTTTGGGAATGTTTGATAAGATTGCCCTGTGAAGCTGTCTGGTCCTGGGCTTTTCTGTGTGGGAACATTTTTGATGACTGATTGAATCTCTTTACTTATAATTGGTTTGTTGAAATCTTCTGTATCTTCTCCAGTCAGTATAATAGGTCATGTGTTTCTAGGAATTTGTCCATTTGGTCATTTCTAGCTTCATTCCATTGCGGTCAGAGAAAGTGCTTTCGATAATTACAGTTGTATTAATTTTATAAAGACTTATTTTGTATTGCAGCATATGATCTATCCTGGAAAATGTTCCATGTGCAGTAGAGAAGAATATATACATCTTGGTGTTTTAGGCTGTAAAGATCTGTATGTCTATTAGGTTTTAATTCATTTATTACATTGTTAGGTTCTTTTTTTTTCCTTATTGAATCTCTGGTTGTTCTATATATAGTGCAGAGTGGTGTATTGGAGTCTCCTACTATTATTGTTGAAACATCTGTCATTCCCTTCAGTTTTGACAATGTTTGCCTCATATATTTTGATGCTTCTTGATTGGGAACAAACATTTATGATTATTTCCTCTTGGTGAATTGTGCATTTTATTAATGTCTCATGTTCTTTTTTTGTCTCTTGTGACGTCTTTATATTCAGAGTGTTTTATCTGACTGTTCCTTTTTTCTTTGATTACAGCTTGTAGAGAGCATCTTTTTCATCCTTTCACTCTCAATCTGTCCTTATGTCTAAAATGAATCTCTTGTAAATAGCATATAGATGGATTATATTTTTTAACCCATTTTGCCAGTCTCTCTTTAAATTGGTGAATTTAGTCTGTTAAGATTCTTAGTTATTACTATAAAAACAATTCTTGAATCTACCATCTTATCCTTTAGTTTTTGTTAGATCTATATATTGTTCCCCTATCTCTTTCTTTTTATACTTTAAATTACCCTTATGGGTATTCTTGAATTCTGTGCCCTCCTCCTTTTTTTCAGCTGACAGGACTCTTCAGTATTTCTTATAGGTCAGGTGTCTTGTTGACTCATTCTATCAGTCTTTGTCTTTGAAGATTTTAATCTCTCCCACAATTTTGAATGACAGCTTGGCTGGATAAAGAATTCTTGGTTGAAAGCCTTTTCTCATTCAGAATCAAATATATTATATTGCTTCCTTCTTTCCACTGTAGTGCCTGTTCAGTTGTCCAAACTCAGTCTTACATATTTTCCCTAGTAAGTAGTGGATTGCTTTTCTTGTACTGCTTTCAGGACTTTATGTTCCTCATCAAATTAGTATGTGTCTTGGGGTAGTCCTATTTGGATTTATTTTATTTTGGGTTCGTTGGGCCTCTTTGATTTGCATAATTATGTCTTTTATAAAGGTTGGGAAGTTTTCCCTGTAATATCCTCAACTAACTGTCGTAGCTTTTTACTTTTTTCTTCTGGGACACTAATGATTCTTATATTTGTGTGCCTTTTGTTGTCAGTCATTTCCCTAAGATTCAGTTCCATTTTTTTCACATCTTTCTTGCCATTTGTTCTTTCGTGTGCTCTATTCCATTTTTATATCTTCTAGATAACTTATTCTTCCTTCTGCTTCATATTTGCTATTATGTATCTCTAGTATATTTCTCATTTGGTCTGTTGTATATTTTATCTTCGTGAAACCTGCTGTTTTTCTATTTAATCTTTCAGATTCTTCTTTTATGTTCTTCTAGTGTCTTTCTGATATCCTTTATTTCTTTATATATATCCTTGAATAGTTGTTCCACATTCTGCGACCCTCTGCTGTTTTGATTTGGTCATTTGTCTGGGCCCTCTTTGCCTGGATCTTCACGTTCTTTATGATTTTCTGTTTTGTTTGGGGCATTGGATTATCTTAATAAGGTTATTTTGGAAGTTGGTTCCCTTCACTTGTCTAAAGTTTTGTATTTACTTGGTTTTGTGTCGAAGATTCCCTTTTGTACTTGGTTAGTCAGTAATTCCCCACCAAACTGAGGCCTGGATCTCATATAGGGGGTACAGTTCTACTTGAGAATCTGTTAAAAGTTAGGATAGGTACATGAGTAGTTTAGTGGCTGAATGCCCACCCACTATGTGAGAGACCTGGGATGGATTCCTGGCCCTTAACCCCCTGCCCTCCAAAAAAAGTATAAGATGAAAAACATATATTTAAAAACCACACCTCAGTAATAGTAGGCTCTGGAGTCTGAAGGAGACATTCCAGGATACATTGAGAATGAGCTCAGAGTGGTGACCACAGAGGAGAGAGAAAATTAAAAAAAATAAAAATAAATAAAAAAGAATAAATAAAAATTATAAGTATATAAAATGTATATCAAAAATAAAAATAATATAAAAATATTAATGCAGCTAACAGAAATATAGAAAAAATATTTTAAAAAACCTACACAGATAGGGCGTTTGCCAGACTGCAATTACCACTTCTTCCCAGCAGGTGACACTTGTGAGGCACCGCCTCCCTGACTGCAGTTGCTGTCTGGGAAGATGGTGTGTGTGGTAGGGGGTGTGGGGTAGGGGTGAGGGGCTGCATCTAGTGCTTGATGGTGGAATTCCAGGTTCTGGCACTTGGCACTGAGGATGAGGGAGCCAGTTGGGCTGCCTGGCAGAGCAGGTAATTGGACCTGATCCCAGCGCCTAGGGCCCAGCTTTTCATGGTGGACTACTAGGCACCTCTGAGCTCCCCATGGGTGCTGCCAGTTGTGGAGTCTTGTGGGTAGTTCTGCCAGAACTACTAGAAGCTGGTACAGGCTGGAGCGGAGGGATTGTGTGCTCCCTTAGATTGCGCTTCCCTGGATGCTGCCGCTTGTCCCCAGTAGGTGTCTTGGCCAATCAGACCTTCCCTGCTCTTCCCTATTTAACTCTACTTCCAAATCTTAAATGCTTCCTGGACATTGTTTGCAGAGTATGTTTCAAGAAACATACCAATGAAAAGTAGCTAGGTTTCTGTCTACCAGGTGCTTACATGGGAAGTAGAAAGAGAGGAAGAATCCATAGTTTAGGCTTTGGAAAACCTGTGTTTCTTTTTAATGCTTTTAGTGACTCACTCTATTGGAAAATTTAATTTCTTCATGTTTCAGTTTTTACTTCTGTGAAATGTGGTAACACTTCTCCAGTATCACTGTGATACTGAGAATCAAGCTTTAAATTTATCAAAAAGTTTTAAGCTGTTTACATGTCCTTTTAGAAGAAGCTGAACATTGGCACTTATCTTCCGACAGTAGATGATAGGGGTATGAATTATTATAGGAACCAGAAACCTGTGTAAATATTGGAACAGCAAATTGAATGAAATATGTGATTTGCTATTATTTTTTAGAGATAGCTATGTTAAGAATTTAGAATGTTTTCATGTGTTTTTACTTTGGATACAATATTATATGTGGACAGGAAGAGATGTAAAGAAGGGATAAACAGACATTTTTAGTGTTGCTTATTAAGACTTTGAGAAACTGCTTAGCTGGGCAGTTATTAATGACAGAAATATGATAGAAACATGATAGAAAAATTTTGGATAAAATCATATGCAGTTGTTTTTGAGATAATATCTACAGTTTTTTTTTTTTTGGCTTTGTTTTAGGATAATCCTTACAATGATTGAGGATGGAAGAACTTCTTTTATGTTATTTTATTTGTTTTAAACATAAGAACATACAAACATGAACATTCTTACCATATGATCATTCCATTCTCGGTATATATTTAGTAACTCATGAAATCATCACATGGTTTTGTATTCATCATCATGATTATTTCCTAGAACATTTGCATCAATTCAGATAAAGAAATAAACAGAAAAAAGAAAAAAATTCATACATACCATACCCCTTACCCCTCCCTTTCATTGATCACTAGCATTTCAATCTACTAAATTTATTTTAACATTTGTTCCCCCATTATTTATTTATTTTTATCTATATGTTTTACTCATCTGTCTGTAAGGTAGGTAAAAGGAGCATCAGACACACAATCACGCAGTCATATTGCGAAAGCTTTATCATTATACAATCATCTTCAAGAAACATGTCTGCCAGAACACAGCTCTACATTTTCAGGTACTTCCCTCCAGCCTCTCCATTATACCTTAACTAAAAAGGTTCTATCTATTTAATCCATAAGAATAACCTCCAGTATAACCTCTCGACTCTGTTTGAAATCTCTCAGCCACTGACGCTTTATTTTGTCTCATTTCTCTCTTCCCCCTTTTGGTTGAGAAGGTTTTCTCAATCCTTTGATGCAGAGTCCCAGCTCATTCTAGGATTTTTGTCCCACGTTGCCAGGAATGTGTACATCCCTGGACATCATGTCCCACGTAGAGATGGGGAGGGCAGTAAGTTTGCTTGCTGTGTAGGCTGAGAGAGAGAGAGGCCATATAAAAGAGGTTCTTAGGGGATCACTCGTAGGCCTAATTTTTAAGTAGGTTTAGCCTATTCTTTGCAGAATAAGTTTCACATGAGCAAAACCCCAAGATTGGGTCTCAGCCTATTGCTTTGGTTGTCCCCACTGCTAGTGAGAATATCAGGAATTCTCCACATGGGGGAGTTGAAGTTTCCCCCTTTCTCACCATTCCCCTAAGGGGACTTTGCAAATACTTTCTTATTCACTGTTAAATCACTCTGGGATTTATCGGGGTATCACTCTGGAGAAACCTACAAAATCTTATGCCCTATGCAAGGTTCCATGTACTTATTTATTGCGAAGAGCTTCTTTTATATGAAGCAACAAAATATTCATATTCTTCTTATTTTAATATTGAAAACAGTTTTAAAAAGATGGATATGATTTTACATAATTAATGCATTAACAGAGAAAATAACAAAATCCTGAGAGTGGAAAAAATAAAGATGCCAAAGGGGTAGAAGTGTGACCCATCATATTTCTGACCTTAGTAGCCATGAGTTGTTAGTCAAAGGAAGATAGGACAGTTGAGATGGGGCTGGAGCCTGTCTCTGTACCACCTGTCAAGGACTGCTAGGACTGACAACAGTCTTAGGTGTTTGAACAGAACACATGGAAATATGCAATGCTTACCGCAATCTTGGCCTGTCCAAGCAGTGTTGGGGGTTAAGGGTTAGGGAAGATTGAGTTCAAGATGCTATAACAAATGAGGGAGAGGTTAGTAGCTGGATGGTACACTGTTATGACACATTCTAGTATGGGTATCACTTAAACTGCCTAACATTGTTTTGTATAGATGCCCTTCCCCTTATGGTATTTTAAGTAAAAATGCTGAAATAAGAGTTTTAGTATAGAATTTATTTGTGTATCTAGTCATTTTTTGTCTCAAGTATGCTTTTTATTTAAGTATAACATACATCAAGTACAGGATCACAAGTGTTCAGCTCAATGAATTTTAACACAGTAGATACACAATATGTATTCTGCACTTAAATTCGGGGACACAGCATTACCAGCATCTCAGAAGTCTTTATGTGCCTGTTCCCTATCCAGTTCTCCCACCATATCTGCACAAAATAAAGATAATTCTAACATAACCATGGATTATTTTTGATTTTTAGAATTTTATATAAATTCAATCACATAGCATGTATTATTTTTGTATTACTTTGTTAGTTTTCTGTTAATGTTTATGAAATTTATCCATGTTGCTCAAAATAGCAACAATTCACTCATTTTCATTGCTTTATTTTATTACATTGTGACTAATTTGTATCTTCTCTAGTTTTGATAAACTAATGAATGCTTTTGTGATGTGCCTCTTATTATATTACATTTTAAGTGTGATAGGGCCTATTTCTGGGATTGATGGATATGCTATAACTGGAAAATCTGCTCTTTTGGCTGGGTGTACTGGAGGGAAGGAATTTGAAAGAAAAGGAGCTTTATGTGATATTTTGACTAGATCAACGACTTAATGTTGTGAGCTATAGCATTCTAGCCATATTAGGTATGTTGTTGATTTTGAAGATCAGTTGGGTAAAAATTGGCTAGTGTGAGGTTTATTTACCTTCTTGTTATTAAGTTAGAGTGATTGGTAAGTCAAATATTCCTAAATAACTTATGAAACTATGTGAAAAATAAGGAATAGAACAAACCATCAATAGTAACTAAGAAATATTTAGAGAATTTCCATAAGCATATCATTCATCTAAAGAAAAGTTAATAATCTAAAGAGAGTAAAATTGAAGGTCAAATATAAGGAAGATCTCAAAGCTAGAAAGTTAAAAAAAAAAAAATCGGAAACATAACAATATAATGATGGTCCTGTTCATAAACTGGTTAAAAAGTTTTCTATCACAGATTTGTTATTGTTTAAAAATAATGACAACCAAAATTCAGGACTAAAGGAGGCTGGGTAGTCTTGACATAGAGAAATAGAGAGGAAATCATTAGAAATTTAGCTGCAGTATTCATGATGGCCTTTTGTTTCACGTAAAAGCTGACAGGCTTAGCTGGAACTATTCGAGAAAGAGGTTGGAGCTGCTTCTATAGAATTGATCGACTCTTCTAGACTGTTTTTAACTAGCGTAGTCATTCTCAAAGAAAGTTTGTAGATCCCTGGGGTTCCCTCTGAGACCGTTTCAAGAGGACTGCAAAGCCAGAAAAAATGATTTTTATAATACTAGGGTTTGTTTGTTATTTTCACATTGCTGACATTTTCCCTGATGGTAAAAAGTAATTGGGGGAGGGGTAAAAGTGTTGGTGCTCTGGTATGAATTAATACCAAATTGTACTAGTATTCTTGTACAGTTGTATTCTTCACTGCCACATACTTGCACTTAAAAAAAAAGAGAAAAGAAAAATTGTTTCAATTAAGAATGTCCTTGATGAAGCAGTGAAAGTTAATAATTTTATTGGCTCACTCTTTAAATATATCTTCTTAATATTTTTTTGTAGCATAATGGAAGTATATAAAGCTTTATGTATATAAAGCATTTCTCCTGTATCCAAAATGCAGAGTCCAGAAAAAAAGCTATTGCATGATTGTTTGAATTTAGAGCTGAACTGCTGCTTCTTTAATGGCACACTATTTTTACTTGAAAGAAAGACTGCCAGACAAACTGTGGTTATTCAGGCTTTAATATCACAAGTGTTTTCTTGTATAAGAATGAAGTGAGATTGTTACTGCAAGGAAAATCATTTAAAGCATTTGTTGCCAGTGGTGGAATTTGAGCTTTTAAGTGAAAATTATAATTTCGGAAATCATGTTAGCTTTTGTTAGAAGGACTCACAGAACTTAGCAAAGCTGTTATACTCATGGTTATGATTTATTACAGGAAAAGGTTATAGATTAAAGTCACATAGGGCAGAATCCAGAAGCAGGTAGGCACAAGCTTCCTGTTGTGTTCTCCCAGTGGAGTCATATGGATTGCACTAATTCTCCCAGTGAAGATATATGATAGCACACATGAAAGTATTGTCAACCAGAGCTTTGGTGTTGAGAATTTTTGTTGGGAGTTAGTCACACAAGCCTAGAACACCTGCTTAACTGAGCACAGGTCATGCTGGCATGGTCCAAGGCCTCCGCCATAAGTGACAGTTTTAAACTTAAACTATCTGATGTTGCCTAAGGCTTCAGGTAAACAAAGACATTCTTATCTTGTAGGATATTTCAAGAGTGTGTAGATTATCTTCTGGTAGCCAGGCACAGGGGAGACCTTTCTTGCAGCGTTTGGGCAAACCGGGTCTGCCGAGTTAATCCATTAATGAACACTGGCGATATAAAGAATGTGATGTTTTGATATTTTGTAGTGAAATGTGTTAATATCTTGAATATCTGTATAACCAGTGAACCAATATTTTCCAAATGACCATTGCATGATTTTATAAAATGTGTATATGTAAAATATCGGCTGTTGGATTTTAATGGAACTGGACTAAATGCTTATTGATATGAGATTGTACATTTCATCTAACTTTTAACTCAGTACTGCTTGCCAGGTTTTGTGTATTATAAAAAAATGATATCTACAGTTGTCTAAAAAGGCTATTGAATATTCATCCCTCTTCCAAATACATGTCTGTGTGAGGCCTGGCTTTCTTCATATACTACTAACCAAAACAATATTCAGCAACAGCTTGAATGCAGAAAAAGGTATGAGAATCCACTTGTCTTCAGTTAAATTAGATATTAAAGATTTGTATGAGAATGTAAAATAATGCTACATTCTAGCTAATTTTTTGAAAATGTAGTTATCTTACATGAATAATATTTGTATTAACCATAATAAACCCATTATGTGCTATTTTAAAATGAATAAATACATAAAATTTTCTCTATTTAAGTTTCTAACACAATAAATACTTAATGATATTACTTCACCTAAGCAAAAGTTCTCTTGGGACCAGTGATTTTTTAAAAATTTTTAAAAGGATCCAGAAACAAAAAGCTGGGCTAGACAATAATAAAGGAAGTAACTGATAACTTAATTATTCTTCCTTCATGAGGTAGGTAGGTGACCAACTAATGTGATCATTCTCTTTGGTATTTCTGAGAGGGCATTCACTGGAAGGCAAAGGCACAGATGGGCATTGGAAGTTATTGTGAGTATTTTGTTTTCTTCTGTTTTGTGAAATTAGGGGATGGTAGCTACTTAGTTTTGTTTGGAGAATGTGCTGAAATCCAGCAGAGCAATTTAGACTAAAATGATTAATAAGCTGTACCTAACAGGGGAAGATGTTGATTGTTAGTGACATTTATATGGTAGATTGAATGATGGTTTTATGACATTAAACTTTTTTTTTAAAAAGATGTTCCGTGTTGGAAAAAACAGTCCTCTAGTACTTCTAAATATAATGGTTGTCCTTGTTACTTCAAGTACAGACAGGATGACCGTTTGAGAGGGATGTTGTAAATAGAATTCGAATATGATATGGCTATGATTGTTGTGCATACTTTTGTATCCCTTGACATTGCATCGTGCCTGGTACATAGGCCTGCAGTAAATATTGATAGATGAATGATAGATGGATTTTATTAAAGAAAATCTTGTTCATTTTATGAAAGCACTGATTTAATTTTTGCTAGAGAGTTTTCAGTTTTGTTATCTGTGTCATGTAGCTGATGAAAAGAAACCATGTTTGAAGTTTGAATTTCAGAAGCTAATAGAGAGGTTTCTAATGCTGTTTGAAAAATGGAGATGTGACCTTTATTTGAACTTATAAATTATTTACCTATGATAATTTAGTTTCTTTTTTCCTTTTTGTTGCTTCACTTGGCAGCATGTGACAAAATATGGGGCGGAAAGTTAATAAGGAGACAGAGAGTATTTATCTCCACTTCTTACTTCCTCTATAGGAATAGTGATGTGCAAGGTATCGAGTTATAGAAGAGATTAGCATAATGTCATAAAACAGCCTTCTCCCCCCTGTCCTCCCAACATAGTATGTATAATAGTGCTTTCATATATATTATCTTTTTTTAGGGGGGAATTATAAAAATATGGATATTCTTGCTGCTGAGAATTTATTAATTCAGAGACTAATGAATAATATGTGACATTTCAAGTTATTGCTCAACATTTATGTTTTAGTAGCCTCAAAGATAGACCTTTATAGATTGTTTTTAAATTTTATTAGAGAGGTTGTAATTTTACAGAAAAATCATGTAAAAGATACAGCGTTCCCATATCACACCTCCCACAGATTATTGACGCTTTGCATAAGTGTAGTACCTTTGTTACAATTGATAAGAGAATATTAAGAGTTTACTGTTAATATAGACCCTACTTCACACTAGATATATATTTTTTCCATGTACCACCCTATTATTCACACTTTGTAATAGTGTTGTACATTTGTTGTACTTTATAAAAGAACATCTTGTATTTGTACTGTCAACCACAGTCCTTTGTCCACAGCTGGGTTCACTGTGTTATCAGTCCCATGTTTTATCTTCTAACCTTCCTATTAGTAACATATATGACCCAAAACTTCCCCTTTCAACTACATTCACCACCATACTACAGCACTATTCATTTCAGTCACAATAATGCACTACTCTCACCACTATTTTGTTCCAAATATTTACCATCAACCTAAATAGAAATTCTACACAAACTAGGTATCAGCTTCCCTTTTTCTAACCTTATTATTCCCTGGTAACCTGTTTGTAGATTCTAACTCTATGAATTTTTAGTTCATATCAGTGAGATCATACAATGTTTGTCCTTTTGTGTCTTGCTTATTTCACTCCACAAATGTCCCCAAGGTTCATCCATGTTGTCATGTGCATCAGGACTTTAGTCCTTCTTACAGCTGAGTAATATTCCATCTTATGTATATACCACATTTTGTTTATCCATTCATCAGTTGATGGATATTTGAATTGCTTCCATCTTTTTTGTCAATTGTGAATAATGCCACTGTTAACATTGGTATGCAAATGTCTGTCCGAGTCCCTGCTTTCAGTTCTTCCACGTGTTTACCTAGCAGTGGGGTTGCCCAATTCTATAGAAATTCTATGCTTAGTTTGGCGGTTCCTCCGAAAGCTGTCTTCAACAGAGGCTGCACTGCTTTACATTCCCACCAGCGGTGGATGAGTATTCCTGTTTCTCCACATTCTGTCCAAACGCTTGTAGTTTCTGTTTTTTTTTTTTTTCTTTCTTAATAGTGGCCATTCTAGTTGATATAAAATGATATCTTATGGTTTTGATTTGTATTTCCCTAATAGCAGGTGATTTTGAGCATCTTTTCCTGTGCTTGTTAGCCATTGTATTTCCTCTTTGGGAAAATGTCTGTTCAAATCTTTTGCCCATTTTTTAATTGGGTTGTTTGTCTTTTTATTGTTGAGTTGTAGGATTTCTTTATGTATTTTGAACATTAAACCTTATTGGAAATGTGTTTTCCGAATATTTTCTCCCATTGAATAGGTTGTCTTTTCACTTTCTTGACAAAGTTTTTCAAGCACAAACAAAGCTTTTTTAATTTTGAGGAGGTTCCATTTATCTGTTTCTTTCATTGTTTTGGTTTAAGAAACCATTACCTGCCATAAAGTCTTGAAGATGCTTTCCTAAATTTTCTTCTATGAGTTTTATGGTCCTAGTTCTTATATTTGGGTCTTTGATCCATTTTTAAATTAATTTTGTATAACTTGTGAGATATGTGTACTCTTTCATTCTGTTGCATATGGATATCCATTTCTCCCAGCACCATTTGTTGAAGAGACTGTTCTGTTTCAGAAGAATGGACTTGGCAGTAGAATAGACAGTTCAGTAAAATGGATTTTTTGAATGACTGTCATTTGGCCATAGATGCAAGGGTCTATTTCTGAACTTTTATTTCAATTCCATTGGTCAGTGTTTCTGTCTCTGTGCTAGTTAACATTCTGGTTTGACTACTGTAGCTTTGTAATGCGCTTTAAAGCTAGGAAGTGTGAGTCCTCTAATTTTGTTCTTTTAAAAGATATTTTGGTTATTCAGAGCCCCCTTACCCTTATAAGTAAATTTGTTAATTGGTTCATCCATTTCCACAAAGTAGGCAGTTTGAATTTTGATTGGGATTGTATTGAATCTGTATATTAGTTTGGGTAGAATTGACATCTTAATTCTATTTAGTCTTCCTAACTGTGGACACAGAATGTCCTTCTATTCATTTAGTTCTTTGATTTCTTTTAGCAATGTTTTGTAGTTTTCTGTGTACACATCTTTTAGATCCTTTGTTAAATTTATTCGTAAATAATTTGATTCTTTCTGTAAGTAGGATTATTTTTCCTCCTCACATTGCTCATCAATAGCATATAGAAACACTACTGATTTTTGTGTGTTGCTCTTATATTCTTTCACTTTGCTATACTCATTTCTTAGCTCTAGTAGCTTTGTTGTACATTTTTCTGGACTCTCTGCAGGATGATGTCATCTGCAAATAGTAAAAGTTTTATTTCTCCCTTTCACATTCAGAAGCCTTTTATTTCTCTTTTCCTGCCAACCTACTGTAGGTAGAACTTCGAGCACAATGTTGAATTACAGTGTTGACAGTAGGCATCCTTGTCATGTCCAGATTTTAGAGGGAGAACTTTCAGTCTTCACCAGTGAGTATGTTGTTAGCTGTGGTTTTTTTCATATGTGCCTTTTATCATGTTCAAGAAGTTTTCTTCTATTCCTATCTTTTGAAATGTTCTTATCAAGAAAAGATGCTGAATTTTGTCAAATACTTTTTCTGCATCAATTGAGATGATTATGTGGTTTTTCTCTCTTCCATTTGTTTATGTTGTGTTTTACATTAACAGATTTTCTTGTGTTGAACCACCTTGCATACCCTTGCATAAAACCCACTTCATCATGGTGTATAATTCTTTTCAGGTGCTGTTGGATTTGATTTGCGAGTATTTTGTTGAGGTTTGTAGGATCAATATTCATTAGAGAAATTTGTCTGTATATTTCTTTTCTTGTGTCTTTATCTGGCTTTGGTATTAGGGTGATGTTGGCTTCGTAGAGTGAGTTAGGTAGTATTCCCTCCTCCTTCAGTGTTTTTTGGAAGAGTTTGAGCAGGATTGGTATTAATTCTTCTTGGAATAATTGGTCAAATTCATCTTTGAAGCTATCTGGTCCTGGGCTTTTCATTGTTGGGAGGTTTTTGATGACTGATTCAATCTGTCTTCTTGTAACTGATCTGTTTCTATAGTTAGTGTAGGTTGTTAGTGTGTTTCTTGGAATTTGTCCATTTCATCTAAGTTGTTTAATTTGTTGGCATAGTTTTTCAAGATATCCTCCTGGTATGATTAGATTCTGGTGTTAACTTGTTGGAATGATTATGCCCAGTTGTCTGGTCAGGTAAGCACTGACCTGACGGTTGCTGCAAGGATATTTCTTGGCTAGTTGATTAAATCACCCGTAAGTTGATTGCATCTATGGCATATCTGTGATCATCTAAAGTGTGCCTCCCACAATAAGATAATCCAATCAGTTGAAGGCTTTTAAGGAAGAAGAGAGACTCAGTGCTTCTTCAGCCAGCAAGTTTCTCTCCTGTGGAGTTCATCCAGACCCTTCATTGGAGCAACCAGCTTCACAGCCTGCCTGATAGATTTTGGACTCATTCAGTCCCACAGTTACGTGAGACCCTTCTTGGTGAATTGCCACTTTTATTAATACATAGTTTCTTTATCTCTTTTAACCGTTTTGCATTTAAATTCTATTTTGTCTGTTAATAATATAGCTACCCCAGCTATTTTTTTAGTTACTGTTTGTGTGGTGTATCTTTACCCAGCCATTCACTTTCAACCTATTTGTGTGTCCTTAGGTCTCAGACTAGTCTCTTATAGACAGCATATAGATGGATCATACTTTTTATCCACTCTGCCAATCTGCATCTTGTGATTGGGGGCTTTAATATATTAGTATTCAATATTATTACTGTAAAGGCAATACTTCAGCCGTTTTATCCTTTGCTTTTTATGTCATATCTTTTTTTTTTTTTTGTCTTTCATTTTACCCTTTAGTTACCCATACTGATAATCTTGATTTCTTCACTCTACTCCCAGCCTGTCTCTCACATCTTTCCCTTTCAGCCTGCAGAACTCTCTTTTGTATTTCTTGTAAGGCTGGTCTCTTGTTGAAGAGCTCTCTCAGTTTTTGTTTTTCTGTGAACATTTATATTCTCCCTTGTTTTTTTTTCTCCCTCATTTTTAAAGGACAGGATTGCCAGATAAGGAAGTCTTGGCTGGTAGTTTTTCTCATTCAGTACCTTAAATATATCATACCACTGTCTTATTGCCACTATGGTTTCTGATGAGAAATCGGCACTTAATCTTATTGAGGATGCCTTGTATGTGGTGAGTTGCTTTTCTCTTGCTGCTTTCAGGATTCTTTTTTTATCTTTGGCAATTGATATTCTTATAAATATCTCTCCCAGTAGGTCTATTAGGATTTATTCTGTTTTGGAGTATGTTGTGTTTCTTGGACATTTATATTTAAGTCTTTCATAAGAGTTGGTAAATTTGGGGCCATTATTTTCTCCAGTATTATTTCTGCCCCTGTTCCCCTCTCTTGTCCTTATGGGACAACCATGACATGTATGTTTGTGCACTTTGTGCTGTCATTCAGTTCCCTGAGACCCTGCTCAATTTTTTGTGTTCTTTTCTCTATTTGTTCTTCTCTCTGAAATTTCAGCTGTCCTGTTTTTAATCACTGATTCTTTCTTCTGCTTGTTCAAGTCACCTATTGTATGCCTGTTATATATTTTTAATCTCTTCTACTGTGCCTTCTAATCCCATAAATTCTGTTATGTTTCCTTTCATACTTTCATATTCTTCTTTATGCTCATTCAGTGTCTTAATATCCTTTTCTTTTTAGCTATGTTTCCCTTCATCTCCTTGAATTGATGTAGAGATTTGTTTGTACATCTCTTATTAGTTGTTGAAATTCTGTGTCTCCTCTGAAAGTTTTTTTTTGGGGGGGGCATATTTTCCTGTTTCTTAGTGTAGTTTATAGTTTTTTGCTGATGTCTAGGCATCTGATTATCTTGCTGAGTTTACTCTGAAATTCAGTTTTTCTCTCTTGCTTAGGAGCTTATTGTTGATTGACCTTGTGTTAGGACTCTTCTTTGACAGTTGGTTAACCTTATTCTAGACCTTTAGAATCGCCCATTTTTAACTGATCAGATTTTTCCAGCTCTTCTTCATCTGATTCTTTCCCTGGGTATGTGGTAGTTTTTAAGATTGTCACTATTCGTGAAATTATTTCACCCCCAAGGGAAATCTTCCTTTCCTCTGTGTCTTCTCCAGGAATCTTCATCTGTTCTGTTTTTTTGTTTTGTTTCTTATGGCTATTTTTACTCTCCTTTTATTACCTCTAACTACTTTTGCCTGGAGGGTGAATTCTGGAAGGAGGGTCACCCTGGAGAGGACTTTCCCAAATTAGTGTTTCCCAGCCAAAACAGGGCCAGGGACCCGTAAATGGGGCACAGCCCCATTCCAAAAAGCCCAGGCAAGAGGGTCAGGAAGGACACCAGAAAAGCCTTTTTGATGGCTCCTCAAGCTGCGCTTTCCTGGCCTGTCCATCAGATGGCACTCTTACAACTTTACTTCCCAGCCTTATGGGGGTCTTTGAAATTCCACCACCTTCACCTCTTTGGGAGGTGAGGTTTAAACAGTGGCCATGAAATCTGTCCCTGTCTGGGGCAGGCTAAAACCATGGATCAAAGTCTGGACCTAGCACTTCTAATTTGCCAGTCAGAAGTCATGATCGTTCCTCAGCCATGCATTTCCCTGTTCTTGGGAAAGAGGGCTTCCTCATCCCTCTCCGTCTGCAGCAGTTAGCCAGGAACCAGATTCAAGGTGGCTAGCCTTGAGAGTGAGAATTGGGCACTGGCAGTCACCACTAAGTGCTTTACTCCCGGTTTTTTACTGTGTTGTCTCAACATCTTTGACCTGCTTTCCCTGGATGCTGTGCAATGCTTCCTTGACTTCCAGAATCCCAGAACAGTTGTTTTGGACTGTTTCTGCCTGTCCACTAGCTGTTTTGTTTGTTTTTTTTTGTATTTTCTAAACAATAAAAAACAGGTATTTTGAATTTCCAATTTAACCTATGATTTTACAGATTTATTTATTTGTACCACCTAACAGTGCACATGCACTATATATGATGCCTTGAATCTATTCTGGGTGGTTATGCATAACTTTTTTTAATGCAATATTTTGATATATAGTTACATACCATACAGCTAACCAAAGTGTACAATCATTGGTTCACAGTCTCAGCATACAGTTGTGTATTCATGACCACTGTCAATGTTTGAACATTTTCATTACTCCCAAAAAAATAAAATAAAATGAAAATAATAAAAAGGAGAAAGAAAGACTCAAAATATCCCATATCCCTTATTACTCCCCTATTATTTATTTATTTAGTTGTTTTTTTTTTTGCATGGCCAGTCACCAGGAGTCAAACCCTTTATTGGTTTTTTGTCTTTATTTTCTTACTCATCTGTCCATACACTGGATAAAAGGGTTAGTCCCAAGGTTTTCACAATCACATAGTCTTACCGTGAAAACCACTAGCTGCTTTTGGAGGAAGTGAGTATTGCAGCTCCCTACTCTGCCATCATCCCTGGAAATTCTCTCTGTCTTTTGGTTTTTGAAACAACCTTAAGAAATAGGTATAATCTTTGTTTTGCATTTGGGGAAATGAAGCTCCAGAGCAGTGCTTTTTTACTCTATACAACATTTATTTCCTACTTTTTTGAACCTAAGACTGCTCCATATTATCCTCATAACCAGATAATCTTATTTTCTTCTTGATAGAGCAGAGTGAAACCTCCCTTCTCATAGACCTTATCTCATCAGTTATTCTTTTTAGATTCTTCCTCTCTACTAAGTTTTTTCCTACACATGTTTAACCGTGTTCTTCCAGCTTTACAAAACAATTGCAAACAAACAGTAAAACCTCTTCTTTTAAATTCACTTTTCTATCCTCCTACTGCCTTATATGTGTCTGTCTTCTTTATAGTTAAGTTTTCTGAAATATTACACGCTTTCAGTTTCCTCTCTCCTGCTTTGTCCATTTTTGCAGTTTTGGCTTCCATCACTTATTCTGTTGAAACTACCTATGCAATCTTGGTATTGCTATCAGAATCTGTGGCTGTTTGTTAGGCTTTTTCTTACTTGACTTTTCTTGCAGCCTGTGATTTACCCACTTTCTTTGGCTTTTGTTGCACCATATATTTGTGTTTTCATTTAAATTTCTAGTAGTTCTTTCTGAGTCATTTCCTTTTTCATCTTCCTCTGTGCCTCTTAAATGTTGATGGTTATTAATTATCTGTACTAAACTGGCTATTCTTTTTATTGTATGCTATTTCTTTAGATAGTTTTCTCTGTTCAGTTGTCTTATTTGGCATCTATATGCCAATGATTGCCAAATCTTTATCTCCAACTAGGCCCAGAGGTCACATGCTTCTTGGCCAGTTGTACTTAGCTAATTCACAGAAACGTGGAATTCAGTGTGTTAAAACTCAGACTTATTATTTTGACTTTAAATATGCTCCTCTATTAGAATTTCCTATTTCAGTAAATGGAATTGCCATCCATGTAATTGCTTTTGAGAAATCTGGGTTTCCTCAACTTGTTCCCTTTCTCTGAAATCTCAGTAAATACTTTACTGCCAAATTTTGTGTAATCTCATAAATATATTTCAAAGCTATCCAATTCTTTTGGTGTATTATCCTAATCTAAATCATTGCCTTCTTCCCTGGGTTACTACAAAACCTTTTAACTCACCTCTCTGTATCCTTTCTTTCTCTCTCCTTTAGTCTCTTTTTTATTCTGTTTCATTAGGATGACATCACCCTGTCATTTTTCAGTTCTTTGCTATTAGAATAGGATCTGGAATTCATAGCCTGGCTTATAAAACCTTACATGGATCTGCTTCCTTCTTGGTCTCTCCAACTTCTTTTTTTTATCACTTTTCCTCTTCTTTTTTCACTCTATTCAAGCTGGTTTTCCTTCATTTCACTGAGAAGTCAGACTTTGTGAGCTTTGGCACATGCTGTACTCATTGCCTTTCTTCTTTGTCTGCCAGTAGTTAACTTCCAGTTTCTTCATTTAAAGTGACAGAAACCCAATTTTAATTCTTTATTAACTAAAAAATGGTGGTTTGTGGAAAAGGTACTAATAAGACATGAGATAATCAGAGGAAGATTAAATAATTAAATTAAAATTAGGCTTACACCTGGGATCTCAGGGATAACTGGAACCAGGGATTTTAATACTACCATGAATCTCCATTTTCATTTCTGTATTTGGTTTGGTCAGCTTTGCTGTTCTTATTATCGACTGGCTCTTCCAATGTAGTAGAAAAATAGGAAACAAATAAAACTTCTTTCACTTTCCAACCTATAGCCTTTGCCATCAGGGAAATACTTTCTCTTTCCTGTCTCCACTGTAAAAAAAATAATTGAAAAGCACTTTTGACTCTACTTGAATCATGTGCTTATCATGGAATAATCAAAATCCACTATGACTAGGAAAGATTCTTGAAGGGAAATCAAAACTTCTAAGAAGCCATATTGTTAGAATTAGGGAGAAAGAATTTTCCCTGAATGGGCTGGGTGCTAGACAGGCAGCCTCCAAATCAGCAAATTTGAGTGTTGATCAAGTTGTACAGACTGCAGATGTTATGGATGAGTTCAGAGTAGGAAAGAATGGGAGAGTCCAAATAAAGGAACTAAACATTTCTGCTCCAACTTTTCTACTGAAAAAAACTGATGCAATAAGAAAGCATTGTATGCTAGGTGGTTTATAGATTTAATGCATCACTTTGGGCATGGGTGATCTTAGATATCATTGAGAAGAAGCAGTTTGGCTGTGCTTGGAGGGGTGGAGTTCCCTGGGGAGAAGAGAGATAAAAGATATTTGGAATGGAAGTGAGAGAGCAGTGCAGGTTGAGGAAATAGCTTGAATGAAGGAATGCAAGGCATTCTCCAATTTGACTAGATATGTGGATTCCAGTAAAGGATTATGACTTTAGAATTTGAGCATAGGCAGGGACTTTTGATAGAATTGTTTTTCCTCAGCCTCCCACCTGTCAGTGCCTACTATGTTCAAGGCATTTTCCAGGTGCCGAACTTGAGAATTATGAAGATGACTATTAAGGGTCCCCAGTATCCTCAGAGACCATTCATTTTAATGGTGAAGATAAATATGAACTAACTAATTATATTACAGATAAGATAAAATGTGAAAAATTGTGAGAAATTAGCTAGGAGTGTGGTAAAGAAGGATAAATTATGACCAGGGGATGAAAGAGATGTCACTTGAGCTAGGCATTAAAAAATTAAGGTTTGCAGGAGTCTGGAATGAGTGATTTGCATTTACTGAGCAAGTGTGACAGATATGAGGCTTATATAAGTGACACTCCCATTTTTAAGTTTCAATTTTATTGAATATTACATTTTTAAAGGACATTATGTTTGGGAAGAAGGCAGAATATGGTTTCTAAATTATTTAAAATAAAAAGCATTTTATATTAAAATTGATACATTATCCTGATGATAATAATCACTGTGTTTGTAAATTAGTACAAAATTATTTTGTAGTTCCTATTAATGGCTAAGAGGCAAAAACTTCCTTTTTAAAAATCTTGTTTTTATAAAGAAGTATGCTATCTTCTTGTGTTTCCAGAAAATATCTCAATCTGGAGTAAGTATAGAGTATTATGAATATCTCATTTTAGATATGTAGTATAAGAGAGGATTGAATACCTTCTGTGGTATTAAGTTTTATATACTATTAATGAGAAGCAGCTTGAGAATAACAGTCCATTAGTTTTTCATGTTTATAATAATTAAGCAAAAACTTCCTAGCAATTTTTTTTGTTTAAGAAATAATGTTGATATAAAATACAGTAAAGTATACTATAAGAAAGTCTAATTTTAAAAATGAATAAGTAGAGTGATCCTTTGAGTTCTATTACTGAAACTACAGAATTTGATGTAAAAAAATTTCTAAATGAAAGTGAGGGGTAAGGGGTATGGTATGTATAATCTTTTTTTTTTCAACAGAAAAAAACAAAAGAAATAAAACAAAAGAAATTGTTTTATTTCTTTTTCTGTTGTCTTTTTATTTCTTTTTCTGAATTGATGCAGATGTTCCAAGAAATGATAAATATGCAACTATGTGATGATATTGAGAATTACTGAATATATATGTAGAACAGAATTATATGTTAATGTTTTTGTTCTTAATTTTTTTAATTAATAAATAAATTTTTAAAATTTCTTATGCATTTTTAGATAATTTATTTGTAATTCTGGCTTTTTATTAAACTTTTTAAGAAAAAATTAACAGGCAATAAGTGTTCAAATTTATATATAAAGTAATTTTAAACTGATATTTTATGGATGAATTCCAGAGAGCTATTAGTCTTTAACTTCTTTGTGCCAGAATCCCTTGAGACCAAATCTGTTTACTTAAAAAAGAAAATCTGGAGAATATAAATTAAAAATTAATGTGAGGAATAATTAGCTTGTGACTAGGTTTCTTCTAGTCTTTATTTTAATAAATGTCCTTTAAGGTGTCCGTGTTCTGGGTTTGGTACCTGAGAGAACGTTTCTCTCTTGGGTGGTTACTGTTGTTGATTCAGGACCTCGTGGTTTCATAATGTACTTGAAGAAATGTAAATTAATAGTTGTGAAAAAAATAACCAGTTTTTTAAAGGGCATTGAGTAATTAAGTTTGATTTTCAAGTAAGCAGTAGAGAGTGAAATTTGACAATCACAGTCTTTTTTTCATGTTTCTTTCCTAAGTTCTCCACCTTTATCCCTCAAATGTCACAGAATTTCATTTCATGTGTCAGAAGTTCCACTGTCTGAAATTTTTCTTCTCTGAGATTTCTAGAACTATGCCACACAAACTTAGAATTTAGAACATGAAAATGCTATAGGGCATATGAAAAGCAACAAATTTGGTCCTTTGAGGGGCATAGATCCTTGTGTGGGGGACATGTATAAAACTAGTATGTGATAGAGCAGTACTAATGTCTACATGCAGTAGGTTTTAAAGAAGGCAAGGTAATCCAGTTGGGGTAGAGGGAAGGCATTATGAAAGTGTACTTTTGGCTGGTAGATTAGAGTTTTGCTAAGCAGAGATAGCATTGTGACTGCACGAGAGATGTACGCGAACACAGATTGTATTGTAGGACTAACAAACCATCTAGTTTGGCTTGAAAGGTAGATTGGACTGATTTTGTGGTAGCCTTTCATGACAAGATGAATATTTTGTAATTCATTTTGGTAGCCATTTGTAGTTTTTTGAGCCAATAGAGTGAAATGATTAAGCCTTTGGTTTAGGAAGAGCCTATTAGGAAAAAGAATCTTTTCACAGTGGTAGGAGGGGTTGAAACAGAATGAAAAGAGGGCCTGAACTAAAGTAATAGATGAGGGAATGGAAAACTGAGTAACAATTATGCAATGTTGGAGGTGCAGTATACAAGTTGGCAGTAGTTTTATGGTTGGAGAAATAGAAAAGGATCAAAGCTTTTGAAGTTTCAAGTCTGCGCATTGGGAAGATGCTAGTGCCTTTATGGGAGTAAGGGGAAGAGGAGTGCTTATATATGTGTGTATGTTTGTGAGGGTAGTTGGTAACATTTTACATTTTGACAGTCACCTTAAGGTGAAGATTCTTATGTACTTGCTAATGCAGTCTTGGAACTTTAGGAGGGAAGTCAGGTTTAGTGTGGGGAAATTTGGGAATCATCCTCATAGAGATAGTTTGTGCTCATTAGGTACTGATATTTCTATGAGTAAGAATAAATAAAGAAATAAAAAATTGAGGGAAGAAAAATAGGAAATGCCTTGATTTTAGGATGAGCTTTGACTAAATTGCATAATCTTTTCACCCACATTTTAATGTGATATAGAAGAAACACCTTGAGAAAGCAAAGAGGGAGAAAACCACTGCCTAAAACAGTGTCTGACACATAGTATGTACCTAAAAATATTTATTGAATGATACATATATTTGAGGGACAAAAAGTAATGTAGTTTAGTTGAGATTCAGGGTACTTGTGGGAGAATAATGGATATACTGTGAGAACATTAAATGCTAGGTTATTATGTCTACTCCCTGCCCCCCTCCCCATATGGTTAATACTGGAACCAGATGAGATGATAGATCTCAGGATATTTTGAACTTTTGAAATACTCTTTAAGGCATTTTTCTGCTTGAAGAACTGAAAGAAGTTCAGTAAGATAAATTTATAATTCTAGTCTGATTCCAAATCTTATAATCTTCCATTACATCTTATGAGAATTAAATTAGTTAAGTACAAATAGTACTTTAGTATGAATAACATATGTATATAAATAATATATGCATGAATAATAATATGAATGATAGTTTAGTATGAATGTTCATATGTATATGAATTCCCTGTTTGCAATAAGTAGCAGAAGCCTTTATTAAAAACATTTGACAATGTACAAAATACAGATAATTTTATAAAAAAGATAATCTCCAGCCCCATAACTGAGGAGCTTGGCATGACACTTGTCAGTCATCAGATTTCACTCCATTAAAGGAGAAACAGTACCTTAGAGCTGTCATCGCTATGCTACAGACATATACCCATTGTCTCCCCTTCAGTCCATACATCACAACAGATAGTTCTCAGCTGTTTCCTTTATACCAGACATACATTGTATCTAAAGAGACAGCAGACAGTTACCTACTGCTTCCTGTGCAGCTATCCCATGTTTCTCTCCTTATTCCTAATTGACTTTTTTTATATAATGCAATTTTATTGAGATACAGTCACACACCAAATAATCCATCCAAAGTATATAATCATGGCTCACAATGTCATCATATAGTTGTGCATTCATCACCACAATCAATTTTAGAGCATTTTCATTACTTCTAGAAAATAAAAATAAAAAGAATACCCAAAACACCCCGTACTTCTTATCCCTCCCCATTTTTATTTATTTATTTATTTAGTCTTTTACTTTATTATCTGCCCATACACTGGATAAAGGGAGAGTCAGTCACAAGCTTTTTGCAATCACATGGTCAGTAAAAGCTATATAGTTTATACAATCATCATCAAGAATCTCTTCTACTGGATTACAAGTTCAACAGTTTTAGGTATTTCCTTCTAGGTTTTCTAATACACTAGAAACTAAGTGAAATATCTATGTAATGCATAAGAATAATCTCCTGAATGCCCTCTCAACTCTGTTTGAAGGCTCTCAGCTACAGAAACTTTGTTTTGTTTCATTTCTTTTCCCCCTTTTGATCAAGAAGTCGTTCTCAGTCACACTATGCCAAGGCCAGGCTCATCCTTGGCAGTCATGCCCCATGTTGCCAGGGAGACTTACCCCCTGGGAGTCATGTTCCACGTGGGGGGAAAAGTAGTGAGTCTGTGTCCCTGCTTTCAGTTCCTCCAAGTGTATTACAAATAATAGAGTTGCAGGATCCTAAGGGAGCCCTATACTTAGCCTGTGGAGTCACTACTCTTCCCTCCCCTCCAGAGAGGTTTCACCCTGCTACTTTCCTACCACCAACAAATAGCCCATCTCTGTCTCCGCATTTTCTCCAGTGCTTCTATCTTTCTGTTTTTTTTTTAATACAGTTTTATTCACACAGCATATAATCTATCCTAAGTGAGCAGTCATTGGCTGCTGGTATAATCGCATAGTTGTGCATTCACCACCACAATCCATATGAAAACATTTCCATTTCTTCTGTAAAGAAAGAAGAAGAGTAAAAAATAATAATAGTGAAAAAAAATTAAAAGGAAAAAGAAAATATTTAAAAAGTAAAAGAAATAGCAACAACAACAACAAGAATCCCATACCCCTTCCTTATATCCTTCTCTTATTAACATTTAGCCCCACTGTTTGTTGTTTAGCCTCCATATATCTGTGAATTTACTGGGCCTCTGCCTGTTATTGATTTCCAACTTCATTCCATTATGTCCAATAAAGTGTTTTGTATAATTTCAGTCTTTTAAAATTTGTTGAGACTTGCTTTGTGACCCTGCATATGGTCTATCCTTGAGAATGATCCATGAGCACTTGAGAAAAATGTGTATTCTGCTGTTATGGGGTGTAATGGTCTGTAAATGTCATTAAGTCTAGTCATTTATCGTATTATTCACAGTCTCTGTTTCTTTATAGATCCTCTGTCTAGATGTTCTGTCCATTGATGAGAGTGGTGTATTGAAGTCTCCAACTGTTATTGTAGAGGTGCCTACTTTAGTGTTGTCAGTTTTTGCCTCATGTATTTTGGGGCACTCTGGCTCGGTATGTAAATATTTTTCATTGTTAAGATTTTTGATGAACTGCCCCTTTTATTAACATGTAGTCTTTCTTTGTCTCTTTTAATTGTTTTACATTTGGAGTCTAATTTGTCTGATATTAGTATAGCATTTTCCTGATTGTGTTTTTCCAACCTTTTACTTTCAACCTATTTTTGTCCTTGGATCAAAAGTGAGTCTCTTCTAGACAGCATATAGATGGGTCCTAATTTCTAATCTGTTTTGCCGATCTATCTTTTGATTGGGGAGTTTAATACATTGACATTTAAAGTCATTGTAAAGGCACTACTTTCTTCTACCAGTTTGTCTTTTGCATTTTATATGTCACATTTTGTTTCTCTCTTTTTTTACCCTTCCTGATAAATCTTCATATTTACACTCATCTCTAAATTTTTTCTCCTGTCTTTTCCTGCTTGCCTATAGCATTCCCTCTAGTATTTCAAGGAGCAGGTCTCCTGTTCATAAACTCTCTCAGTGTCTGTTTGTCCGAAAATATTTTAAACTTTTCCTCATTTTTGAAGGACAGTTTTGCCGAATATAGAATTATTGGTTTGCAGTTTTTCTCTTCCTGTATCCTAAATATATAATACCCCTGCTTTCTCACCTTCCTGGTTTCTGCTGAGAAATCCCCATACAGATTCATCAAGCTTCCCTTTTATGTGATGGATTACTTTTTTTTCTTAACTATTTTATTGAGATATCTTCACACATATACAATCCATCCAAAGAATACAATCAGTGGCCCACAGTATCATCACATGATTGTGTGTTTATCACCATCATCATTTTTAGAATATTTGCATCACTTCAGAGAAAGAAATAAAAAGAAATCACCTCATACCTCTTATGCCTTTCCCTTATTGACACCTAGTATTTCAATCTACCCAATTTTTTTTATCCCTTACCCCCCCCCCCCATTTTCATTTATTTTTTTTTACTCATCTGTCCATACCCTGGATAAAGGGAGCATCACACACAAGGTTTTCACAATCACATGGTCACATTGTAAAATCTATATAGTAGTACAATTTTCTTCAAGATTCAAGACCACTGGAATACAGTTCAACAGTTTCAGGTACTTCTTCTAGCCACTTCAATACATCATAAACTAAAAAGGAATATCTCTATATTACATAAGAATAACATCTAAGATAACCCCTCAACTCTGTTTGAAATATCTCAGCCCCTGAAACTTAGTCTTATTTCTCTCTTTCCCCTTTTGTTCAAGAAGGTTTTCTCAATCCTATGAAGCTAGTTCCCGGCTCATCCTGGGAGTGCTGTCCCACATTGCCAGGGAGATTTATACTCCTGGGAGTCATGTCCTACAGAATGGAAGGTAGTGAATTTACTTGTAGAGTTGGCTTAGAGAGACAGGCCGCATCAGAGCAATAAAAGAGGTTCTCTGGGGGTGACTCAGGCATAATTATAAGTAGACTTAACTTCTCCTTTGTAGGAATAAATTTCATCGGGATGAACCTCAAGACCGAGGGTCAGCATATTGAATTGGCTGTCCCCATTGCTTGCGAGTATATCAGGAATCCCAGAAGTTTAATGTTTCCTCTTTTCTCCCCAGTTCCTCAGGAGGACTTTGGAAATACTCTTTTATTTTATGCCTAAATTACTCTGGGATGTATCAGGGCATCACACTAACCTGTATAAACCAACAAGATCTCACACCCTGTTCAATTCCATGTAGTTATGGTGTCCAGATAAACTGACCATATAAGTTAAATTAGATAATGCACTATCCAAAATATAAATTTTGTACCAAACAAACATCTCTTTTGGTATTACGCAGAAACTGGAAGTTTTAAAATATGGACCATGTTCTAGTTTGCTAGCTGCTGGAATGCAATATATCAGAAACAGAATGGCTTTTAAAAAGGGGAATTTAATAAGTTGCTAGTTATAGTTCTAAGGCTGAGAAAATTTCCCAATTAAAACAAGTCTATAGAAATGTCCAATCAAAGGCATCCAGGGAAAGATACCTTGGTTCAAGAAGGCCAATGAAGTTCAGGGTTTCTCTCTCAAGTGAGAAGGCACATGGCGAACACAGTCAGAGTTTCTCTTTCATCTGGAAAGGCACATGGTAAACATGGTCAGGGTTCCTCTCTCATCTGGAAGGGTGCATGGAGAACACAACATCATCTGCTAGCTTCTTCTCTTGACTACCTGTTTCATGCAGATTGCCGGGAGACATTTTCCTTCTTCATCTCCAAAGACCGCTGGCTGTTGAACTCTGCTTCTTGTGGCTGTGTTGTACTACTCTGCTCTCTCTGACTCTCCTTCATTCTCTAAACTGTTTCCTTTTTTATAGACTCCAGAAACTTATCAAGACCCACCCAAATGGGTGGAGACATGTCATCACCTAGCCCAGCTTAACAAACAAGCACTCCTGATTAAATCACATCTACAGGGAGATGATCTGATTACAGTTTCAAACATACAGTATTGATTAGGGATTATTCTGCCTTTACAAAATGGGATTTTGATTAAAACATGGCTTTTTTAGGGTCCATACATCTTTTCAAACCAGCATAGACCATATCACCCTTTACCCTGTATTCTGATTTATCTTAGTCCTCTCCAGATCAGCTTCATTCATATTTTTAGTTAAAGTCTGATCACTTTTTCAACTTAATTTTAACAGTTGCTGTATGGGGTAATGCTGACTTTCATAGCTTCAGAGTTCTAACTCTGGGTTTCAGTTGTAACATAAATACCTGAAGTTTCAGGGAACGACCAGTTATACACAAACAGCTCAGTATCTCAGAATTTATAAATGACAGTTACAACTCCAGAATAGATGTGACTGCTGTAAGAGTTTACAATGTAAGACCCTTTACAGGAGGCCCCAGCCTGATAACCCATGCTCTCAACTTCAGTTCTCCAAGTTTGTATGTTATCGTTAGTCCATATGCGTGAGGCAAGTTTGTATGTTATTGTTAGTCCATATGAGTTAGTCCATATGAGTGAGACAAAAATGTTTGTCTTTTTGTTTTTGACATTTCATTCAGCATACTATCCTTAAAGTTCACTCACCTAGTTGCATATGTTACAACTTCGTTTCTTCTTGCAGCCACTCAGTAGTCTGTTGTATGTATATACCACAGTTCCCCCTTCCATTCCTCAGTCATTGTCTCCTTAAGCCCCTCCATCTATTATGAATTGCAAACACTGTTGTGACAAACCCAGTGTGCAAATATCCATTTGTGCCCCCACTTTCAGTATCTCCAGGTACATACCTAGCAACAGGGTTGCATGATCATGTCAGCCTCATCCCTAGCCTCCTGTACAACCCCCACTGCCTTCCGGAGGGACTGCACCTCTCAGCTTTCCTACCATCAGTGATTGGGTACATCTTTTAATGCACATATTCCTCTAGCACTTTCTCTCCGTTCATTTCTAAACAGTTTTATTGCATATTATACAATCCAACCTAAATTAAAAAGTCAGTGGTTCCTGGTATAATCACATAGCCCTGGCTTTGCCACCACAATCTATAAGGACATTGCCTTTTCTTCTACAATGAATCCCATGCCCCTCCTCCATAAACTCTTGTTGATGTTTAGTTTTAGAATAATGCCTTTCTTACATTTAGTGGAAGCATATTACAAAATGTTACTGTTGACTGTAGATCCTAGCTTGCATTAATTGCATTTTTTCCCATATGCCATCCCATTTTCAACACCTTGCAATGTTGACATTCACTTGTTCCTTCTCATGCAGAAACATTCTTATATTTCTACATTTAATCATCATCATTGTCTACTTTACGCATTTGTAAGTTGAATTGTTCCGGTCTTTGTCCTCTGTATTTCCATCTGGTGTCATACGTGCCTCCAGCCCTTCTCCCTCAGTCATACTCACATTCAGGTTCATTCAGTGTGTTTATATTATTGTGCTACCACCCAATAGTATTGTACTATCCATTTCTGAATTTTTACAGTCACCCTTGTTGACATTCTGTACTTCACCAAATGCCCAATGTCTACCCTCTTTCTATCTCCTTATAACCTGTGTTCTTAACTTTAACTTTTAAAGTTCACTCATACAGTATTTGTCCTTTTGTTTCTGGGTAATTTCACTCAGCATAATGTCCTTAAGGTTCGTCCATGTTGTTGAATGCTTCATGACTTTATTCTGTCTCACAGCTGCATAGTATTCCGTCGTATGTGTATACTACAGCTTGTTTAGCCACTCATCTGTTGATGGACATTTGGGCTGTTTTCATCTCCTGACAATCGTAGATAATGCTGCTGTAAACATCAGTGTGCAAAGGTACATTTGTATCCTTGCCTTCAGTTCCTCAATATATAACTAGTTATAGGGTTGCTGAATCATATGGCAAGTCTATACTTAGCTTCCTGAGGAACCACCAAGGTGATTTCCAGAGTGGTTGCACCATTTTACATTCCCACCAGCAGTGGATAAATGTGCCACTTTCTTGACAACTTCTACAGCACTTGTAATTTTCTTTTCTTTTCTTTTTTTTTTTTTTGATAATGGCCGTTCTAGTGGCTGTGAGATGATATCTCATTGTGGTTTTGATTTGCATTTCCCTAATAGCCAGTGAAGTTGAGCACCCCCTGGGTTTTGCCAGTAAAGAGCCGGAGTTGGTACCTGGCTCTCTGTGCCTCTTATTTTGGGAGCACAGCCTCTTTCCAGTATTCTGAGCTTAGTGGACTCCAGAAGCCTCTGTTTTGCTGTATTTTGTTTTTTTCTTATCAACTTTGCCTCCTCTTCTGAGAGAGACCTCTGGATTCCTTTCATGCTTGCTCTGGTTGTATCTGTGCTTGGAGCTTATATTCAGAAGTCTGAATTTGTTAATTAAATCTACATTTAGAACTTGCTTGAGCTCTCCTTGCCTTGATCTGAATAGTGACTACTTATTTTTTCCCGTGGGGACATATCTCCAAAACAGCCTGCTGTGCCAATGGGGGACGGGCGCCAGTCTCCACAGTTTGGGAGACTACATAGTTCTGTGCCGTGATCTCAGCATTTTCACCCATTCCAGACTGGTGTACGCTGTGTTCAGTAATGGAATTCCCCCAAACAGTTGTTCCAGATAGTTCCTTACTATTTACTTGCTGCCCCACAGGACTAGCTAAATTCCACACCTCCCTATGTTGCTATCTTGCCCTGCCTTCACCTGTGTTTCTTGAGGAGAACTTTGGCACCTGCGGGAGAGTAGAGTGGGAGTTATAAATAATCTGCTAGGAACTTCATTTGTTTCCGTTTTATTAAAAAAAAAAAAAAAAGGCTGCTGACGGTAGTACTATTTTAATTGTTTACTACTATAGCTGACAATTTCCATTTAGTATTGGCTAGTAACTTTAAATAATTGGGGTGGTTTGAATGAAGTGATTTCTATCTATATTCACACCAGATTGTTTTCCCATTCCATTGATTTCTACATTATTCTTCCAGATTGGGCAAGACAAAAGAAGCAGCATAGGTTCCCCATAAGTATGCACCAGCAATACGTAGCATATGTTTTGAAAGTTAGCCATGTGATTCTAAACAAAATAAAATTATTCCTGCAACTTGCCCAGCTTGTCTCTTTTATTGTGTTGATGTATTTAATATATAGTTTTATCTGGAACATTAGGATGTTTGAGATAAATTCATTTGTATAGTATCTAAGAAAATGAAATCAAGGTGCTTCATATCTACCTATAAGGTTTCTCAGTGAAAAATTGTAAAGCTATTTGAGAACAATGTATTTACTCCTAGAATTTCCTCCTATTTTTTTCCCCCATACTTCTTAAAAAATAGAGATAAAAGAGATAATTTACTTTCAAAATAGAGCATTTGATATTTTGCTAAAATATTACATTTGGCAAATTTAAGTCACAGTATCTCAAATAATAGTGTCCTCATTATTCTTCTAAAGAATATATCCACATTGGGAAGACAGTGTCATTCTGAGGGTTTCCTTCTAGAGTTGCCATGAAAAATGAAACAATTTCTTTTTTATGAAAGCTAAGACACTTCTATTCATGATCTGTTATGCTCAAGAAAGTGTTAGGAAAAGAAGTTTCCTTCTAAAACTAATGTCTTAAGTAGAATTGATGATTAATTCCTCCTGTTATCTACACAAAATTAGATGGAAGGTGGCAAGAAAGTGGGCAATAGTAAGATAATCGGGGCTTAGATGATTCACAAATTGGATCCTACATTATGTGAGGAGTCATACAATATGAGATTTCTGTTGAAATTATGTTCACCCATTGTTGAAGTTATATTCACTCATAGTCTTTTGTTCTCCTCCATGTATTGATTTAATAATAATTAAACTTATATTGGGTGCGTGATATGCATTAGATACTATTCTGAGCACCTTTACAGTATTAGCTCATTTAATAATATCCATCCAACCTTCAATGAAGCAGGCATTTTTATTATACCACTCTCATAGATGAGGAACATGAGCCTCAGAGATTAAATAATTTGCCCAAATTTGCCAGCTAGGTCGCAAAGCTGGGATTTAAACCTAGACAATAGCTCCAGAGTCTTCCTTTTTAACCATTATATAGCTATCTATTACTTTTTATATTTTGTATTTTCTTGGATGTAGTTTAGGACAGTTATTTAACTTATTCTCAGGTTAAGATAGAGAATATTTTACAAGATAGAGAATATTTGTACCACACTGAGGTACAAAGTGATCCCATCAGACTGCCTGATCTTTTTTTTTTTTTTTGTATGCTGTATAGTGGGGTCACATTTCATTATTTTTCCATGTGAGTTTCCTGTTATTGCAGCACCATTGTTGAAATTTTTGTTTGATTATTTTTTGGGGAAGTGTGTGGACTGGCAATTGAACCTGGGTCTCCTGTATGGCAGGTGAGAATTCTACCACTGAACTACCCTTGCACCCCCTCTGCCTGATCTTTTTTGCAGAAGTTTTAAGAGGTATCATGTAGCTATACATCTTTGAGCTCTGTCACCTTAAACTGTTTCCATGTACATTTTAGACTCTACAGCAGTTCTCAAAGATCTGAATTTGCATGTGTGGAAGAGGAGATTTTTTTATAATGACAAGGAGATTGAACTAGATAACTACTAAAATCCTTTCCAACATTATGCCTTATGATTCAACACTTCTGTCATTCAGTTAATACTTTTCTTATTATTATGTACCAGATACAGTCTGTGAGTTGTATTTGCTATAAATGTAGTGAGAATTATGACATTTAACTTAACCTGATTGAGCCCATAGGCATTTACTAATGCTGTGTTAAACTGTGAATATCCTCATACCCCCAGTATTATGCTTTAATTACACCTGGGCTCCTTTGAAGTATTCTAGATTTCACTTGAATTTCTCTCTTTTTTTTTTGCATGGGCAGGCACCGGGAATCGAACCCCCCCTGTTTTTTTTTTTTTTTTAACTTTTTTTTATTAATTAAAAAAAATTAACAAACAAGACATTAAGATATCATTCCATTCTACATATACAATCAGTGATTCTTAATATCATCACATAGTTATATATTCATCATTTCTTAGAACATTTGCATCGATTTAGAAAAAGAAATAAAACGATAACGGAGAAAAAAAGGATTATACATACCATACCCCTTACCCCTCGCTTTCATTTACCACTAGCATTTCAAACTAAATTTGTTTTAACATTTGTTCCCCCTATTATTTAGTTTTATTCCATATGTTCTACTCTTCTGTTGATAATAGTAGCTAAAAGGAGCATCAGACACAAGGTTTACACATTTACAGAGTCTCATTGTGAAAGCTATATCATTGTTCAGTCATCATCAAGAAACCTGGCTACTGGAACACAGCTCTACATTTTCAGGCAGTTCCCTCCAGCCTCTCTGCTACATCTTGAACAACAAGGTGATACCTACTTAATGCATAAGAATAACCTCCAGGATAACCTCTCGACTCTGTTTGGAATCTCTCAGCCATTGACACTTAGTCTCATTTCACTCTTCCCTCTTTTGTTGAGAAAGTTCTCTCAATCCCTTGATGTTAATTCTCAGCTCATTCTAGGGTTTTTTTCAGTCCCTTGATGCCGAGTCTCAGCTCATTCCAGGATCTCTGTCCCACGTTGTCAGGAAGGTCCACACCCCTGGGAGTCATGTCCCATGCAGAGAGAGGGATGGTGGTGAGATTGCTTGTCATGTTGGCTGGAGAGAGAGGCCACATCTGAGCAACAAAAGAGTCTCTTTTAGGGGTGACTCTTAGGCCTAAATTTTAAGTAGACTTGACCTACCCTTTGTGGGGTTAAGTTTCATATGAACAAACCCCAAGACTGGGGCTCAGCTGATAGCTTTGGTTGTCCACACTGCTTGTGAGAATATCAAAAATTCAACCTGGGGAAGTTGAATTTCTCCCCACTCTCACCATTCCCCGAAGGGTGCTTGCAAATACTTTTCCAGTCACTGATCAAATCACTCTGGGATTCATCGGGGCATCACTCTGGACAAACCAACAAAATCTCATGTCCTACCTGAGATTCCAAGTACTTATGACGTTCAATCAAACTATCTACATGAGTTATATTAGGATATGCTCTAGTCAAAATATAAATTTTGTAGCAAATAAACATTTTTTGCTTGAGTCTCACACATAAGGTGACATTTTAAAGTATTACTTATCATCTATTTTCAGCACCCTGCAATAATGACATTCCTTTGCTCTTACTCATGCCAAAACATTTTTAAAATTTGTACATTGTACATTTCACTGTTATTATACACTCTAGGCATTCCTAGATTATACCATCTCGATCTTTACCATCTATCTTTCTTTCTGATTTCATTTATGTCCCCAGCCCTCCCTCTATCATTCTCACGTGTAGCTTCATTCAGTGTTTTAACATAATTGTATTACAGTTAGGTAGTATTGTGCTGTCCATTTCTGAGTTTTTATATTCAGTCCTGTTGCACAATCTGTATCCCTTCAGCTCCAATTACCCAATTTCTATCTCCTGATGGTCTCTGTTACCAAGGAAATATTCCAAGTTTATTCACTAATGTCGGTTCATATCAGTGAGACCATACAGTATTTGTCCTTTTGCTTCTGGCTAATCACACTCAGCATAATGTCCTTAAGGTCCATTCATGTTGTTACATACTTCATAACTTTATTCTGTCTTACAGCTGCATAATATTCCATCTTATGTAAATGTCACAGTTTGTTTAGTCAACTGTTGATGGACATTTTGGCTGTTTCCATCTCTTGGTAATTAATTAATAACGTTGCTATAAACCCTGGTGTGTAAATGTCTATTTGTGTCCTTGGCCTCGTGTCCTTTGAGTAGAGACAGCATATAGATGGGTCCTGTTTTTTAATCCATTCTGCCAGACTATGTCTTTTGATTGGAGAGTTTAATCCATTAACATTCAGTGTTATTACTTCATGGGTAGTACTTTCTTCTACTATTTTGCCTTCTGGATTTTATATGTCATAGCTAATTTTCCTTCTTTTTACCTTTACTCATAGTCTTCCTTTCTACACTCTTCTGTCTTCGTATCTGTCTCTAGTGTTCCCTGTAGTATTTCTTGCAGAGCTGGTCTCTTGGTCACAAATTCTCTCAGTGGCTTTTTGTCTGAAAATGTTTTAATTTCTCCCTCATTTTTGAAGGACAGTTTTGCTGGATATAGAATTCTTGGTTGGCAGTTTTTCTCTTTTAATAATTTAAATATATTATCCCACTGTCTTCTCGCCTCCATGGTTTCTGCTGAGAGATCTGCGCATAGTCTTATTGGGCTTCCCTTGTATGTGATGGATTGCTTTTCTCTTGCTGCTTTCAAGATCCTCTCTTTCTCTTTGACCTCTGACATTTTCTGATTATTAAATGTCTTGGAGTATGTCTATTTGGATCTATTCTCTTTGGGGTACGCTGCACTTCTTGGATCTGTAATTTTAAGTCTTTCATAAGAGTTGGAAAATTTTCAGAGATAATTTCCTCCATTAGTTTTTCTCCTCCTTTTCCCTTCTCTTCTCCTTCTGGGACACCCACAACACGTATATTTGTGCGCTTCATATTGTCTTTCAATTCCCTGAGTCCCTGCTCATATTTTTCCATTTTTTTTTTCCTATAGTTTCTGTTTCTTGTCAGATTTTAGATGTTTCGTCCTCCAGTTTTGAAATCCTGTGTTCTGTCTCTCGAAATCTACCATTGTAGGTTTCCATTGTTTTTTTCATCTCTTCTGCTGTGTCTTTCATTCCCATAAGTTCTGTGATTTGTTTTTTCAGACTTTCAGTTTCTTCTTTTTGTTCTTTCCTTGCCTTCTTTATATCTTCCCTCAATTCATTGATTTGTTTTTTTGTTTTGTTTTGTTTTGTTTTTTAGTATTCAGTTTTTATTACTAGAATTTCTTAATTCTCTACATTTACATTATGCTTTCAGCTTACAAAGGCATGTATGTGGGCAATATCTTATTTGTTCGTCCCAAAATCTTAATTAAGAAGGCAACACTGGTACTTGAATTACTTAGGTGAAGAAACCTAAGACTCAAAGCTAAGTAATATGGCTTTAGTGAATTTCCTGAGGCTACTGAATATGAAATGGAATTCAACATAGGTCTCCTGACTCTTAGTCTAACATTCTTCATTCTACTTCATCTTGCCTTGGGTTCCTCAGAGGAAATAAAACTCTTCTCAGCTCCACTGTGGTCTCCAGTTAAAAATTCTGAAATAGCAGCAGGAAGCTCTGTTTTAATAATTAGAAGATAAGACGACATAGCTCCAATATTCTGAATTATTATGGTGCCCGCCACCACCACCTTTCCCGGTAATCCAAATGCAAAGAGTCCAAGATCTTCATAAGATGTCACAGCTGTCTGAATACACATGCTAAGCAGGAGGTGGACTGAGTAAGAAGCCAGGAGAGCAGTCAGCAGCAGCAAGAAACCAAATGCAAGAATACCTGTATTAGCCATAACATAAGCTAAGCCAAGGATGCCAATTCCCATGATGGCATTCATCAAATTAAACACTGAGAAACCAAATGAAACACGGGGGGATCCCTGTCTGTGAAGCTCGTCGCTTAGCAATGGGCTCAACTCTTCCGCCTCCGCTTCTTCCGGCTGCTGGGCAGTGAGGTACCAGCCTGACTCAGCAGTGATGCTTCCCCACGGCACCTCCATGCTGCCGGCTGCCACGGGCCCAGTTCACCTCTGATTTTGTTTTTGATGAGGTTTTCCATGTCTGTTCGTACATTCTGAATTAATTGTTTCAACTCCTGTATGTCATTTGAATTGTTGGTTTGTTCCTTTGACTGGGCCATATCTTCAATTTTCCTAGTGTGATTTGTTATTTTTTGCTGGTGTCTAGGCATTTAATTACCTTAATTAGTTTATTCTGGAGATTGCTTTCACTTCTTTTATCTAGGGTTTTCTTGCTGGATGAATTTGTTGTCTATCTGTTCTTTGACATTCCGTTCAGCTTTATCTGGACCTTTAGCTTAAGTTTTGTTTAACAGAGGAGAATTTTTCAGTTCTTGTTTTCTTGTTTCTTGCCCTGCTTGTGTGGTGCCTCCCCCCCCCCCCCCCCCACACACACACACTTAGGAGGGTCTACTTAGATATTATAGACCCCAGCCAGATTTTCCCAGACCAAACTGGCCTCCTATCAGGAGGAAAGAGTCACCTGCATCGGTTTTCCCTGAGGGTGAGACCCAGCAGGTTGAAAGACTTTCCTGTGAAGTCTCTGGACTCTGTTTTTCTTATCCTGCCCTGTGTGTGGCTCTTGTCTGACTGCAGGTCCCACTTTGGCAGACTCTCCCTGCTGGGGGCGTGGTGGAGACAGAGGAGAAGTTGTAGGCTGGTTTTAATGGCTTCAAATTACCAAGCCCTGGTGTCTGAATTCCTTGATGGAGGGATTCCACCTGAGTTGGGCTTTACCCCTCCCCTGGGGAAGGCACAGGTTCCAGACAGGCCCCCAAAAGAGCTCACTTCTGCCTATTCCTGAGGCAGTTGCAGCCTGAAAAGTCCTGCCGCTGTATCCAGAGGCAGTCAAGCCTTTGTAGATACACAGCCACAGAAACCTCTGTTTCCTTCTTTTTTTTCCCCCCTTTTTCTGTCAGTCCTGCCCCCTTGGTGCTGGGGCAAAAATGAGCAACCTCCGCTTTGATCAGGTTCACCTAAGTCAGGGGCCTATTTTTAGTAGTCAGAATTTGTTAATTAGTTCCACAAGTGGTGTTTGATTGTGCCCAGTCCCTGCTGCTGGTAAAGTCCTTTCCTTTCCCGTCTGGAAAGTGGCCTGTGGTGGAGGGGCACTGGCTGCCGTAGCTTTGAGAACTCACGGTCCGGGGGTTGCTCACAGCTGGTCCAGCTGGTATAGACTGGGGTGCGCTGTGTGTCTGGTCACTGATGTGGCCCCAGGAGCTGTTCTGTACTGTTTCTGGTTATTTAGTAGTTGTTCTGGAGGACGAACTAAAACGCGCACATTGTTAAGCCGCCATCTTGACCCGGAAGTCCAAATAGAGCCCCCCTGTTTTTTTTTTTAACTTAAAAACAGTCAACAGCAAAACTACCTTCAAAGAGAGACGATAGGTATTCACTGTAAAGACTTAGAGGTATTCTGGGGTTAATCTAACGTGTTTCCTTTCATTTCCTTGCAAATGATGCTATAATGTAACTGTAGAGGCATAAAGTAAATTGTTTTTGTTGAATTGAATATTTTAGATGAATGTCCACTAAGGAAATGTTCCCTCATTGATGACTGTCATATATTTGGTTTTAGGGTATATTTTGAAAAACTATGCTAAGCTATGTATTATTTTACATCTGCTATAAAAAGTATTATATTATAGACTTCAGAAAGTAAAGTTAGTCCTCATTACTTGACTTCTGGGGTTAAGTAGAATATATAATGATTCTTTATAAAGAAATGCTACTTTAGGATCTCCTGGTAGGTAAAATTTTTGTATTTATATAAAGAATTATGGGTTAAGAAAAGGTTGAGAGGCATTGTGTTAGAGTACATGGACTAGTGCTCGATGGATAGATAAATTTACTTAGCTTTTACAAATCTGTGAAGTGTCTGAATCAAATATCACATTGGCTCTCCTGCAATTTATTTATAAAACATTGGTTTTAGTTGCTTATCACTGTGTAGTTTAAATAAAATGATTTATTTTATCTAGTGCGATACTAGTTTTCTGAATTTCAAATTTCTAAAGGGGTACAGGTTAAATGTTGTAACAGTTTAATTGAAGTAGAAAATTTTAAAGGAGCTTGAAAATATCTGCATAGATTCATTTAAAATATTCTTGTTACCATAACTGTCCTTCATAACTTGAAATAAAAATAAATCAAGAAATTCCAAGTTTAGATTAAGGGTATTCATTTCCCCTCCCTTCCTGAACAACCAGAAGACTTGACAAATGGTTGTTTTACTACTTTTTATGGATCAGAATCAACTATATACATGCTCACCAGTTCAGTGTTGGATAACTTAATTCCATTTTATAGTTATAATTGAGAATTGACATCATTTACTTTATGTGCTCAATTTTGTGAGATTTTGGCATGAGAGTTACTATATTCAGGAAACAAAGTTGGTTTTTTAGGTTACTCTCTCTGTCTTGAAATGCACACATATTTAATTGCTAAAATCATAGAAAGCACATAGATATGAAAACCAGGAAAACTCTTCTAAATATACCTTTTATATATCAGTAAAGGTCTTTAGTTATTTATTATAAAGATGTAATTGTGTAATGCCTCCTCAGCCTCCCTGTGTGTCATCTTTTTTCACCCTGCTTTAAACTCATTGTGAATTCAAAACAGAATGGTGATTAAATAAAATATTTAAATCTTGTCATTTTACGTAAAATACAACACAAATTTAACAAATATCAAATGTACAAAAATAGGACTTTGTTTAAAATTGTTCTATATTTTGTTTTTGTTGCATGTGTAAGCCGCTTTATGGGATAGCTTCACTGCTTTAGGGATAAAGGTGATACTAGTTTCATATTTATGGGTGTATCATAGCTTTTTTTGTTGTTTTTGTTTTTTTTTTTTTTCGGGGTTCATGGTCTGGGAATCGAACCTGAGTCTCCTGCATGGAAAACCAGCAGTCTACCACTGAACCACCTGTGCACGCATATTACACTTCTAGCCTAGAATTTCAAAATTTTATCTTGATAAGATACTTATCTTTGGTCTAAAATTTTCCTTTTAGGTAAGAAAATCTGAGTTAAAAATTAAATTTACTTACCTGTAGTCTCACAGATAATGGTTGAACTGAGACAAAGATCATAAAGGAATGCAGTGCTGATTGTTCTTTCTCTTCTTCCTCTAATAATAACAGTTTACAATTATGTTTTTCCTGTTTTTATATATATATATATACATATATATGTATGTATATGTATATATATATATTATATCTAGTCTTATATAAAGGCTTCTAAATCAGTCAGTCATTTACTTTTTAGAATAAAGCTATAAAACACTTATTGGGAGAAGTTCTAACTTGTATATGTGTGCTTTAAGTAACGAATAATAAAGTCTTTTTTACAATAAGCTTATAAAAATAGTGTAACAGTTTTATTTATCATTGGCTTTTGGTTAGATACTAAATATATTTAAGTACTCTGTATTATCTTCTCAGTGTTTCAAGTTATAATAAAGTATCTGGATGTATATAATAAAGTATCTAAAATGTCAAAATGTTTCATAACAATTTCATTATGTATTTGTTACCATGCCTATGTGACAATTCCAATTTTTTTCTCAGTATGCATCTGTTTACATCATCCATGAGGCTTCTATAGATATAGTTTCTTAGCATGAATGATGCTAGAAAGCCAAGTCATTTAAGATGATCATTTGGTAGTGTGGTAGGTAGAATATAGTTAAATTGGGAGCAGAATGATAAAGAGTCATAAGTGCCATTTATTCCCCACATGTCTGTTAAATAAATTTGGGGTGTTTCTTTTTTCTCAATAAGGATTTGATTTTGATAGATATTTGTATCATGAACATATAAACAATCCTTTCAGTAGGAATTGGATAGAACTGGAAGAAGCTCATATCTGATTTTATAGAACAAATTAAAAACTGAGTCAGTGGATTTTTCTTTGAGATTTGAGAAGAGGTTAAAAAAATTGAGCTAGAATTGGAATGACTGGTTTAGAGTAAAATGTAACTAATGTTTAAGTTACATTTAGGTGTTTAAAATCTCTAATAGTAAGTTTTTCAGCTATCAGTAGTATTTTTATGATTGCTATTTCTTCCTCTAGGTGGTATCATGGAAAACTTGACAGAACTATAGCAGAAGAGCGCCTCAGGCAGGCAGGGAAGCCTGGCAGTTACCTTATAAGAGAGAGTGATCGGAGGCCAGGGTCCTTTGTACTTTCCTTTCTTAGCCAGACAAATGTTGTGAACCATTTTAGGTAAGTTTTTATTCCTATTATGAGATTATATAATTCAACTATTTGATATTCATAAGTATACCTGCTTTCATAAAGGAAAATGAAAATAGCACTTAAATCATGGAGAAAGAAATTTGCTTTCAGTTAAATGATTTAATATGTAATTTAGAGTAGATGTTGAATACTTACATTTTAGTTTAAAAACAATATTATTATGGCATTATTGTGCTAAAGCCCAAGTATATTTATCATTTTTAAGTTATAAAGAATTATAAAAAAACTTTGAGTGGTGAAGCTGAAATTATAGAAATGTGCACTTCTAGACTGGAGTTACCGAAAATAGGGAAACACTATTTAAAAGGCAAGGTGTGCCCTTAATTTTTAGTTTCATTATTATAAAACTTTGCAAACGTTCATTTCAATTAAGCAGGCATATAGGTATGCAAGTACAGATAAGTTTATTTACATATTATATTAAGTTTTTTTATTAGTGAAGTTGTAGGTTTACAGAAAAAAGATGCATAAAATACAGGGTTCCCATATACTACTCTTATTAATACCTTGCATTGATTTGGTATATTTGTTACAAATTTGTTACAGTTGGTGAAAGCACATTTTTATAACTTACTACTAATTATATTCCATGGTTTAACTCAAGACTCAAGGGTTACTTGTGTGGTATATTTCCATGGATTTTTTTTTTTAATTTTTATTTTAGTAACATATAAATAACCTAAAATTTCCCCTTTAAAACCACATTCAAATATATAATTCATTGCTGTTAATCACATTCACAATGTTAGTTTACCATCACCATCAATATTCTATTTCACTTTGATGGGAAAAATTGAAAAACAAAAAAATATCATCCAGTGCCTAAGGTTAACTGATAAAATGTGTACCCTGGATTTTTAGATTTGAAAACATAATATGTGAAATTATTGTTATATCTTGTGTGAATATTTCAGGAGGTATGTGGGTTACTTTTAACCCAAAAATGTGTTAAAATTGTTAATTTAATCTTTAAAAATGGAAAGTAAGGGGAAGTTGCTGACGGTGATTTTCAGATATTTTAATGAGTTACATAATTGAGCCTTATAAGTCTGATATATATGTCAAACGCATGCATAGATATTTATAAAAGAAATAACCCCAGGTAATTTGCTTAAGGGGATGAAAATAATAAATGGTATCTTAATACAGTGATACAGTTAAAGGAAGAGTATGAAAATTGTGGATTTATAATGTTTTTATGGAACTTGATATTCAGAGTTGCCTGTGTGAATTTTTGGTATACTGTATTTTTTTTCCTCTGTACAAATAGGATTATTGCTATGTGTGGAGATTACTATATTGGTGGAAGACGTTTTTCTTCACTGTCAGACCTAATAGGTTATTACAGTCATGTTTCTTGTTTGCTTAAAGGAGAAAAATTACTTTATCCAGTTGCACCCCCAGAGGCAAGTATAACGTATAAAATATCTTTCAAAACTTTATTTCACTTTAATAATGGGTTTAGCTCTTGTTGAGTTTCTTGTATTTTTTTTTAATACGCAAGAAATATTTGTTGTGTTAAGTGTTAATTCTGGCTATAATGTTGGTTAGAAGCAAAACTGACAACTTCTGTTAAAAAAAAAACAAAAGAATTAATTTTTTTGTGATTTTGTAACCAGATTATTTTCTAGTACTGTATGGTGATAGCCTAACAAATATATTTGAGTGAATGTGGAGAAATTAATTTCAAAGTGCTATCCTGAAATTGCTACAAGATTCTGAAATACTTTCTACATCATCACGGGAGAGTTAACTTATATGTTCAGTGTAGTTTACTTCAAACTGAATGATCACTCATATTACTTGGTAAAAATATTATACTGTTAAACAATTCTGTTAAAAGCGACAAAGACATTTCTAGGCTTTGAGTATTTAAATATGTAAAGTTAGTGTCTCAATAAAAAATAATTTGGATGAGCCTATGGAATTTATAATGTGGACTTGTACTGGCTTTAACTTTGTGTGGTTATACTGCTTTATCTTTTTAAAATAATGTTTTTATGGTTTTTAGCCGGTAGAAGATAGACGGCGTGTGCGAGCCATTCTACCTTACACAAAAGTACCAGACACTGATGAAATAAGGTATTTTATAATATATTCTCATTTATAGGTAATAGGCATTTGAAAGAGCTAGACTTTGAAGATTATCGCTCTTATTGTACTAAGAAGGTTTTTAACATTTGGGGAAATAGCATGCAGCAAGGTAAAAGTTCCTTTACTGTTGGTTCCTTTGTCCCTTAATTCCTGTATTGGCTTATCTGTTCCCACTGTTGGTTTGGATCAGAGTGGCCACAGGGAAGATGAAAGGAAAAGTAACTTCACTTTTTAAAGACTTATCTCTAACAAAGTGAAGATAGTCCTCTTATAATGTATAGTCCATATTAATTGTTATTACCATATTGCAGTTATGCCCCAACTGTGAATGGCACTCAAATGATCATTTGGCTCTATTTTACATAGTGACTGAACAAATTTTAACATTCTGTGAACTAGAGAACATTATCTTCTTCTTATTATTATTGTTATTATTATTATTACTATTACTACTACTATTAAAATCAAATTATCATTGTCTTTTTGTAAACTAAATTTTCCAATAACTTTGTTTCCTGCCAGTAGAATGTTAAGGCTACTATCAGAATAATCACTGATTCTGAATATACAGTTTCTCATTGAAATTAAGAGGCACATTTAAAATAGAGTGAAACTTTGTGATGCTAAAAATTTCTGGGAATATGGCAGTAAGGAAAACAAAGATTCAGGTAGCTGAAAACAAATAGGAATTCCATTTTTATATAATTGTCCTCAAAGTAATGATTTCTCATTTAATTTTTGTTGGCACACCTTTATTTGCTATCTAAGCTGGGAAAACTAATAAAAGAAAGGAGAGGGAGGAAATATGTTTAATAAAGGAGAATGGCTATGAATCACAAATACAGGAATTTTGGATAATCTGTAAATTCTTTTAGACTCATTTAGGACAACATTTCCCAAAGTGTACCATTTAACCTGGGGATACTTGAAACCCTTTCAGAGGGTCCTTGAGAGTAACTCTATTTTCATACTAACATTATGGCATCCATTTGCCTTTTTCACTGTGACATTTATACTGATGGTGCAAAAGCAATGGAGGGTAAAACTGCTAATACTTCAGCACAAATCAGGGCAGTGGCTCCAAACTACACAATAATCTTTACTGCCACACCCTTGAAGTTAAAAAAAACAAACCGGTTTCACTTAAGATTGGTTTTGATGACAGCAAAAATATTTATTTTATCAAATCTCAACCCTCATCTTCAAGTCTTTTTAATAATTTATGTGACGAAATGGGAAGTGTACATACACATAAAACAGTCCTGCCTCATACTATAGTAAGTGTACTGAGGAAAAGTGGTGAGTTGAGTGCTGAACTAGCTGCTTTTTTTGTATGTACTGTTTTTACTTGAGAGAACAACTGATAGACAAATTATGGTTATGCAGACTTGAGTATTTGACAGGCATTCTCTTGAAAAAGAACAAAGTGTGATTGTCACTTCAAGGGAAATAATTGACAGTATTTGTTACCAATGACAAAATTTGAGCTGTCAAGCAAAAGTCAGAATTTTGGAAAGCCCTATATCTGTCATCAAGATTTTGACAGCTTCCCAAATACTTAATGACTTTTCTGATGAGATCAGTAGTGATATGTGTGTGTGAATGTGATGTTTTTAATGAAATGTACATTGGTATTGTGTAATAAAATAATCAACTGGAAGATGTGCAAAGCTCAATGAACCAGTATTTCCTGAATGACCAATGCATGTGTACAAAATTATACACAGGTAAATGATCCATTCAAAGTGCAATATGGACAAAAGGATATTACTGGAATGCGTACAAAGTCCTTTGATAAACCGTTTCAATTTCCACATTACAGTTAACCTTCAAGAAATGCTACTTGTTGAGTCTTCGATGTCATATCAAAGAATATCTGTCATTATCTGAAAGGCTATTAAAATATTCATTCCTTTTGTAACTACATAATTATCTGAAACCAGATTTTCTTCATTATTTTTGAAGCCAGAAATCATATAGCAACAGATTGAATGCAGAAACAGGATTCAGCTGTTTTCTGTTAAGCCAGACGTGTTGTAGAGATTTACAAAAATGTAAAACAATGATATTCTTCTTACTAAATTTTTAAAAAATTATAATTTTTCATATTTTTAAAATTTTGCCTTGTAATTGGACATATTGTTACTTTAAAGGAATTAATATTTAAAAAAATTGTTTTAGTTTCTGATATGGTAAATTGTAGTGGATAAAACCATACAAGTAAAAGCCTTTTTTGAGTATCAGTAATTTGTAAGAGGGTCTTCAGAGGCCCCAAAAAATGTGAGAACGAGTGATCTAGGGAGGTAGGAATTTAAACAGGAATTAGAATATTTGAATTTTAATTTTGATATTCATTTATATGAAGTATTGAGTCTATTTTTGAACTTGTATATTTTGAAGGTTTTTTGTTAAGTGAAACATTTAAACACTAATGAGATTTAATAAAGTATTTAACTCTTCTTGGTGGAAAATAAAAGATAATATAGACTGAATCTTACTGTTATTTCGTTTGTGCTATAGCTTTTTATTTTTTTAATATTTTAGTTTGCTGTACTATAAATACTTAGTGGTAAACTAATAGTAACAACTCAAAACACATACGCACACACAAACGGATTACTTGTAAACCCACAAATGAAACTTGTCATTTTTCGTTTGGTTCTTGTTCATATGCACTAACTTTTTACACACTAGATCATTTTCTTTAATATATTCTAGAAAGGAATGATTTATTTGGTTAAGTAGTAATGAATGCTGCCATTCAGAAGCTAGTGAAATACTGGTCCCCATAAAGAATATTTGTAGAATCGGGATAGAGAATGTATTATTCAGTGTTCATTCAGATCCAGAGTATATCTAAAGTGTTGTATACAAATAATTGTTTCTGGGACTTGCCCAAGAAACAATGAAGATTGAAAATGACTAGAGAAAAGTAAAGCTTTCAAAGGGGTGCAAATGGGCTTACTTCATAGTATTTGTCTTTGTGAATTTTAAGACTGAAAGGAAAATTGACGAAAAATATATGATAGGGTTATAGATTTTGGATCTGTGGTAATGTCCAACTAGACTTTGTACTTTAAATGTCCAGAAGCATCCTTTAAAGTTGGAAATGAAGAATTGAAGGAATTATTGATATTCATGGCATATGTCAATAACTGTCCCCATGATTATGTGATGGTTGAAAGTATATCTGGTCTCTGATGAAAGGAAACTAGAATGTATGTGCTTCCCTCTACTCTGAAGTTGGTGATAGAAATGATATATATGCATTTTCATAATTTATTATTTTCAGTGAAAGAATATGTGGTTTAGATCATGGTTAATTAAATAGGCCCTAATGTTTTTATAAGACAAATGTTAATTCACATAAGCATCTACATTGGTAAAGCCTATCTAAAACAAGCATTCTGAAGTAACTTTCTATATCCTTATATGTATACTGAGTTAATATATTTTGTGCTTATGATTTAGTATCTAATCTACATCTGAAAGAGTATTAGCATTGAAACTTAAATCCAGTTCTCCTGTACTTAAATTCATTGCTCTTGGATTTATATCACAAAGCCTGTAATATATGTATAAATAGTTATCATTTACAAAAGTTCCTAATTTGAATTTAACAATAATCCAGTGATGTAGATAGTGTAGATACCATTAACGAATCCATTTTAAAGATGAGGAAATTAAGATTTAGCTTTTAAGTATCTTCAAGGTTTTGCGTGTGGTAATTCCATAAACAGGACAAAATTCTAAGATATTTGACTTCTAATCCCTTGCATTTTCCAATATCATATTCTCTCTGTGATATTTTATTATGTACCTTGCCATATTTACAGTTTTTGTTTAATTTTAATAACCTCATTATTGTTCTATTCAGTTTCTTAAAAGGAGATATGTTCATTGTCCATAATGAATTAGAAGATGGATGGATGTGGGTCACAAATTTAAGAACAGATGAACAAGGTTTAATTGTGGAAGATTTAGTAGAAGAGGTGGTAAGTTTTGTTCTTTCATTTTCAATTCCAGGATTCTAAATGTTTTGTAAAATTTTGGAATTTGCCTGTAATCGGAGAAATTAGGTGTAAGTAGATTTCTTTTGTGAAAGGGCTTAATTTTAAAAAGTACAAGGAATTTTTAATTAATATATTATTTGCTGTTAGTAGTAAATGCTATTTATTTGTGAAGAAAATCACTAGGTTAGGCTATTATATGTTAGTACCAGTTTTCAGATAGCTTTCATGAATTTCTGTGAATTAAAAATGGGTCAACATTTGTGCTTTTTTGCACACTTTCTTACCTTCTTGGTCTTCCTAATAAATAAAGTTCAGATAACCATGTCAAACTAACCATAGACTCTCAAATGGTCACACATTTGCTTTCAAATTCGTTATCTCCCAAACGTATGCCTGCTTCTCTAATAATACTGCGGTAATTCAGTTATGTGCATGTTATCACATGATTCTACATTTTGAATATTCCCCATATCTTTTGTTGTCATGACACTTGTTGACTTTTCACACAATATAAATTAACATGTTTTTGCATTTTAGATAGCTGGTCAGCATTCAAGCAGCATTTGCATTTCAAAAATAATGCTCAATGTATACCAAAATGTGTCAAATATTATAATTTTGGAATTCATCCCACCCTTTCTAATGAATTTGATTTATGGGATGGAATGGTTTTCTGTGATCTCTTACAACCCTTAGAACTCCTGTTTTAAAATTAGGCCACAGACCTAATACTATGCTAAAAACCTGTACTCTGTTACTCCAGGAAGAAGACAGTGATGAATATTGTTCTTTGCTATGGATTCTCTTGTCTGCCTATTCTAATAGCCAGATCTTGATATATGGAAGTAAAACATACTGAAGAAAAGTGGGAGGAGTGGAAGAAATCGTGTGATTATATTCTACACTCATAGTCAGAGTTACTTAGTGAAAAACTGAGATTAATGTTCTTTATTCCATTGTAGGACTGAGATTTATTCCTTGTGGGCAAGATCTGTACAAACGAGCTGATTTTCCTACAAAATTTCTTAGTTTACATTTTTGTTAAATCTCACTCTCTCTACCACTCTCCTTACTTCCACTTTTATCTTGAATATTTAAAGGAATGACAATATGGTTGAACATTTCTTGAATTCTTGAAATTCTGGGGCAAACTTAACAAGATAAACTTTAATAGGGATACATGCAAGTTACTTGCTAAGTGCAGAAGAAAAAAATAATAACTACCCCATCTAGGATAAGGAAACAAGATCTAACATCAGTACAAGGAAAGAGGAAAAAAAAAATGAGACATTAATTTAGTATAAGTGAAGGAAGTGATGTGGCTGCTAAAAATGAATGTAGTCGTCTTTCAAATTGATAGTGGAATAGTGCCACTCTAATCTGAAATGGTAGATTGTATTTGGAAGTATTTTTTAGTTGTGAACACTACATTTTGGAAAAATATAGGAAGAGAGACAGGATTTTGAACAACATAAACCTTGTGATATATATCTGATATTGTTAAAAGGCTGGAGATATTTACCTTGGAAAAAAGAATACTCTGGGGACGTAACAGCCTTCGCATATCTGGAAGGTTGTCTCTTAAAAGAAGAACTGCATTTATTTTGATTGTTCCCAAGAGGTAGTACTGTTGACCAATTTAGAGTTTGAAGGTTTTCACTCCAATATTTAGAATCATTTTTCAAAATGCATTCATTGGAAAATAGTATATTCCTTGGAGAGTGTACAAATTGTGAAGAAGTGAAGTTTCAGATATTTACTTGGATATCTGAATTGGTTGTATTTAAGGAATGTTGCACTCTGAAATTCTAATTACTGTTTCCCAAGCATGTTTTTACTCTTATATCCTAATACTAGAATGTAAGCTGTATGATGGAAGGGATTTTTTGCCTCTGATTCACTGATGTGTCCCCATTGCCTAGAGCAGTGGTAGGCATTAGAAGACAATTGGTAGTTTTTGATTGAGTGAATGAATGAATGATTGATTGATTGTCTCAGTGCCTTTACTTTTCCCTCTTCATACTCCTACCCTGCCAGACTTCTTGGTAAAATTTTATTCATCTTTATCAGCTCAACTCAGATGTCATCCCTGTGGGTTAGCTTAACAGGAATTATTCATTCATGGTGTCAGTGGCTAGAAGGTTTACTTCCTCCTGGGGTTGGTATCATCTGGTTGTCTGACAGTCTTTGGGGTTCCTTGTCTTTCCCATCACATGGCAGTGCATATGGCAGCATCTTCTACTATCTCTTATGGGTTGTGCTGACTTTCAGCTTCTCCTGTGGCTTCTCCCGCATCCAATTTCCTTTGCCTATAAGGATTTAAGCCTTATTGAGTTAAGGCCTACTCTCATTCAGTTTGGGCACACCTTATATAATAATATCTTAAAAGATCCTATTTATAAATTAGTTCACATGTACAGGGCCAGGTGTCTAGGACCCTGAACCTGCCTTTTGTGAGGGACATGGTTAAATCCCCAAAAGTTCTCTTAGGCTAAATGGTTTCCTTCTGTGTTTCCATAGTACTTTGCTAATTCCACATTCCATTACATTGTATAACATTAATTTATTGTGTATGTCCCTCCAATAAGAAGTTACCTCCTTTAGGGCAATGATAATGCTATTCATTTCTATATAATTTTTTTAGCACGTTGCCTTGGATGTAGTAGAAATTCATTGAGTGGTTTGATTTTAGTTTGAGGCATTAATGAACAAAGATCAAATTGAGAGATGTAAATCCATGTATATTTAGGCTGTATTTTTACTGGATTCCTTCCTTATTTATTTATTGGAAATTTGGTATCAGATACTGTTCTGTATACTAGAGCTAGTTCTTAAATTTCATAAATGAAAATTATGTGCCCATTGCTGAATTTACGCGTGGGACAAGTTGAGTGTGGTACTAACAGAATAGTTAAGACCTAAAGATTGTTATGGCCTAGTGAAATCAGTAACACTAGTTTATCTTAAATAATAGGAGTATAAAGTAGAGTAAGGTAAAGTTCAAAAGGTGAATTAAGGGAGATGTCTTTTGAATTCAAGTGGAAGTTCAAATGCACTTTTAAGGGGCTCAGAATGTCATATTGAGGGTTAACATATGAGATTGATCTTGTCGAAATGGGTAGGTTTTAACTAAGAGTGGGAGACAATCAGTGTATAGGACATTGAAGGAGCAACAAGAACAGGCTACAGTGGTGGGAGAATGTACAGTAGTGAATAAGTAGTTATGTGTAACCAGTGTATCAGTACCTATAGACAGTTGGTAGTATAAGACAGGAAAAGTCATGTGGTGAAGGAATTTGGTTGTAGAATGAGGAATCTGTGGAAAGGTGTTAAAGGTTTGGTTTTCAAAATATGCTTTTGTTTCATTTTATTTTTCTTAATGCAGAGCAAAGTTGCAGTTGAAACTGATGAATCCAGTTAGGAGTGGTAGGGGGTGGGTAATATCCTAGTTGGATTGTTGTAAATAGTTTAAGAAAATGGTAAAAAGGGCCTGAATTAGAGTAATACCAACAGGGGGAGAAGAGTAAAAGAGAGAATTTTGGAAGACATTTCATGAACAGGAACATCTTTTCAGATATACATAATACATATGAAGGGCACTTGAAGATATCTTTGAAGATAACTTTTATTTATTTTAAAAAAGGTAGATTAGGGCAGTGCAACGATGGCTCAGTGGCAGAATTCTTGCCTGCCATGCCAGAGACCTGGGTTTGATACCCAATGCCTGCCCATGCCAAAAAAAAAAAAAAAAAGATAGATTACTAGGTAATTATATAAAATGCTGTATTAATGTCTTCTCTTTAGGGCCGGGAGGAAGATCCACATGAAGGCAAAATGTGAGTATGTCTTAATTATTAAAAGGAAAAATACATATTTGTAAACCTCTTAATCACAAAACTGGCCAAACAATATTTTCAAAAAAATTTTCTGGACTCACTTTAAAAAATTTTTATTTGGCTTACAGAAGTAATGTCTAAATATATTATTAAAGTTTTAGTGGTAAAGTCTTATTTTTAAATATTAAAGGTGGCTTATACCAATATACAATTCTGTTACCACCAAACTACAGATTTTCTGTTGAATGTTATATTACTCACACACGGATGTCACAGTTCCTCACATTTTTCTTTCTTACTCGTTTTTTCATGATTTTTTGTTAGTGTGGGCTAATCTTTTATTATGCGTTTTATGGTTCAGTTTTGTTTTGTTTTTGTCTTCTCAAGGTGATGATTCTCCACCATTTTAATTAGATTCTGGAATGGCTTTCTTTTTATATTCTTTTCAAGCTGACTTTGAGTTTCTCATAATGGCTTATTCAAAGACCAGATATACCTACCATTTGTCACATTCTTTTATATTCCAGAACTTAATATTAGCTCTAAGCAACATCCTCTTACGGAAAATCACTTCATGTGACATTTCAACTTGCTCTGATTTTATTTATTATTGTCCCGTGAAGATCTATTCTCTTAAAATTTATTTAGTTTTTTATTCTTACAAGTTTTCCTTTTAAAAACCTTAACCCTTAGTCCCACTTCTATCATATTCACATTATTTTAATAGGCTGTTCATCTGCTAATATCTTCTCATTGGAACTTTTTTTTTCTTGCCATCCTTTCATCATTTATGGATAGAATTTAAGGCTTGCCTTTCAGGTGTTTGCTTTTTCTGTTTTCCAACCAATAGAAGATAAAAACACTAAACTAAATACTGTATTTGCAGTCACCTTACTTATTGCCCTCCCTTAAGTAGAATAAATGAGATGTTTTCTGAATTCATTTTCCTTATTGTTTCATGTAGCTACAGAATAGGCTCTAGCCGTAAGAGTGTGTCTTATTGATTTGTATCAGTAGAAGTCTCCCCACTGCCTGTATCAGAAGGTGAAATTCTAATTAATAATTGTAGGAGGCAGATAGATAATGTAAGCAAGTGAAGTGGATTGGCTGTATATAGTCCTATTTTTCTCAGAACATAGTAATCTTTATCTTTCTTATTTTCCCCTTTTCATAAAGGTGTAAGTACATAGAAAAACCATTTCTCTACTTTAAGAAAATGACATTACAAGCCTGGTAATAAATGGCAACTGACATTTACTCTTGTTTAGGGAAGCCTGGGAAGTAGAAACTAAAAAGCATTAGCTTATTGTAAGGTGATGACTCTGTCTAATGGGTGTGTACAAGAATGTGGGTCTAATGTTGAGAATTTTCCTGATTTTCAAGAGAAGTTACAAATCAGTGTTTTTTTTTTTATAAGAATGCTCCCTATTTTTAAACAATAACCCAAGTTATTTTAAAAAATCCATTGTAGGTCAAATGTAAGTAAATATTTAAAGTTACCTCCAGTTTTCTCAAAGCTTACATTACAGTATATATCCTGCTTTTACTGTTAACAATTTTCTTATTTCATACCACTGTAGTTCTTCCATTTTTTTTGAATTTTATAATTTCCTACTCATTTTGTAGCTAAATTAAATTCACATTGTCAGTTTATTTAATGTATTTGTCTGCTCCCTCTCATTTCTTAAGGTGGGTACTATGACACAGAAGTATGTTATATTCTTTGTAGTGTTTTCAGTAACATCCATAAGTGCCTTTTAAGATTAAATAGGGAAGAGGCAGCCAACTCAGTGGGAGAAGGTATTTGGAAATCACATATCAGACAAAGGTTTGATATACTGTATACATGAAGAAATCATACAACTCAACAACAAAAGAACAAACAACCCAATTATGAATAGGCATTTTTCTGAAGAACAAATACAAATGGCTCAAAAGCAAATGAGAGATGTTCATTTTCTTTGATTATAAAGGAAATGCAGATCAAGAATTCAATGAGATACCATTTCACGCCTGTAAGAATGGCTGCTATTAAACAGAACTATAAATGTTGGAGAGGATGTGGAAAATTGGAACATTTAATGCATAGCTGGTAGGAATGTATAATAGCATAGTCACTATGGAAGACTGTTTGGCAGTTCCTTAGGGAACTAAATATTGAGTTGCCCTATGACCCAGCAATAGTACTACTGATAAATACCCAGAAGAGCTGACAGCAGTGACACAGACAGACATTTGCATGCTGATGTTAATAGCAGCATTATTCACAATCACCAAAAGATGGAAACAAACCAAATGCCCATCAACAGACGAGTGGACTAACAAAATGTTCTATATACATATGATGGAATACTGTGCAGTTATGAGGAAATGATGTCCTGAGGCACATGACAAAATGGATGAGCCCTAAGGATATAATACTGAGTGAAATAAGCCAGACTCAAAAGTATAAATACTATATGATTCCACTGTTATGACCATGGTAAAGGTAAACTCAGAGGCTTATAATACAAAATATAGGGAACTTAAGAGATACATCGAAGCTAGAGATAAGTGAAAGGTTAGCTAATGAGGTTGAACTCAATGTAAGGGAATAGATAGAAGTGCAGGCAGTTCTCTAATGGGTCTATAAGTAGTGTTACTGTATTGAAGATGAACAAGTGAAAGGGGATGTAGAGTTGTCAAGACACAGAAAAGAAAGTCCAGCTTGTGACACATCCCATAGAACCTCCAATATCATTCCAAATAACAAGGTCATCCAGGAAAGAATGTTCAAGCAAAACACACTTTATCTACCCATTTAGCTCAACAGCTCAAGCAGGAACATGAAAAAGAACTAGCATGTCTCCATGGCCGATTTGACAAGGGCAATTTATGGAGTGCAGAAAAAGGTGAAAACTCAAGAAGCAAACCACCAGAAAACAAAAAGGATATTCAATGTCAAAACATACCCCTCAGAAAACATCAAGTGGTTTCAAATACCCTATCATTTCCAGTAACAGAGAACGTGACAGAAAATCAGACACAGCTAAAAACTTCCAGTAGAGAACCTGCAGGTTTCACTGAATGTGAAATGATGAAGTCTAGTGCTTTGAGAATAACATTGTTTTTAGAAGAGGATAAGACCTTAAAAGTAACATCAGAACCACAGGTTTGGTAATAGACTAAATTAGTACATGAAATTGTGATGCGAGTGGATGATGATGAAATCAGTAGTTCAGAAGTAATCAGTGACATCTTCAGTGATGTCCTAGTGGAAGGTGAACTGGATGTGCAAGAGTCAAGAGGAAATGAATCATGTAGAAGCAGAAAGCAGTGAAGAACACGAAGATGCACTGAATATCTCATCAGTGTCATTACTTGCTCCATTAGCACAGACATTTGGTCTGAGTTTAGTTTCCTCACCTAGATTGGAATCGAAAGACACTAGCATAAGTGATGAAAATCCAAAACCATGAAAATTCCAATGGACTCTTGTCCATTGAGCTGAATCTGGTGATATGATTGCTTCTGAAGATCGTGATCTTCCTTATAACATTGATGCATACAAATCTTAGCGATTCAAAGAAACAGACGGTCCTTCAATAAAACAAGTGATTGTTTGGAAGGAAGATGTTTCAAAATTGGAAGAAAAAAGAATGCCTTTCCTTGTCGAGTTAACATCAAGAAGAAAATGCAAGAACTCAATAACAAAATCAATTTACAATAGACAGTGATCTGTCAAGCTAGCCAGGCTCTTAAGTGCTGTGTTGACGGAGAGCATGGGGAAGGGTTACTAGAAGAAGCTGAAACAGAAAGACAACTTCTAATTGCAACTGAGAAGAGAACACATTTGATGGATGAACTGAGGAATGAACGGCCTCAGAGGAAGAATAATGCTGGTCCTATGTCCTAAAGTGAATTTGTCCCAGCTAAAGGATCAGTTACTTTGTCAGAAATTCGCTTGTCATTAAAAGCAGATTTTGTCTGCAGTACGGCTCGGAAACCAGATTCAACAAATTACTACTACTTAATTACACTAAAAGCAGGAGTTGAAAATGTGGGTATACCATTAGCAAGTACTTCAAACTCTCTTAATGGTGATGCTCTGACATTCACTACTACATTTACTCTGCAGAATGTGTCCAGTGACTTTGGAATAAATATTGAAGTTTACAGTTTGGTACAAAAGAAAGAGCCCTTAGGCCCTGATAAGAAGATAAAAGCATGTAAGTACAAGGCTGTTACTCCAAAGTGACTCCTGACATCTGTAACCACACAAAGCAGTCTTCGGGTGGCCCATGATGGCTCAGCAGGCAGAGTTCTCGCCTGCCATGCTGGAGACCTGGGTTCAATTCCCAGTGCTTGCCCATGCAGAAAAAAAAAAAAGCAATCTTCATTCTTCAGTTGTGGCCAGTCCAGAT